>NC_139722.1:114664838-115212771 GCF_964211835.1 Anser anser
GCTGTCAGTACGTGGTGGCTGCTCAAGGCCCTCTGCGTGTACACAGCACTTCCAATACAGCATTTAAGAACGACGGGCAAACAGTTCCTACCTCCCACCCTTCGAAGACAGGAACAGGACAGGCAGGGAGGTTAAAGGGCTGGCACATGCCACAGCCCTTGGGGACAGAGCGAGAAGGAAAGCAGGTCATTTGGTTGCATGGCAGCCCAGCAGCCAACACATGAGCACATCAACCCTGGGGCTGCAAAGCCACCGGTGGCACTGCCCCACCAGAGCCACGCTGCGATTCTCCATGAAGCACTGACTATGCTAGGCAGGCAGGGGCTTCTGCCACACTGGGTGAAAAACCTGTCTGGAAGGAAGGGAATGCGGCAAGGCTGGCTTGCGTGACTTTCTTCCCTTAAACAACACAAGGACTTAGAATACTACAATATTCACGGAAGAAAGAAGTCATCAGTGCCATAAAATGGAAGACGGCTGCAGGTCAGAGACAAACTCCAATGAGAAGACTTTCCGTTAACGCGCACCCAGCCCTTCCCGCTGCTGTTCGTGGTGCCTGCCCCAGCACCGGCCTCGCTATTGCTCCCCCTGCCCTGCTGACTCCACTCTTGCGCAGGCCCTGTCGGGGGGGGGGGGGGGGGGGGGGTCTCGACCCTGCTTCAACGGTTTTGCACAGCTCTGAGGGAGTTAAACCCCACCAGCTTTCCATCAGGTGCAGAGTGACCCAAGCACACCTCTGACCTATACCAGGGCAGGAGCAGGCTGCAGACTGCCAGCTCTATTTCTGTGTAGGATTCCTCCCTGAGGAAAACCAGCCCATTTCTTCTAGTGTTGCACAGCCCATAAGGAACAGAGCAGAAGCCAGGATTCGGATGTCAGATCTAGTGGATTTAGCAGCACTTATTTCTTGCTAAGCAGACAAGAACCCCAGCACTCTAATCAGCTAAGCATGTCTGGTTATTTTCTGGGCAAGACGCTGCAAAACAGTGGAAGGTGGTGCAGAGGCTGCAGATCCATCCAAATCCAAAGATGTGGGCACAGACAGCAACCGAAGGTGAAGCACCACAATAAGCAGGAGATGCAAAGGCAAAAGACGGGCACAAAGCACTGCAAAATAAAGACTCTAAGCTGAAGGACTGTGGGCAAAAGATGCAGACTACAGCTGAGTTACTCAGAAGTTATGCAGTCAGACGTCCATTTTTAGCTTATCATAAGACGCAAAATGTCCAAACCAAACAAAATCAACAGCCAGCAGTAAGGGCAGGGCAGTAAAGACAGGTCTAGCTGCACAACCCCTGTAATGACAGTAAGTTTACTTCAAGAGCTTCCTTCAAAGCTGATCCCATTCAAAATTGAGCAGGATTAATTGCAAATGATGCAGTTCTTTATCTGTCAGTTCTTTCCAGAGGTGACGCAAGTAGCACTAGAGGCACAAAGTTAACCCTGAAAAGTTAACCCAAAGTTAACAAGGCTGCAATGTTACCATCAGCTGCATTTCCACTGAAGGAATTTGGCAAGTTTATCAAGAAAAATAAAGCAGATTTCTCTAACCTCCCTCATGATTCATTCAAACCTTGGCCCAGTTCTGCTCTCTGCAGTGCCAGGGTGAGAGCTAGCTGCCAGCCTCTTTGCACAACAACTTTACCAAAGCAAATCTCTACTTTCTGAGCAAGTCTGTCCCTGCAGCGTGTCCCCTACCCCAGAGATAGGAGGAAAGCCAACAACTGTTATACAGCAAAAAGCCCCCAAGTTTGTGAACACTCAGAATGACTCTCTCACAAAGCGTGCATTTGGTATCGTAAATCAGCTGGCTTCAAGCACACACAGTGAACCATTTTGACTGCTCCCTGAGCTCTCCCCTGCATGAGCACAGTTCCAGAAGCAAGGCACCACCCTGCCCAGGTAAACATTGATAACAGAGCTCAAGACTATGCCCATGTCAGAAAACACAGTTCACGTAAGCAGTGGGGTAACAGAAACGAAATCAATCCAAAAGTCCAACAACTATCAGAACAATCACTGGAATATCATTTAGTAAGCACTGAATTTATGGTCCCAGAAATATAAAAATCCTTAAGTTAACATTTGACTGACACTGGCATTGCACCTCCTAAAGTCTGCCCAAAGCAGTGCCAGGGTTTAATGACAAAGTCTATAGTGTGTGAAGTTTCTGTCCACTTTGCCCATTTGTTCCAGGCAGGAGAGGGAACCCCCGACCCCAGTGAGACCACCTCTCTTTGCCATGTCCTGCTGACTGCTGTCAGTAAATGACAGCTGTTTTCTAAGCTGTGGCCACCAAAGCAAATGATGTTCAGCAAAACCCTCCAAAGCCCCCTCCCAAACCACCACCTCTCCATCCTCACACCTTTCTGACAGTTAAAACCAGGCTCCCAGGAATAAATGGACTCAATCTCAATCCCTCATTTACTTATGGTCTCTATTTTTTCCTAGAAATGAGACAAACTTACAAATGTGTAAAGGTTTACCTCAAGCATGCCTGAACACTTAAAGCTCTAAGATGAAAAAAAAAAAAAAAAAAAAAGCTGAAAGCAACCCAGGACTGACCTACAAAGATAATATTGTTCTTCCCACACACTCAGAACAGGATAGAAGGAAGGCACAGGGCCCAAGCTCACCACTTGCACGTTACAATGATATGTGAACCAGCAACAAAACTGTGTATCTGAAGGACTGGATCCAGTTTTTGCCTACCTTATTCAGTGAGACTCCCTAGTACCCAAAGCATAAGGCAATTTAATGGCAAATCCAGAAAGGCCCATATATCAGTTTCTTTACTATAAACCAGTTCAAATATAGCACAGAGCTCTATTTCTCAAAATATCAGTTGAGCAATGACAAATTGAAAGCAACTGTGCCCTGACGTCAGAAGAGAACTGCTACTGATTGCGCAGCCCTGGGTGCACTGCTCAATTACTGTGAGTCAGGACAAAGTGCAGCTCCTCCTGGGACCCTGACAAGGGCTCTGCTGAAATTTCCCCTGAAAAGCTATGAGGAACTTCTCCTTGTGCTGCATAAATATTTAGTACATTTTAAGACTTCCATGACTGAAGCACTGTTTAATAAAAAAAAAAAAAGAAGAAAAAGATCTTAACGAGACAGATTTTACAGCCAGAACTATTATGCACAATAAACTAACCTGCAGACATTTTCTACATCAAAGCTCTTTAACTTTCATTATATACAAACATGCTGTTTCCTATGGTGAAGATGTTTAAACTACACGAGCCAGGCATATTTTTTTTTAATAAAAACAGAGCTGCTGTATTACATAAAACCTCAGCATCCTAATGTTCTCCTCAAGCACAAACTCTTCAAAATCAGCAACTGTAAATGGTCCTGACATTCACTAGTTTTATAGAGGGTTGCTCCCAACTACCATAAATTAGACTAATTAACCCACATAAAATGTTTTAAATGCCAGAATAGAGGGGAAGTGAATTATTTCATCTGAATGAAAATGTATTTCCTACATACCATACTATTTTAGAAGTGATTAGAGTGCCTTGAAGACATCTTGACTGGAATTAATTCTACTACTGGAAGACTTAATTCTTAAAACAGTGCTAAGTAAAACAGCAGTTGGCTATTCGCTGCTTCCCCTTCCTTACTGCAAGGGACTGTGAACTCTAAACAAATAGTGTGGAAATTCGCATAACTCAGATGAAGGATCATACCACAAAGGGCTTAATTATTGAAGAAATACAAGTGACCTTGTGACTACAAGGTTTTCTGTGATGTATCCAGTTGTTTAATACGATCCAAATATGACTTCAGCAAAATAACCTTTTTTGAACACTGAAACTCAATGCCATTAAAAAGCGCAATAAACAGAATATGTTCCTTTCCTCCCTCACACTCCAAGTTTATGTTATCCAAATGCAGTTCTAGTCACATAACAACAATTCCTTTGACCAAGGCCACAGCGCTGCAGAGATGCACCGCAAGCACACAGCCACTGAAGTGCGAAGGCAAGCCAGCCTCTCACAGGCAGCAGGCAGGGCTGACACGATTTAGCCATCCAAACCAAGCCCCGAGTGGGAACACCAGCAAGGCACAGACAGAAACAGGCTCATTTATGCCGTACTGTCATAAAATGACTACAGTAATATCAATCGTGTACAGAAAGGTGACCAGAAAATACGAACGCACAAGCACCTCATAAAAGTACTTTTATTGCACAGCCCTGTAGGAGCTGGAAGAATACTGCACAAAACCCTGGGCTAATCCTTCATCTCCTCTTCTCATTCTGAGAACCTGAATCTTTTCTACGAGCACCAGATCACGGGTGATAACACCCAACATCCTTACACATCTTTTCCTCTTTCCAGAGGGAAAGGGCTCTTCCTGGGGAAGACTTGGACAACATTATTTGCAATACCCACAGTACCAACTCCTCACTTTGCTTATGTAGGAGCAACTGCATGAGAAGTGCATCTATATGAGAAACTGCATCTAGAAACTCTAAGATCCTGAGAACTATCTCCAATTTCTATTCCACAAATAAAACGGACTTTTAGAGCCTTCCTATTTTATTCCAAGTTTCTCTACAAACCCCTTCTCTCATCCTCACAACAACTCAAAGGCCTTGGCAAAGCACTTTATAAGCAAAAGATTTACTGGAGGATAAATGCAACTTTATTTCAAGATTATGCAAACTGAAAAGCAAATGGACAACAAGTTGTACTCAGTAAAGGAAACAATTGTTTGAAAGACAAAGAAATGTGATAAGCTTGGCAGGAGAGAACATAAGTCTCACAGAATAAAAATGAAGGATTTTCAGCCATTTTTACGCCATTTCTTGCTCTGCCACCTCAGTAAAGAGCACCTCAGTTTTGCTCTGCAACGTTCAGTAAACTCTATTCAATACTAATTAAACATATACTAGGTATCTGTTAGGCTGTTTTGCATGCTTTATGCAGAGTTGTTTCCAAAAAAACATTTCAGTAATTGGTATTGCTAAGAAAAACAACTATTTACACCCAAACCAAGTGACCGAAAGAAGCGTCCACCTTCCTAGTAAAGCACAGGCGTTATTCAGTCCCAATTCTTCCAGTAAAAAAATGGATAGAAAACTCCTGCTGTTCAAGGCAAGTAAGTGTACATTAATTGACCACTTGCTAGTCTCTGTACAGAAACAAACCGAAAAACATAAACCAGACTGTGCCAGTCTAGCCGTAAACGGAGATATTTTTTTAAGACAGTGAGTGAGAGAGAGGTGGTAGTGATGCATTCTGAATGCCCATACTGGAGCAGTGTCTTGTTTTCTTAAGATTTCTGCTTTTAAGCACCAGCAAGGAGGTGTAACAGCTCGACTGTATGCAGCCAAAGCTTATTTCAGTTTTCCATTCATTTTTACTGTACTGTCAAAATGAAGTACAAATAAAGCTAACCACTCCATGACTGCATTCAGTACTTAATGTATCTAAGAGAATGCTGCACTTGCTGAAAAACCACAAAAATTGGTACTTCCAGCAAGCAAACTAAAACTCGATACAGAGCCAAAGATGCTATTGTTCATTCACATTTGTAAGGACAAGTGGGCTTTGCTAACCTAGGTCAGCAAGGAATCTATTTACACAAGGCTGTCACATCTACAGCTGAAGTAAACTTACCTTCAGAGAATCAACTAAGTCATCAACTAGGAAGAGACGTCTCAGCTCTCTGACTGTGCCATTAACATGACCAAGCACAACATTACTGTATTTCTGAATAAGCTCTTCAGACACGGCTACGTCAGACTCCAAGTAAGCCCTGCAAGAAAGAATAGCTTATTAAACTGTACTGTAAGAGTTCTGCCAAACAATATCAACATACAGCATGTTAAAAAGAGAAAAACCTCACTATATGTGGCATGCTACAAGTATAGAACAGAGCTAACCTAAGTTATTCTTGGAAGGTAAAAGCAAACCTCAAAAGAGGAAAAAAACACCCATATCCTCTTAAAGAGAAAAGAATAAAGAGCTTCTCTCTCACAGCTCTGCTGTGCTAGTGTATTTACAAAGTCACATGCAGTCTTACCCGGAGACCAGGCAAAAAGGCACGCTGGCTAGCACACACGAATGAACAGACAAGGCTAGCAAGTGGCCAAAACAGTTTCCAGCACCTCTGACACGTCTACTGCTGTCTATCACGCTAATGAGGCCAACGTACATTTAAAATAAGAGACACAGATGGACAGGCTGGCAGGGGAGGAGGAGATCATTTACTGATTTTGCTACTGCATTAGGAAAAAGAAAGTTCTTAAGGCAACCTGAGACTCCGCTGGACTTGGTATTTCTACGTTTCTCAAACAGAAACTATGTCCTACAAAATCAACATATCCATTCATACTGCTAGAAGACACTTCTGAAATCAGCATCACACTGTGACAAATACACTAATAAGGCATGGCAAAATGAGAATTTTTTATTGTTTGCTCAAAAATACTTCTCACAATTAGTGACAGCAATTCTTTTAACAGAAAGATGTAAAATTGTGTCCAGTTAAGTGTTCTTTCCACTACACCATGACATTTATCTGTAGTTGTTGTGGCTATGACAATTTAGACTCTTTAAATGAAGAGTAATTGATCTGATTTGTGCATTAGAGGGAGACGGAGTAATGCAGCACTCCTGTCACAGGGTGCTCATTTTATAGTTACTGCACCTTAACTATTACTTTCAGTTGGGGATTCTGCTTTGGGGTGGGAGGTCATTTTTGCGTTTTTGATTATCCCCTATTATGCATAGGAGACATATAATGGAGTCTCCTACATATATTAGTAAGGCAAAGCTAAACATTGCCTTGTGTTAAGTCCAAAGCAAATTAAAATACTCTCAATGGTAACTACACAGGGCAGCCATTTCAAGGCTACATTTCTGCTGTCCACATTTGGTTTGAATCTGCACAGCCACCTCAGCTCATCAGCAGGAGATTTGGTACTTGAATCAAAAGGTACATCGATCTCATGGATGTCTCTTCACTGTCAAACTAAATTCAAGTAAAAGCATCCTTCCTGCAGTTGAAAAGCAACCAGGGATGTCGGAAAAGAATGTCTGGAAGCTTCTTATGAATATCAGTATTTTTAAAAATAAACTGCTTAAAAAGCACAGAGCAAACCGGATTTCCACTGGGACTTATTCACCCTAGTAAGAAACAATGGTTTTAATGGTTTTGTTTTGCAAAAGATACATATTTCATGCTGCTACTATGAATATTATTGTCAATTGGCCAGATGTATTTTTTCTAAGCTTGAAAACAAATACTTTTCCCCTCAGAGTTCTGTCCCACTGTTGTTTTAGGTAGAGATTGGCTTGTACTGGCTAAATGAGCCACTACATGTAGACAGGGAGAAAAAACAAAAACAAAACTCAAGAAAATATTTTACTTTGTCTTACTAAAGATGAGAGGAAGAAAAAGAATGACTGGAAACACCATAAAATGAGTAAGAGGGCTGTAAATAGGAGGGCAAGCAGTATTTTCTGAAAGATGCAAGGGAAATTCAGACTGAACCACTTAATTTGTTAAAAAGGGAGAGAAGCAAGAGCAGTGTGGGACAGGGCATGCACTCTTAGCAATTAGTCTAACCCACCAATATATTTATTTCTCTTAAGATGCAATAATGCATCTGCAATAATGGGCACCATTGTACTCTACACAGAGTATGATTACCAAGCAAGCTGCATTCCCCCCCGCAGGGAAGTGCACACATGGTGTACCCCAAGGACTTAGCTCAGCACTCAGAACCACTTAAAACCACTTAATCCTACGATTCAACTCCTCAATCCTTAGGAATTCCTTCAGAGTCCAGGTTTCTGGATTTCTTATCTGGGCAGGCTGCAATGAACCTGGATTCCGCTGATCACAAGGCAGCCTTGCATATGGAGAACGCAGCTCTGCTGTTACGTGCTAATATATAATTTAAGGAGTATTCTGAAGTTTCAAAAAGATACAAGTACCCCCTACTACATTTATTATATTTTTTTGCTAAATAAATTGCATTGGAAGTGCTGAAGTAATATTTACATTTTGTACATCATCTGCCACTGGTTCGCATTCTGAAGACTACGCCACTCCAAAATGCACAAATTATTCCATTAGGTTGGAATATGGTTTTTTGTTGTTCTGTTTTTAAATGCAAATTAGGACACTCTAGCACTGCCAGGAAAATCCCCTGTACCAAGTGCTCAATTCATTTGCTTTTCCACTGTGTTTGCCTCCTGAGAAAAACTGAAAGCAGTGTAGTCGTAGGCTGGGTGACTGACTTTTCAGTACAGAGGCTATTTACATTATTATGCAACATAGTATAGCATATGTCATTTACTGCTCATAACAGCACCAACAGTGCTGCGCCCCAAAACAACACACGTTTTTTCTTAATTATAATAAGAAAAGCCTCACCTAAACGGGTGGCCTTCATCGGACTTTTGGATTGCCTGGATGACTCCCTTGTATATCCTAAAGCTGATGGTCACAGAAAGCAGGGCCAAGGCAATGTAAGCAGTCACGCTCACGATGCTGAACACTGTTAACGAGAGCAGCAGGAACAAGCTGGCACCAAACACCACTCCTGTCTTCTTAATGTCTCGCCAGTAAAGGAGGTCAACAACTAAAAATTAAAAAAGGTAAGAAATTAGCACAAGATACCTTTTGCATCCATATGAAAACAGAGAATGTCATTCACTTGACTGCTGAGAGTCATCAAGAATGGAACTCGCAATCTCACTATCAAACGAGAGCTGAAATTGCAGCTAGAAATAGGTTATTGTAGCACTGCTTTTGCATTGGAGTTCAGATTATTGGGATTATTGATGTTAGGATTACCTGAAATGTAATTGCTAAAATTTAAGAACGATTCTGCCCCTAAGTGATGTCAGAATTAATCTCTTCAACTGCAGTGCTGTGTTATGCATAAGAACCACAGCAGCTTGTGCTTCATTTAATTTTATTTTTGTGGAGGCCACTTACTGAAGAGGTTAATTCTGATTCCCTGTTAGGACAAATGACACATACATTAACAGATCTCTGCACCATGGTATCATTGCAAGTCCAACAGAGGCAAAGGCATCAACAGTTTGTTTTGTTTCCTTTTGACTGAAGAAGTTCCCTCGGGAGTATATGGTATTGTGACAGAATGAGCCATTAAGATGGACTAACCTCACTCTAATTTCAATTCAGGACAAATCTGCTGTGCTACAAATGCAAAATCCTTCATTTATAAACCAAGTTTATGTTTTCTCTAAGTGACAGTCAGCTGAGAATGCTGTATTATGCCATTTTCAGCATCACCGTTTAAAGCAAACTACACCCTTGCATAAGTCATAAGTAATGGCTTAGTGCATCAATTGCAGGGTTTTTTTTGGTTGGTTGGTTTTGGTGTGGGGGGGTTTTTTGGGGGGGGGAGGTTTGTTAAACAATTTGTTCATGAAATCCGCCAAACATCATTCTCCATTGCTGAGTACACAACTGTGCAGAATCACCTAGTCTGGTCTAGTTTTATACTTCATGGTGAGGTAACACAACAAAATTCACTCTTCATGGTTTCTACTTCCACAGCTGATTAGGTTTCATGAGAATAAATTCCTCTTGTGCATCAAAACTGCTTGTTAATAGTGGTAACGTAAGAGTTATTAAATGCAGAACTCAAGACGAATTACAAACTATTACTACTGTTACAACACAATCTTAGTAATCCTGTCCTAGACATTGCAGAAGTTAACTGTAAAATAGTGTATTACAATTCAGAACAGGATTCTTACTCTAAATTACTGTAAACAAAGCAAATCAAAAACAGTATGATTATTATTTTTTGCAGGATGAAAGTGTGCTAATGCACCAACATTAAATAACTTAGTAGCCTCTTTAGGGCAACATCTGCATAATCCTTTTGTAGGTACAACACAACAATGCCACTGGAGCAATTTCACGTGTTTCAGAAGCTGACATCCTTTCTTAATTATTTCTGTAGGGAAACCACACTGAGCAGCAGGCACTGCAAAAACGAAAACTCTGGTCAGAAACTTAGGGAAGCCATTTTCGTAACGCTAAATATTTTACCTAAATATTTAGATTAATGTATTGGTAGAAATTTCCTCAAGCTCTACAATCAGGTTACAGTTACATGAACGCTTTAAATTTGTCATAAGCCAAAACTGCTGTTGAAAGAAATGGTCTCAGCCCTCCACCACGCAGTCCCATTACTTTCTTCTGCACGGCCATACACAGAACCAGCCTGGTTCTCTGCATGCAGCCAACAACCAGTGGAACAAATACAACAACACACCAACGAAGCAGTCGGCCAGATCAGATTCTGGATGTGGTTCACCATGTGACCCTGCAGACATATGGGGTGAGAGATAGAGCAGCCAACCGAAGGAGGTGACACTCCTGCTCTCAGAACAGCATCAGTTTAAAGTCCTTGTCGAATTGCAGCCCAACGTATCCCCAAGCACTCTGCTGACCCGTTAGTCCTCTGGGTCTCTTCGTGCTACAAAGCTGCACTGCTATCTTCCCTGTCAAACAAACAAAGCTCTAAGCCAAGGCAAGACAAGTACTTTTCTTTACTATTTGTAAAAATCAAACAAACAAAAAGTAAGTCTCAGAAAAATTCCTTTGGTATGAACTACAAACCCTACATTTAACAACGTTTTATTTGGTTTCTTTGGCTCTAATCACAGAAGTGTCTATCAGTGTCTCTGTACACCTTACATTAGCAAGTTCAGCATGCAGAAGGCGGCTAGGGATGAAGCTGTGAGCATGACCTACAAACCACTGGAAACTGAAGAGCCCTTCCAAAACTGAGCCGCAAGTATCCGTAACACTTGGGTGAGATTTTCAAAAACCATCTTGACAAAAAACATTGGTGGGCATTTTGCTCCTAAATCATGCAAAAATCTTTGATTTTTTTCCCTGAGTATTTGCTTCAGATACTGACACTACATTTATTTTTAAATGGTGCAATTTGAGCATCCATACATTAATATTAGGGTGATGCTCACGTGACACACTAAGCATGGCCGTACTCTCCTTCTGCAGATGGCATTAGCTCTATAAAAGCAATACTCCCTTCTCTGTAACACAATTTTAAAGCATCTATGCTGGTAGAGGGTTCTTACTGCTTCATAGGAAACCACATATTACAACTGGTAGCGTGTTATACCTGAACCCAGTTATAAAAATGTAAAGACAGTAATTCATCTGTATGACAGTTTCCAAAATAGGAGAAACAAAGGCAAATTGCTGGAATTAAAGCACACCACAAACACCAAATGGCTTCCAGCAACCTATCTTCAGGTCTTTTGTTCTCAGTAATAAGAAAAATCCCCAAGCTAGGACCTCCCAGACCACAGTTAAGCTGCACAAGAAGACTTTTCCCCCTCAGTTAAGCTGCACAAGAAGACTTTTCCCCCTCACTCTGTCTCCACTCCATTTGGAGAACAATCAAATCAACCTCCACGTCACGACATGTGTATCTTGTTTCATAGTGAATTCTTCAAAGGGAAATTTGGTGTTATATATCACCTGAAAAATGGAATTGTAATTTTTAGTCCAGAGAGTAAATGGTGAAATTGATTTTTTTCCCAATTGATCTGAAACAGGTATTTGCATTTCTTCCTAAAGTAAAAGAAAAGGTTAAAAGCATTACTATAAGCAGTTTTCTGGTGTTAACTTAAACATAAGATATTCACAGCAGATTAAAAAATAAAACCCAAAAAAACGGACTCCCAAGAACAGCACTGCCAAGCAGCCTCTCCTCACTGAAACTGTTTTAAGCTGTATTTTATACAACATGAACTATAATCTCATGCATTTAATTCAAGTATTCCAGGCCTATTCTAAAGCAAGAACAGCTGCCTACATTTGGTAAGCACGAACTGTCACTTGGCATATCTAAAAATAGTACTGCTAGCATCCGTGCCTTACATGCAGAACTCATCCAATTACATTTTGCTTATAAAGCAAGTGCCGTGATAGCAGGTTTATCACTGTATTTTTTGAAGTCTCTTCTTTCTTTCACAGTCATTTATCTTAAAACTGAATAATTGCATAGTTTCTTGATGACAAAAAATAGTGGTTTAATATATTTAACCTGACAATCCTCTCTAAAAAAAAACAAACCAAGTAATCCACTCTTTTTTTAGAAAGAGAAATTTAGAAAGAGAAAGATCTACAACAGAGCTTAATTCACACACATGAAACGAACCAAAAAAAAAAGGGGGGGACTAACCAATTTTGGCATCCATCTTGAGTTTGCTTGCATGCACCCAGATCTTGTACAGCTGACTACCCAACGCCTTTTCACTTCCTGCTGGGTCATTCAAAGGTCAGCAGATATACGCAACTGCCTGCCTGCTCGCTGCGTCTCGCTGCGAGCGCGAAATCTCGCAGGCAAGCAGGAGGCTCGCAGCCCACAGCCAATAGCCGCCTCTCTGCTAAGTCCTTGGAACGCAGCTGCCGGGCAGAGATGCGTGCCTACAATGAACAACTACTCTGCACGCAGCCTTTAAGAACAAACAAACAAAGGGCTTCAGCACCATATAAAGACTATTTGTCTAAAGGGAGAATGAAGATTTAAAAAAAACGCAAGCAGCGTGTGATTTACAAACATTGTGTGAACAACAGCCATTACACTAGAATCTTTCTGTAATCTGAAATGTAAGCAGAAAATCCTTATATTCTTCAAATAATAGTAAAAATAGCTTAGACACACAAATAGAAGCCTTTTCTGGATCAAGTTAAGAACAGCGTTGTACTAACACAGAAGTTGAATACAAGCATTGAGAACGGGCAGCTCCCAAATGCATCTATGGTGCTAAAGGACAACTGTCATCATGACCGTTAGGACCACAGTAGGTAAATTGCTGCCAATTTCTTTTCAGAGGGGCACTTTCCAGCTCCTTTAATTAAACTTCGTATTCACTTATGACAGTGATCTTCATGTTTCCACAGATCCTTCGTGAAGAGTACCTGGCAGGCGAGGTCTGAAGCCACATTTCGCTTTCCAAGCTTGATCAAGCGGCTGTGGGGCAGGCTGGGCTGGAAAAATCCAGCCCCAGGGAGAAGTCAGGAGCGGAGCGGCGAGGAGCCAGCCCGGAGCCCTGCGGAGCCCCAAAGCACTCGCCTCTGGGGAGCAGCTCAGGTTCAAACCTAGAGGCTCCCCAACAAACTGGTCATTAATTTGGAGGGCCTGCTGGAAAAGACATCTGCATGAAAGGGAAGCCTGTGCTTCTCTTTGCTACAGGAAGGCAGCTAGCATGACACTATTTACTGCTGGTGATGGAGTGGCAGGAATGCTAACCTGGAGACACGCTGCAAGCAGCACGCAGTCAGAGAGTGATGTTACACTCAGGTAACCAAACCAGAGCAGATCCCTGACATTACAGTTCTGCCAGATATTGCCTATGTATTGAAATACCCCACCTGAAAGCAATTTCGATAATACTACAGAGAAGGTCTTAAATGTGTCTCATCAGGTGGTCAAAGCCTTCCAAGCACAGACACCATTAGCACACTCAGGTTTCACATTTTAAAGACTTCCCACATCAGAATGACAAGGTTACGTGTCTTTTTTGTTGTTGTTGTTGTTGTTTGTTTGTTTTGTTTTTTTCCAAATTGTGGTTGCCATTGTAAGCAGGAGCAGTTATAGAGTAGGCTACTTTACCCTGATCAGATGCTGGGAGCCAGATGGGTCTTGCTGCAAGTCAGCAAACACCAAACCAACCCCAAGCTGGAAACACAGTGTGGTCATGGCATGACTGCATGTGGTGCCAAGCTTGTGGGGCCGGCTCCAACCCACAGAGCCTTCCCTGTCCTGGGGAGAGGCACTACAAAGTAGCACCAAGTCCAGCGGGACCGACAGGCCAACCTGCAACCCAAAGGTCGGACAGTGAGCCTGGATCATACACCTTTCTGACCTGGCACGTCTGCACCACAATCCCCAGCAATGAAAAAATGATACAGATTCCACAAAGTACATGCTAGAATGAAAATGAAGTCCAACACTACCAGGTTACCCACCCCCCAAATGCAAATACTATCTAACAATTTTAATTGAGCCACTGCAGTATGTTTTCTTTCATTTCTACTTAATCGTATACCCATGGATGCGTGCACTCACACACAACATATGAACTGAGGAAACCATTCTCAAGTCCTGTTTACACCTCATGAAATTTTGCAAATCAAAGGCTGCATGAGCCTATGCAACCCCTTCCACCTTTTATGAAATCTAAACCAGAACTCAGAGATATTTTCAGTATATGAATCCAAAAAATAAATAAATAATAATACTCCTGATACTCCTGGGATAGCCTGGGTGTACAGCTGTGGTGTTCATCCTATCATTACTATTATTCAGCCATTAAAACCTGACAACCCATTGAAATTATTAAAAAAAATAGTCCATTCTAGACACTTCAGTATTGATTACTCCATGGGGGCTGTCTTTAAACGTGCTAAAAATAAAAGTGTTGCCATCCCCAGGGTAAACTTATTTCACCCTGCTTATCTCGATGATCAATACCACAGGTAGGGGAGTTTACCACTTTCACTGTGCTGCTTTCTCAACTACTACAGCTGTACCAGAAGAAACATGCATATCAAAAACAAGTTTAAGATTATTTTAAGTAGAAAGTAGTGCTCTAGGTAGAAAATCTAACTATGAACCATACTTTTGGCTCTTCTCTGATGTTAGATTTGATTGTTACTTCATTTTTTTAAGTTTATTTTTAAGCATGGAAAAAAAGCATGTTGCAATATTTGCTTCTATATTTATTTTGTGGCAAGGTGAATAGTGTCATCAGTCCCTGAACTTTACCCATCAGTTTCCACGCTGCTGGAGCCTGACCTAACAAAATAAGAAAACATGAAAGAGGACTTCTGCATCTCTTCATAAACAAATGCTAACAGAAACCACACTAGCACAGTCACAAAAGGAGAGGAACCAGACTGTTCTGCTTCCCCAGAAAACCTTCTTCTTGCTCTGCTTCCATTTTCTTACAGACCCTGACTGTACCAGTTGTATTATAATTAAACCTCAAATCAGTAGGGACTTCCTTGGAGGGAGAAACAGGCACAAAAACAGCTTCCTCCACCTAACGGGATGCCATTCTGTAAAAACAAAGAGGTGGGGAAGAGGAATTTAAAACACTGCTTCAAACAGTTATACCAGCACAAAACATACGTGAAGGACAGGTTCAGTTTTGCTTTGTCCATTTGTTACCACTCCCAGAACATGCTGATCAGGTCCACGCTTTGCATAGAAGCCTGCAGACCCCAGGCCACTGGCCTCCCCACAGCTCGTCTCCCCTCCATGCAGCAGCAGCACACAGCTTACAGGGCTTGGCGTAACCCCCTGAGTACCCTCCTGTGCAATAAAGGCACGCTCATGATTGGCAACTCATTAATTTTAATCCAAGAAAGACTCTATTATTCTCAAGGCCTTGAATTCTGGGTTAGGAAACGCCTGCTTTCAGTTGCAGCAAGGGACGGACTACAGCCAATCCTGCTTGTTGGGTTGCAAAAGAAAGCCTGAAAATGGGGCCAAAGTGCCCAAAGGTAACGCGTTCAATTTTCACAGAATTCTTCCAACCCCACCCTCTTTTCAGTTTTTTAAACCCAAGAATTTCAGGCCTGACATAGGGAGTGCTGAACATTTAAAATAATTACACATTAATACATATTACAAAACACTGCAGGGTATTTTTTCCTAATATTTTACAGCCCTTTAATGAAAGCTTACAACTGAGAATGGTTGTCTTCAGGGTGAAGATTTTTCACCTGCAGCATTTTTTTTCTACATATTTAAATTCTGATAGAGCATTTTACAGATTCTAGACAGCTGGCAATTTTGCCTGAGGGGAAAAAAAAAAAAACACCATAAATTTGAAACAATAATTATAAAAAAGAGGAAAACTTCCCAAATACAAGTACCAAGCACGACAGGGACCTTTAAGAAGTTTAGTATCCAGAGATAATTAAATTTTTTTAAAGCTTGTCTTGTTGATAAAGTTTGAAGATTATGTATTTGAATAAGGCTTAAACTCTTACACACTGAGCACTAATCATGATCCACAGAGATTTACAATGGCGATCTCCCATTGGTGGTTACAGGAACAAAGGTCAGCACCACGCTAATTTAAGGCTAGCTACTTATTTACCTGAAACAATTTGATATTAGACCTTTAAGTTCCGAAAATCTGGCACACTTTTACCTAGAATCCAACAGAATTACAAAAAATCCTAAGCAAACACAATTAACAGTAGACCCCAAACATGGTATATACCAAAGGGAAAAAAAAAAAGTCTGCTATAGCCTGCATGCAATTTCTCCTCCTAAAATTACTGAACTGCATGACCTGCAAACACGAGATTCTTTTGAGCTAATGGTTAATATTATTAAATTATTAATAACCTAGGAATTTCAACAACTAAAATCAGACTATGCTGGTATTTGTGCAATGCATACCAAAAGAAGCTGTTCTTTAATACGTTCTGTAGGACTGGAAAAGATCTGCAGTGCCACACAAGCTATTTCACCTACATAAATAATTTATTCTGTCTGCATTGCTTGTGTTTATCCATTCTAACCTACAGCTTTTACAATTTTACATATACTACAAACAGAACTTACATCTTCAGATACATTTCACCATCAAATACATGCTACAAATACCATTTGTTAAAAGCAACCTGCAGCATCTTTAGCTTAAAAAAAAAAAAAAAGGAAAAAAGGTAAAAGAACAAATACCCTTATCCTTCCAACTGCTCGGCTGACTGTCCATCTCTCCCAGCGATCTACCCTCCAGCTGTGATTATCAATTATGCATACCAACAGGACAGCTGCAAGAGGAGAAATCTACAGCCCGGGATGGCAAACATGGGCTTTCCCAGCAGCGTCTGCAGTCTGCTGCTGCACTGGTGCTGCAGGAGGCCAGTCAGCTGACGGCGCGGGGTGTGGAGCGCGGCTGACGCAGTGCGAGCTGTAACCAGGCTGCTAACGCTGCTCCGGCACCAAGGCGGAAAGGCAATCCCCGGCTGCTGCAGCCATTTGCTTCTCACTGCTCAACAGAACTGAAAAGATGCAGGGTGGAGAAAGAGACTGCCGGCACCCGCACAAAGGGAGGCAGCAACTGGCTCGACCCTGCGGAGCAGCACTGCAGCATTGGGAACACTGGTGCAGAGAGGCTCAGCGCAGGCTAAAGGAGCTGGACCGCCCCAAGCAGCTTTTCACAACGACGTGGAGCTCGAAGTGGCAATCCACCAGAGAAACGTGGAACAGATTGCTTTTCAAGCAACGGTAAATGCACACTCACACATCTGCTCCGTGTAGGCTTTTCCCTTGTTTTAAAAACAAACGTCTGACTGCGTATGTGACTAACAAACATCTCTGTAACGCACCTCTCCCTTTAAATAAAAAAAAAAGCCTAAAGGAAAACACAGTAGGACCTTACCATTGCCTGTAATAAAAGCAAGGGGCTCATGAAGAATACAAGTCTTTTTTGCTGGTATCTTTAGTCCTTATGAACTGTTCAGACATATTTAATTTCAGTGAAGCACAGACTGAGAACAGCTATCTCGCCCTCTACCTAATGCCTGCAGACTAACACCTCCTCTTCTTATTTTAAATCAGCATCCTATGTTGTCAGCTACAGATCTGACAATTAAATTTTCCCATCGCTTAAATGAAAATGAGAGCAACCCATAGGTTTATACTACTAACATGTAAGAAGTAACACAAAGTATTGTACAGACATGAGATGAACAAAAACTAGAAACTCAAAATCTGAAAGAGCTGTGAGAACCATGTTGTCCTTCTGTTTTCCATTCATGTGGAAAAATGTATGGCTACTCTCTAGCATGGAGTCTCTCTTTAATACTTGTGGCTGACAAGAAAAAAAAGATGCACTAAAAACTCCCCACTGCTGCTCTAAAACCTCTTAAAAATTGATAAGCTATTTTCAAAAGAATGAGAAAAGGGCATTCAGACATTTCCATGGAAATCCTGCAGAATGGCTGGGATGGGGATGCTGATCACTCCAAAAAGAGCCACTTTTAGTTTTCCAGTAGAAGAGACAATCTCATGTGGAGAAAGATTACCATAAAATTAACTGAAAACCCTATATATTGCTTCAATTACTACACAGATTTAAAGACTCCTTTTTATGGCAGGATTGGTTACATATATTTTTAATTTATAGAAGATATGCATTTCATTCTCAATTCCAACAGGCAAATCAAAACCTATACCCTAAGAGGGGCATGCGAAATGTACACTCAAACATCGTAGTGCAAGAAAACTCAGAGAGTTACCCTATAGTGAAAAAGTACAAAACATGTCTAAAAACCTGCTTCTGTCTCTGAGCTGAAATTCCTAATACTGACTGGAAGCCACCAAAACCTGTGTTTCTCCCCTCGCCCTTCAGATAGCTGCACTGTCACTAAATTAATTCGATCTTTATGCTTTCAGAAAGTTCCTTCCACTGGTTAGCAAATTTCTATAGACACATGACCAAAACCTCCTCGCTTCTCCTTCGCCTTCCTTCCGCCACATCCTTCTTCAGGAAGGTTCCTGCAGCACAGCACTGCCCCAGCAGCGGGCGCTGAGCCACGTCACCAGCCCTGCCTCCCAGCCCAAAGGGGCACCAACTCCCTCGGCAGGAATTTCTCCCTGGCCTCCTGAGCCGGCTCTTGGCTATTTGCATTCTCAACCTTCATTGCTACCACTCCATGCAAATGATACCTAAAATGAAGTCAGAATGCCCCTGCACTCACATCTCCCACGCCAGGCAAGATACACACACCCCTGTAACGCTACCCTACATCTGCGCCAACTGAGTGCCGGCACCGTGCCAGGAGTCCTGCCTAAGCTTCATTGCGTCTGCATGTTTCTGCCCCAACATCCAAGCTAGAGCTCCCCAACCAACAGGCTAGGTACAGAACAATATTACCAAGTGACCCAGACAACTCAAACAGACACAATCACGTTCAAAGCGCGTCCCTCTGCTGATGCATCTATGTTCAAAGGGACTGCACGGCTGCAGGGCGGGTGCCTTACTCACCAAACCGTCATTAAATCTCCCCCAGCAGCTGCCTGTTCCGTTCCTGACTTGGAGCAGGGGAGCGCTTGGATAGCTACCTGATTCTGCTTGCGCCTGACATCGCACTCAGCGCTGGCCACCCATCTGTGCTTCTGGGAAAGCTGATAATTTACCACAAGCACTCCATTTTCTCCATAATTCTTCCACACACAAAATGCCTCACTCTGAACTCTACAAAAGCCTTTACCTCTCAACAGGGGTGACCTGAGCTCCAGTGAAACACAGCAGGTCTAGGGCTTTCCTTCAGGAGGACTTCACTCAAGGTTTTTGCTTTTAATTCTTCCTGCTCCTCCCTGGAGTCTCTGCACTGGAAGAGAAGTCTCTATTTATGATGCCCTCAAGAGCCAAATAATCTAAAAATATAACCAGGCGAAAGTAAATCACGATTTTATGTTGAATTAAATGGTATTTTACAAATAACCTGCTCCTGAAGGAAACTGATCAGAGGCATTCTAGGGTATTTTTCCCTCAGTCAAACAAAAAACAAAACCAATGCTTCCCACCTGCTGAATGGCTCTACTTAAGTGAGCTATAAATATGAAACAGAAATGAACCAAGTGGATGCAGTGCTGATGTAAGACAGCATTTCTAATTTCTTTTACATTTCATGTAACAGCAACAACCTGGTTTGCTGTTGCAGAACCACAGGATGTATTTTATTTCTGCCCTTATAATCTGGGAGTAAAAAGAAAAGCTTTGCCACGATTACCGCTCAGCTACCCTCTCAAAGCACAATGAATGTGCCCCCTCAAAAGGATAGGAAACATATAAGGTATCAGTACTTTGCTGCATTTCTGTAATTCAAGTACTGAGCACCGTTAGCACGTACAAGTGAGAGCTCTGTAAGCCTGTACAATCTAGTGTTAACCTCAGCATATCCAAACACATCTGCAGAGAATGATTTTTCAAAAGCACCATGAAACATGGGTTTCCTGTGAAACTGACTGCCTGATAGTCAACTTCTCAAAGCCATTTCTTAAACTTCCTGCAACGCTTAGCACAAACAGTCTGGGTAATTTAAACTGCCTATGTAGTTACACTGAGGTACACAACTAGACGTCACAAACACGAGTTTAGGTTTTGGGGACACTACGGCATACTTTGAGTTTGCAATTTGGTAAAACAAAAAACTCCGTGTGCCATGCATCAAAAAAAGGTTATGGAATGGTGTTTTTCTAGCATATTCATGCGAACTAACTGCCTCTATCCAGAAGTAAATATGTGTTAGAGTGAAGAAAGTCTGCACAACAAAAGGGCTAAGATTTGTAACAGGTTCTAACTCTGCGAATATTAAGTGAACTTCAACATGTCAGAATTTCTCAAAACCTTGAATGCAATCCTCTGGAAGTCGTATTGAGCTCCTGTTCCTTTACAAACACTAGATGGCATCAAAGCCCTCCCTAATGAACATGCTGTAAAATGACTGCCCAGAGCCCCCACTGCACCACAGCCATACGCACACACCCCACAGGAACAAGGCCTGATGGAAGCTGCAACTGCGCCTGCTGGTGCACTGGGCGGCAGCATCCGAACAGGGAGGGAAGGGCCCCTCTGAAGGCACAGCAGTTTTATGGAGATGGAACATACAAGTTTTAAAGTCCAGTCAGAAGCATGAGAGTGAAGCAGGAGGGTTATCTGCTACAAAGCTAATACAGCCCAAACTGAAAAGGCAAGAAAAGCCCACGCTTGTCATGATCTCTTAAGGCAACACTCCAGTGTTCAACAGTCATAGGCACTGGTGTTGCATAGGAAAAAGAGTGGTCTTTGCCATTGAAACTACTATAAGTTGTAATGTCTTAAATGGAGATAGGCTTCTTTATAGTTTAGTTCTGAATTACTTTTGGCAATTTTTTTTTAAATCCACGCCGCCATGAAGTACAAGGCCCCTGTGGTCTGACACCATTACAGAACACAACAGGCAACCCACAGCTCTGGCAGGCAGCATTAAACAAATCCAGTGCTACCAGTGAGACTGTTAAAAGCTTTGCATGCTTTACTGGAGTGATGGTTTTTATTAAAAAAAAAATCTGCAATCATTTTTGGGTTGCTGTCGGCTCCCTGCAGTCCACTGGGACAGTCAGAAGTTACAACTGCAGGTGCACAGAGGTATGCTTGCATTTAGGTCAGCTTTCAACAAACAGGACTGGTAAGTATTTGAGAGCATCACAATAAAGCTAGACTCAGAAGCACAAACACACACACAGATCCCCTCTTGGCCCTGTGAATTACTGCCTTCCTTTCTGAAAGAGTGGAAAGCAACTAAGTGTTCTTTGGTTTGTTACTCTGCCTCCTACTTTGTGTTTAAGTAATTTGGTATTAAAATCAAATTTTATTCAAGGCTTGTGGTCAGAATCTCGAGGCAGGTCCCAGAAGCCCAGTTCCATGTTCTATAATACAGCAAACATGAGCAAAAAACAGCACATACTTTAAAAAGCAAACAAAAATCTAGAAAAAAAATGATTTTCATTTCATGTTCTCATCTGTTTAAGAAAATGTTCCTCTATAATAAGGCAGAAAAATATTTTTTCTTCCCAAATAATACAGCATGTCAAAAAATACAACTGCTTTATAGGGTGAATACAACCACTGACAGAGACTGCAGACAGTTCCCAGCCCCACGCCTGGCCCAGCTCCTGCCCCTCAGCTAACATAAATGCAGGACAGATGGGTGCCCTGTCACAGCACCGTGCCACTAGACAGGAGAACGCAGACAGTCTTCAACTCCTTTCTCTCCTTTTATGCGCAGCTTCCCCGGCAGTTTCATACAGACAGAACAGCAACAGCTGTGTCCTTGTCAGACCCAAAGACTTCCTGTTAAAAGAACTAGGAAAACAGCTAAAATATATACATGTAACATTCAGGGTTTCTTTTTGTTTGTTGGTTTTAATCTCTTAACTAACATTTTTGCATGAAGACTTTTTGCCCAAACATTTGATTTTATTAGAAAAAAATTAATTGTGCTTTCTGCAGTAATAGGTTTTAGTGGGAAAGCTTCTGGTGCTAGACTGTAAAGCAGCAGCAGAGTACTGTGACATCAGAAAGCAAAGTACTCCTCTGGTCTACAAGAAGCTGGAGCTTCACAATCCATTCAGTGTAGAACGCAAGGGAAAATTGACAGCAGTCTTATCTTTTCTTAATTCTCTGCTACTTTAATTACCACATCACCAGCTGAAATATTAACTACATTGAAATGCAAGTCCCACATGAAAGCTATCATCTGTGCTGTATGTAAACCAATTTTAATGTTTGCAGGATACTGAACTTCTTACTGGCCACTTTCCCACTAACCTGAACAAGTAACTCCCTCATGTGTGCTACTTATTTTAAACCTCTGGCCTTGATCTAACAAAAGCTGCAAGTCATGTTGAGTGGAGCTGCACAGTTTCTTTTCCATATTCCAGACACAAGTTGTACATATCACAGCAGAAATGATATTCTCCTACATTTCAAAGTCTGATGATTAACTGAATTCTGTATAAAAAGAAAAATGCCCTTCAAATTGTGCACATGGAGCAGACCAAGACACCATATTTGGCTTACTATCATGTAGTAAGAGCAGATTTGGAAGGCCATCTAATGCCCAGCCTGCAGACAATCACAGAAGAGCTTGCAGTGAGTAGTGACTTATTTCTGCATCAACAGATCACCAGCAGGAGAACTGAAGGAGAAACCTGAAGACAGTGAGTCCAGCCCTGATAAACAGGAAAAAAAAGTACTAAAGCAGTCAGAATATGAAAAAGCTAAGAGTGCAGGCACTAACGTTTTTGTTACCCTCAACCTATACAGGGAAGTTTGCAGAATATGACTTAAAGATTAAATCATGACATGCTTAAGTGTAGCTAAAGAATTACGAAGATTAGTGAACTGCAAGACAGTGTACACAGATTACCTGAAGATTTATTCAGCTTTGCTGAAAACACAGCAGTAGTTTTTTCCTTTTCTTTAATTGAAGCAGCTTCTCTCTCAGCTTCCTTCTCAAAAGCTTCTGGTTTTACTACACTGACTATCTCTTTTTCAGTGGATACAGGTAAGGTATCTGTGGCTGGTAAGGACAACATGGATACTTCAGGCACTTCTCTGTCCACTGCCTCCAAGGACTTTTTCAAGACACGAGCATCTTCTTCAGCTTTAACTTCTACATTCTTTATAGACAGATCACAGGGTAGCTCTGGGCAAGGCAACTGCCTCTTCTCATCTTTGATCTCATTACTGATACCTTCACTTTCATCTTTGTGCATTATTTCTCTGTCAGCAACTTCTGCCACAAATTCAGGAGCAGTTTTAGGATCAACTAACATCACAAAGTCTTCTGCTACTGAGACTGGGGAAGACTCCACAGATGAGAGACCTTTGCTGTCTCCTGTTTTTGGTTCTGTAGCAACAGATACATCAGCTGAGTAAGTCATTGCATTCAGCTCTTCCATTTGAAGGGGAATCTTCTCTGCCTTAGCTATTTTTGTAGGTGTTGGCTCAGATGGCTGCGTGGCCACAGTTTTGGAAGAGTCCAGTTCAGCTTGGAAAGACTCCAGATAAGGCTTGCCTGGGGCAGCTACTGAATCTACAGGTTGTTCTTCATGTTCATCATCAGTTACAATGCTCTCAGTTGATTTACTTTTAAAGATGAGAGACTGCTCTTCACTTTCTTTCTCAGGAAAGTCAGATATCACCTCACTATTAAACAAGTCAGATTTTCCAAACTGTGAAGACAGTTTTTCAACAAATTCCTTGTGTTCAGAAACATCCTGAGAAATGCATTCTGTTACTGGCATCTTTGAATAGTCTGTTAAAGATGAAGAAGCAGATTCACCAGAGACCTTTGTTTCCTTAATTAAGTCACATGCGATAGATATATATGGAGTCTCTGTGTCATCAGGACTGGCACTACTCTCACGATCAGGTTTAAGTGTCAATTCCTCTTTTGCTTCTTGGGCCTGTGTCAATGGTACATTCACTGCTTCTTGGTATAAGGGAGGTTTTTCTGCCTCTTGCTTTACATTCTCATAATTAGCAGTAGGAATAAATGTTTCTAATGGGGAAGCTTCAAGCTGCACAGTAGATGTTTCTGTACCAGCAGTCCCACTGCTTAGCGGGGCTTCCATGACAATATCAGGCAATACTGGTGACGGAGCAGCTTCCGACCCTTCAAATGAGGGACAGAGCTGCGTCACAGGTTTCAGAGTCTCTTGTACTGACTCGGAGGTTTGAACTAAATCAATCTTTGTTTCATAAGCAAGTTTGGTACATGCCACATCATGCATTTCACTTTCATATGCTTCTTGTACTAGATCAGGAGTAAGACCTTCAGGCATACTCGCTGCGATGTCAGATAGCGTATCAACAGTGCTACCTGTTTTAGCATAGTCAGCTTCCTGGCCTTCCTGCTTGCCAACTGCTCGAGTACTAAAATCACCTTGTTCTGTGTTCTGAGCTTTCATCTCTGCAATTTTTTTCTCATCATCAGTTCTATTTTCTGAAGTGTCTTCCTCTAGTGGAGAAGGAGATTTGACTTTGTCACCATCAGGAGTTACAGAGGATTCAAATTTAGTGCAAGTGATGTAAGTCTGAGAAGGTTCTTTTACAGCTTCTGGGGTACTTGGGAAGGAGAGATCTTCAGCACTGCCTTCACTCTCTCTTTCATAATCCTTCTGCACCACCAGCTTATCTACACCGTATTTGTCATCTAAACTGCTTTCCACTGTGCCATCTATCTTACTTCCAACATCCTCTCTCAAGCTGCTCAGTCCGTGACTAGCACCTTTTAATTCCCATATTGACTCATATGGTTTGAAGTCTACATATTCTTCCCTCTGAATAGCGTCTTTTTTCAATGCTCCCTTTTCACCATAATCACCACCTCTGTACTTGTCTTTGTTATAAAATATATCTTCCTCAATTTTCTCAGACAAATCTTCACAAGTTTCTGGAGACATTTTCTGCTGCTGTACAGGCATTTTCTCCAGGTTACATAATTCTTTAGGGCCCTCTAGCTGCGTTTCTTCTTCAGCTTGAGATAAAATGGCTGCTTCTGCTTTAGCAAATGGGGGTTCCATTTCTGAGTATTTCATCTTGGAAATGTCTTTGTTTCCCTCGGCAAGAAATGGATTTCTTATGTTTTCCATTGTTTCTTTACAAACCTCACTTGCATTTTCTCTGTAAATGCCTCTTGCAGGTAATCCATCTGAGAGTTTATCAAAGGCTGTGTGCTCTTTAAAGGGATCAGCTGAGAGAGGAGAGAGGGAGGGAAGAGAAGCAGCAGTATCAAGCGGGACTGCAGTAAAATCCTCTTGACCAAGTGACTTAGTGCTACCTGGCTGCTCCTGCAAGTCCATAACTTTTTCTGTGACCGTGGACAGAAAGGAAAGTTAGAGAATTCAAGTGCTCTTAAAGTCAATGCAAATTTTCATGACAAGTTCACGTGATGTTAGTTATGAAGAGGTTCTGAGTTCTATCACAAATATTACTAGCCAATAAAACAAAGTATCGTTTAAAGTATGCTATTCTATTTCATCTCTTCTAGCAGACAAGTATGCAGGAGGCTAGAGAAGCAGCAACTTTTTGCAGTGCAAATATCACAGTAAAGCTGAAGATGCCAGACAAGTACAGAGCATCCAAGTATAACAGGTAATATTGTCAAAGTGCAGGGGGAAAAGAAACAGAAAGAGGGTATGTCCATACGCTTGTGCATAAACATATGCACAGACTTGCATGCCAGTAAGAATTTTTTTTTCCATTTTTTGTTTAAATAATGGGAATTTGGTGGACAATGTAGCTAACAAAATCCACTAAAAATATATAGGTACAAATTTTACTTATGTGAAGTACTGCAGAAAGTTACTATGGATTAATTCTTTCTGCTAAATCAGTAAAGCAACTATGCTTTAATGTGCTAACCTGTTAATAGTATCAACTGCTCTCTTACATCAAGGGTCCAAGAACTCACAGATGGCTGTAGTTTGTTTATAGAACAGTTTACCATGTAAATAAATGAATGCGTATTAAAATCTTGAACAGATCAACTGAAAATTCAAAACTGAAAAAGAATGAGAGGCGCTATTCTTGGACCCATGCTGACTTTTAGTAAAGGCAGACTAATTGGAAAGAGTTAATGAGATCAGATCAGAAATGCAGGATGTAATCAGACAAAGGTGAGCAGAAAGAACTTGCCTGCAGAGGAGTGCATCAGAGGCGCAGATGTAGCAGGAAGAGCAAAAAGGGTCTCATCTGAAAAACAAACAAATAACCTCAGCAGAAATAAAGGCTAAATAGTTTGAAGGGGGAGAGGAAGGGGAAATGGAGGGAGGAGCGAGCAAGTAGTTCCCAGTAACTAGACAGGCCCATAGCCAACACCCACACAGAACCTCCGAACTAGATACAAGCCAGGTAATTTGGGAGAGTCAATGTTCAGAGTTCTCCCTTTACAACAGGATCTTTACTGAGGTAACAGAGATCTCCACCCTTCAAGCCAAGGTCCAGTTTAGGATAAGATACACACCAGTAACTATTTTTTATTTTCATTATTCAAACTTGCATACTACCAAGCAGTTTTAGTATCTCCATCATTAGAAAAATCACCTACCATTGACACACTGTCCTTAACCTACTCCCTTTGTCAGAGGGTTTTCCTAGCTCCTAACATGTATGAGAACAGCAGGGATAACAAGACTCAACCAAAAATTCTGAAAAGTTAAAATGAGTAAAGATCTGAAGCTCTCCACAGAGTGCTGATCTGGTAACAGTAAGTGACTGTACTCCTACTTACTATTTCATTATGTTATAATGTAGACAAACTTCCAAAGGAAGACATTCTTAAATCTTGCTTTGTCATGAGTCAAGAAGACTATTTGTTTTTCTAAATATGTATTAACCTTAATATTTCACCAGAGAAAGCTCCAGACCTCCAATTACCACCCAAAGAGCTAAGTAAATATAAGGAAGGACACCGTTCTCCTAAGGTAAGATAGTCACTCTACTTCACAAATGCATGTCAAGAAGCCAGAGGATCCCAGAGTTTCAGATTTTACACTACCTGAAATAAAGGCACAACTATAGTTTACAAAGCTGCATGAAACATTTAATGAAATCCCAGTTTAAAAGCAGCGATGCCTGACAACGATGTCATTAGGAACCAAACAAACCAAGTCTTCCTCTATATTCATGTCAGCAGCAGTATTTTTCCCAGATCTGTCATGGCCTGTTGGCATTACATCGATGTAAAAATAGTAACATTTAAGTAACTATCTTTTAATTCAAAAACTTTATACACTCTTCAGAATGAGAGCGTTAAAGAATATTTGCAGTTTACATTGATTGCATTAGCAGAATGGAAAATTATTTCAAACCATTTCAATTAGATTTTCAATTTCCAGTCTAGACAACATCAACAATCTTTAGTTTTATTTGCCTGGACAAAAATCAAGTACTAAAGAAGTTAAGGACATATATCGTAATTAAAATCAAAGCGAAATAGAATCAATTGCTTTCAAATGATGAAAGGCAAGAAATGAGAAACATGGTAGAGTCCAGCAGCATATAGGGAATAATCCAATAAAGACATTATGGTCATTCAGCATTGAACCAAGACTTTCTGCAAAAGCAATGCCACTTCAAGAGCCTCATGACCTGTTTGGCTTACTCAAATTATTCCCAACTGCAGTTTTCCAAAAATCAGAAGTCTTCGCACAACCTACATTTCCTGTCGCAATACAGTCAGTTATTTTTGTTTTGCAGAACACTTATCTTCAAGTGATGTTTAGAATTCACAAAACATGGCAAGAGTAATAAAGTTGGAGCATAGGACTCAGTATTTAGAAGCTTCCTTAACTCCTGCCAGGCTAAAGGTGACCTCTGTTCAGTCTTCTGGAAATTACATTTTCCTATTAAGAACCACAGAGTGAAACCTCAATTCCCAATTTAAAACTTGTTAAAACAGCACTACAGTTCAGCGGCAGCAAAAGCTTTTAAGAATAAAAATCGCACCAGAGGACAACTGACCAATCTGTGATACCACAGGTCACAGAACTGCGACGCCCACCCACACACTGTCGAGTATCACCACGTGTCCTTTATTTCAGGAGATGCTCAATCCCGCGGGCCTGGGCTCCCAGCGATCTCTTCAGCCAAGTGCTGCCCCTCCTGCAAGCTCCTGCAGAGCCCGCTGCCCAACCACTTCACCAGGCTTGGAGTGAAACAAGGGGCTTCACCGAAAATGCAGCCTGGGACCCACCAGTCCAGAGCACTGCTCTGCTTTCCTCAAAATGATGCCAAAAGCAGTAACATCAGGTATTTTTCTTCAGCCTCTAGTGTGCCCACTGTGTCAAGGGCCACAGTTGAGCTTTATATTTTTGGCCTCACCATTTGCACCAAGAAGCAGCACACTCTCTTATCCCCCAGCTTTATGCCTGGAAGGACTGAGCAAGTAGCACCTCCCAGCCATAAATACGGAGCTATGTCCCTCTTTTTGCATGCCAGATGCTGGTCCTACTGAAACATTTAATACCACTTGGTTAAAAGGATCAGCAGTGCCTGCATATTCCTGAGCCAAGGCCAACATCTCTTATCACCTCACCTCTTCCCTGCCCATGACACACTCCCCTTGGAGCACTGCACACACAAACACCAGGTCCAAAGCCGCAAGGGACCTGCCACGTGCCAGTTCACCAGGAAGCTGGCAACAAGGAACGCTGCTCAGTGTGCACCTTCCCCAAAAACACACATTCATCTCCTCCAGGCCATGCCGGAACAGCAAATCCTATGTTTGCTGGAAAGGATTTACACTTGGGAGCAGAGGAGATGGGAAGGGAAGCAGGATGGACTTGAAGAGACTGTACAGCACAGCATCAGGAGACAGACACTCTGGAAGAAAAGGATCTCACCACAGGGAAACCAAGCACAAGCCAAAGCAATGGGGATGCAGAAAATCTAGAAATAGAAGGGCAAAGAAGGAAGACAGTCTGCTGAGGTAAGGAGGTGAAGAGGAAATCTTTTTAATACTTCACAACCCCAGCGAGAGAGGTTTCTGCTGAGGAACACTGATTTTAGGAATGTGATCCCTGATTTTTGAGTGCTTCATTGAGACAGCACAACACAAGAACTCTCAGGTTTGGCCTCCATTTACTCAACACAAACACACAATAGCCACGCCAGTCACTGAATTCCCAGCTTCTCTTAATGGAAGGATATTATGCCCACACCCATACTTTACTTTTCACACATAGCTGGAGCGTGAAAAGGGATTATATAAAAGCAGTATTTCCTAACCAGCCAAGGAGAACCACCCACTTGCCCTCCATCCACGTCAGAGCAGCATTTTTGCTGCCAAAAGGAAGATAACACGAGAACCATTTCCTGCCGTTGGCCCTGTGTAACACCTCCAGGCATGTGGGGGGAACAGAGTAGGACCTCTACAACTCCCACATCTGCATGACTGCTGAGGGAACCACCCATTCTCTTCAAACTGTAGTTCAAATGACTGAAGGGAACGACTCTTTTCGAGCAATGACATTTGCACTGAAGAACCTTTACCTGTGATATAAAAATTGGAGGTAGAAACCTTCCAGAAACAACTCTGTGGGTGCTTTGCTTTGGGTGTTGGAACCAAGGGCCGGTCTCACAGAAGTTCCAGCACACCCTGTACTTTGGAACAAATGGAAGCACAAATGTAAGTTTATGACAGCCCATCAGTATTGGTCATGTAATACAGACCCGTGGTATCACACGCTGAATAGCCTTTATTGCATATTTGCCCTGGTATTTTTGCTCTGCTCAAACACCATACTCGAGCTCATGTCTGAGCTGACTGAGGAATCAGAGGTGACTTTACCAGGTACTATGCAGAGCATGCTTCATTAAGAACAACATTCTTACCTAGATTTTTAGTTTCACAAGCCCATAAGGAATATTTTTAAATACTGAGGGAGGAGGAACAGCCAGACAGGAACAAAACTTCAAAAGTTTTCCCATCACACCCCCCATCCTCACAGGCTAGCAGCTATGCAATAAATCAAGAGTATATACGGTAGCTGTAGATTAAGAATAGGATTGTGCAGGTCAAACTAAAGATTAAAATATAATATTTCACTATGCACATACATATCCAGCCAAGGAGCTGTGCAAATTTATTTATGGTCTCATTTAAGCTTCAGTGTAGCTTTTTAAAAACAACCACCCATGTATATGAACATATCGCCCTAAGAGGAGAGGAAAAAAAGAAAATAACATATTCATGTAAAAAGTGATTCATTTTGATCAATTTTTAAAATGACTCAGCAAATTTTACCTCAACTTTATACAAAATATTCCCCCCCCCAAAAAATGCAGCTCTTCCTTTCATTAGCATGAACCCTCATAATCAAAAGCTCTGTATAATTGTTTCAACTAAAATGTAAGTTCCACTAACATGAAACTGATTTATGTTTTTATGTTTTGTTTAAAAATAAAAAAATGAGATGGCAACATACCAATGAAGCATCATTTAAGACTCACATTCTGATTTTGTACCAATTCCCCCACTAACCAGGGTTGTTATAGGAAACCGTTATCATCAGTTTAAACATAAAAATAGTGCATAGACTAGTTAATACCAAAGTTTGGAAAAAGAGCATAGAATTAAATGAAGAGAAAGATTTCTGAGACAACGGAGAGAAAGTAAAGTTAGCTGCAAAACACTTCCAGAGAAAGAGAAGAACGTTTAAAAATGAAAAAGTAGTAAACTGACAGTTCCTGTGAAAACAATTTATCAAAAAAATGAATTTTCTTCAAAATATACTTGCCACAAGAAAGCAGCAAGCAGAGGACTTAAGTCTAGTCACAGAAAAAAAAGAACTGAGAAGAACATGCTTCGCCCCCATTGATGGATTTTTGGTAACAAATGCACCCATCCACCTGCTCTCACACATAACTTTTCAAGCATCAGGTTTATGGTAAGACAGGTCTGTTGTTCTGATACACTCCTCATTTTTATGTATGAGCTCGGTATTGAAAAAAGAGACAAAAATATTTTTTCCTTATTTATAAACATTGATAGTAAACTTCATCCTGATGCACAGCTTAGCTTTATTAGGGGACTGCATCAGGGAATTTGCTAATGCTAAACGGCAGTTTCAGTCTTCAGAAAATAAAAAAACATTTCCTGGATTAGTTTACTGGAGACTGTACATTATTCTTGCCAACTATTCTTTATTTGTTTTTTAAGAATAAAATTTTTAAGAATCCATTTCACCTCTGCATTTTTAAGAAAAAGATCAAAATGCCTGCTAGCAAGACAAAGTACTAATAAGACAGACCCACCACAATGGGACACCAATTCTGAAGAGCCTCTCTTGTTAATATAAATATGTAACAATAAAAGAACAGACAAAATCAGTGGCATCTCATGTGGCATAAAAGTTATATCCACAGCAATTCCTGTGGGGCTGACAGGAAAAGAAACTGCCTGCTTCTTCAACGCATCAAGTTGTTAATTTGACCACAGCAAAGACTGCCCCAAGCTGCATTATTGATCTCAAATCATTATTTAGAGAAAACATGTATATGTATTACTGCTATGAAGTTTTACTCTTTATGATTCTGTGGTTCTTACTGTTTTATGATTGTGATTTTTTTTTTTTTTTTTTTAGGATTCAGGATCTACAAAAACCCCCAGGTCTTTGCAGAGCAATGCAGTACCCTCACATTTTATAAGCACAAGGACAAAGTGCTATGTTTTTCCCCTGCCATGTGCCTGTATCAAATTATTATGAGGAAACTGTTCCATCTTGGCATAAAGCATCAAAGTAATGTATCTGACCATTTGAGAAAGTTAAATATATTTAAGCAGAGTCAAGATCTCAGATGCCTAATTCTGTACTGCAGTGCACAAAAGCACACAACTTCGCAAGAACTTTGAGAAGAGCAGCTGCCTACACAGACTCCATTTAAATCACCTCCTGTTCTGATGCACTTGTTCTAAATACAGTATTTCACCAAATATTTAAGCAATTCAAGATGAGGATTCAACTGCTAATAGCATCTTTTCATATCATTAGATCTGGCTGCAGAGCCACAGCAAACAACTAGGTTCTCTCATTCGATACTGTTTAGTCATACATGTAGTCTATAAACAGACATTTCCAGTTTAGTAAATTCAGACTGTAAACTACTTGGAAATCTTAAGAGAAAAGTATTTACATACAAGCTGCTACAGAAGACAGAGACTGCTGAAGATTCAAATGAAAACAGAAGCCCTATTTTTAACATCTTGATGGTATCAGAGGTAGGATCACAAAAGGATCCAAGAACTTTATCATTAGCAAGGGCAACTGGAAGTCCTCTTGGGACTCCAGTTACTGCCAAGAGGCATCAATCATGCATCATTTGCAGAGTAAGTTCCACTATACCGCATGGGAGACTTCTAATTTTACATTAGTTGAAACAGATCAAGAAAATGAGTTCCAAACAAGCATTTTGAACGTTTGCTACTTTAGATACTCTGTTTTATGGAAACTAGTCTCTAGCCAGAAGCAGTGTCATCTTACTGTTTAAGAAATCTATAACCAGAGTGGTTTAAGCAGCTTTTTTTCCTCCTTCTTCAAATATGGTATTTGCATTGTCCTACTCACAGCATCCTTCCTTCTTTTCGAAAAATGACATTTGAGAGGAGTTGCTCAGCAATGCAAATGCTGTTCAGGGTACAACAACACAGGTAAAAGATGCCATTTCATCTTCTTTTGGTCAGCTATACAGTAAAAAGGGAGACTATACCAGCCCTGCAATACTCAGCTACCAACCAAAGCAGGAACGGGGGTACAGGGAAGATGTGTTAATTCCAGCTGTATGACGATTCCCTCCATTACAATTGCCAGACTGCCAAAATGAATGTCCATTGTAAGAGTGTTGGTATTTTGTTTTGTTGTTTTTTCTTTCCTTTAAAGACCTTTAAATACTTCTGACACAACTGCCAACCCCTCCTTAGTCTTGCATCAAACACTGATGAATAATTCTATGGACAGGATCCAAGGGGCGTTACAGAAGACGGTTGTTTCGCCACTTCCTATCTCCAGGCTCTCACCAGTACAAGTATCACTGTATCTCTTTGGAGCAGGGACACAATTTTATCCGGCTTTTAGGGAAAAAATAAGTTCACTTAAGAATAAGCAGCACATAACAAATAACTTTCACCTAGATTAACCAAGTCTGTCTCCTCGCCCAGCTATATCAACTGATCTAACTACAAAGTGTCTTCTTACAGAATTAGCATCAGGTGGTGGGTAAATACCTCCTTTTATTAATGTCAGGTGGCCACAATCATCAGCTTCATCTGTTCACAGCTCACCTGTGAAGGCCTGAAAATACCCACTTCATCACAAAGGCAAATATTTAATAGCAAGGCTTAGAATGAATCTAGAGATCTCAGATATGAATGGATATTCACAGATCAGGGATTTATATTTAAGGATTTAAATTATTTTAATGTACTTAATTTAAGATAACAAGCTATCTAGCCAGCTACAAACACAAGTCCAGCTCCACACAACCTTATAGATGAGGACTCACACTGGCAGTATTTGTAACCAAAAACTTATGTAATTCATCTAAAAACTAAATAAGCCTTCCTTAAGATCCAGATTCTTTAACCACACATTGGCATAACAAACAAATTTGGGTTCTGGCAGTGCCACAAAACAGAAAAACATAATTACACCCAAACTTATTCAGAAGCAAGAGGTCTAAAGAGCCATGCAAACCCTATAATTACGCAAGCATTATCCAATTTAATTTCAGAAATTATACCAATCGTAAGAGTCCCCTTCACTGATCTGTACAGATGGAATTTTTCTCTGCTTGCTCCATGATTAAAGAAATTAAGCAATATTTAGATTAGCTACTTTATCATTGCAGAATACATTTATTAGCTAAATTAATCTTTCAGAAATGGAGAAGAGATGCTACCAATTTCTTCCAGCATCTATTCCCAACACATTACCTTGTGTGACAAGCCTCTGTCTTAAGAATTTATAGTCTGTAAAATAAAAACAAATGGATGCATAAGGTAAGTCCATGCCACGAGACAGAAAAAACATGGATATTCTAAGGGTTCAACAAAGCCATTACCATCATGTAAGAATATCTTTTCATGAAATGGATGAACGGTGTGAAAATATTAAATACACTATCCCAATAATCTCCTTTTAAAGCAATATGTTGAGATATTAAGTAGGGCTATAATCCTGGGTTGCAGTAGATTTTGGTCAATACAGGTTTTAACTGCCCACTTGGGTTTTAGAATCACTCAAACAACTCACATACACGGGAGAACTGATTTTCTTATCTAACAATGAGATCTTTTAAACAAAGCTTGGGTTCAAAACACTGGAAATTCCTCCCTTTGCCCTTTGAACAGCATTTCTCAAGCTGAAGGCATGAATACTCAAAGACTAGGCTGAAGACCAAGAAACGACCTTTCTTCCAACACTACCACATACTTTTTTCTACTTTCTCCAGCTCTTGTTTCTTTTCCTTACGGTTCTCCAGCTCCAACCTGCTTTCTAAAGGCCTCACACATGCTCTATCCATTTTGCTTGGCATTCATTTCCTTATCACAAAGGACAGAGATGGACAGGCATTACAGGCTTTTGTCTTCTCTCAGAAGCGGGACTATAGCACAGCTCAAGAAAACTGGTCACAAAACACTAATGACTGGATAAGCAGAAGAATTTTGACATCAGACCAACAGCATCTAATAGGCCAAGAGCATTTTTAATGGAAAACAGAAAAGTTTATATTTATCTCAGTCTGCTGTCCTATTTAAAGACTTCTCAATTAACATATTCTTCTTAGCTGATGAAGTTGATGACATGATTGCTCCACTCATTGAAAAGCTGCAAGTAAATGTTCACAATGCATTCCTAAGACAGAAAGCAAGCCTTCCAGCAAAAACAGAAGGTCAAAGCGGTATTCCTAACACTTCCACACAACAACAAACTAATAATTTTTGTACTGAAAGTGGTATGCCCCCTTTATACATAGCAAAACACTAAACAGACAAAGCCATTAAAAACCATGGGGAAGAGCAGTCTTAAGAAAACCTCTATGTAGAAATTGTCTTATTTTGACAGATACAGTTAGCAGCAGATTATTTCCACTTGAAAGATTAAAAACATTCTAATGTAATTTGATTTTCTGACTTTATGAATATTAATAAGCCCATTATTTTATTGCTACTGTCATAGCTCCATCCATGTGAAACAGCTGTAAGTCCAGTGATCTCACTGCTACCTGTACTTTACTGCCCCAAAAGCAATCTTAAAATGTAGAAAACATCACGTAGTGTCTTCAAAGCATGATAGGAGTCAATTCTATTTCAATCCATAAAACAAGATATGCAAAAAAAAAAATATTTCACTGTTCTACTTAGACTCACAGTTCACTTTATATATATAATAGCTTCTTTTCTTTCATTTCTAATGCAGCTCAATCGTTAGCTACATGATTTTCTCCTACTTTGTACGTAAACATTCCTGAATATGTCAGGACAATTTATTTGTAAGCTACATGCGCTGCTTTATGTTTTCTGGACAGCAAAACACCAAGAAGTATTTCCTTGCTTACAAACTATCTAGAACCTGAAGGACATTTTCAGACTAACTAAGGGTTCCTAATTTTTGTATCAGTTTCATAGTTACCATAGTAACATGTAAGCTCAAAAAAAGCCATTTTCATTCAAAATATTGTTTTAACAGAAAACAAAGATAACAAGCACACTAAGATATGTCTCAAGTTGTAGGTTAACAGCCCTGTAGGTTAACAGCTAGAGCAACCCAGTGAGAACAAGCAAGTCACTGGTGCTGCAAAACAGATGTTGAAAGACACAGACTTACTGGCCCTATTGAAACCTCGTGGCAAGCAGCAGAATCTGCGCAGAACGCCACCAGAATGGTAACACTGGTTTCCAGGGCTAAGAGAATGAAGACTGCATGGCTTCTGCTAAGTAGCCAGGCTCCTGGATGGAATGCTCTGCAAGATCCGCATCCTTCCCATCTGGAGGAAGAGGAGGAAGGAACAGGGAAAGTGACCTCCTCACAGCACACCAACCAGAATTTAGGCTAGAAAAATGCATGGCAAATTACTGAAATAACACAAAATGCTTCAATGTTCCAGTGACAGTTCTACTCTAAGACTGCCTCCTTGCCATGCCAATTGTGTATTTCTCTCCCTGCGAGCTGCAAAGTTGCAATCTTTTGACCTTTATGTTCCAACTACCACTCATTCCTAACTCATCGGTAGATCAGTCATTGCAAAGGGACTCGACACTTTCCTAGCAATTTTCTAGGTTTTCTCAACCAGAGCAAGGGAACACCACTGACCTGGAGGCTTGAACATTGCCCTTGACTCTTCTTTAGCAGGGCTGCCATCAGTGCTTATCCAGGAGATAGAGGTTCAGTGCTCACCAGCAGTGATGCAACAGCGTGGACATCAGTTGTCACTTCGTAGGCACGCTGCAAACTCCCTTAAGTAAAGGTAAGGAGGAGGGGAATAAAGGGCAACCAACCAGCACTTCTGTGGTTTGCAGGATTTCATCTCCAAGGGAAAGCACCCAATGCAATTCAAAGCCTCCCTGTGGGCTACCTCATTATCTGGTAGGTGGAAGCTGTGCTGTTTTATCTTGCAAAGCAAGTCAAAGGACACATACACACTAAGCAAATACACTACCAAACCTGTCAGGGCCATCCTTGCACATACATCTGGTTAACAGGAGAAATATGGGGTTTTGGCTTCAGAATCTCTTAAAGCAGCTGGTCCCGCAGCACTTGACATTGCACGTGCACACAACTAAATGAAATAGAAAGATCCTTCACTGAACGTGGAATACAAAAATGAAAATACTGGCTTTACTGTACCAGTCAAATCGCTGTTTACTCTCCCCCTCTGTACATCACTGAAATGGACATTGATAACAGCCAGAAAAAGTCACATTCCAGCTTTGATATACACAGGTTATGACCACCTCCCTTACAGCTTTACTGACTACTTTTGGGAAGGCAGGAGGGGATACGCCTCAAAGAAATGCTGAAGATCAGCAGGAACATATTTTAATAACCAAGGGATGCAAATGAAAGTCACCAGCAGCAGCATTCAGGGATAGCTGTATTTTTTCCAAGTCACGCTGCATTCCGTCCCCAGACCCCACACAACTCCTCTGTGCATTCATAGCAGCGCACCAGAAAAACTCATCAACGTGGAAAAAAGCCAAAGAGTACATATGCTGCTTTAGAATTTGTGTAAAATGCAAGTCACAGGATTTCAGGATATTTCCACTGCAGGATAAAAGGGACACTCTGTAATAAAGTGGACAGAAGCAGGTATATTGTATGTAATTGCCCTCCTATCACTGCTGGGGGAAATTTGATGAGGATGAACTCTAATACAGAATAGTTTGTGCTGCTGGTAGCTTGAGGCTACTAATGGCTTCCCTGCTGACCTGTTTGACGCAGTCCGGCACGCAGGCAGACTGTTTATGAAATCTCTCCTGAACATTGATGAATTAAACTAAGTCCTAAAAAAACTAGATTAAAAGCAAAACTAATTCATCAACTAGCAAATCAGAACATTTGCATATGCATCGAACCACTGCTGAGTCGTAGGCTGCTGGCATGCAAGTCATCACCTTTGTTCGCTTTGGATGCTGGTCTGCCGTCCCATGAGGCCAGGCTGGCTTGCTGTGCATATGGGTTTCTTGTTAAGTACGTGGTTAAATGTCCAACCACAACCTCCCCTTCCAGCAAAGCGATATATAACCTGCCTTTAGCAGTATGCGCGGCTAGGATCTGGGGCTTTGAAGATGGAAAGTGGCATCTTCTCATATTAGTTTACTTGCTGATCTTACTTTAGACAGCTTGGGGAGGGAAAAAAAAAGGATTTATTTTTACCATGCGTGACCACCTCAAACCTGTTTTTCTTTGTATGTTAATTTAGGTAATTGAGAAGATTTACGTAGAAAGCTCTCAAGAACAGTAAATTTTGCTACCTACGTAACATTGTGTAGCAAGGAAAAGAAGTGCCCAAGACAGCTTAAGTTTTACTGTAGCCCTCTTGTTTTCTTCTGCAGCAAATATTTATATTAGCTCTTAAGAAGGTAGGCTGCAGACGCACAGCCAGAGACTCACATTACATATAATTATGTCAGTCTCTTACAACAACACTGAATACTTATAAGTATGTAGCTGATATTAATTACAAAGATTTACTTTTTAAAGCACCTCCAGATATAAATAGTACATTTTAATGGGCCAAGAAGTTGTCCATACATTTTCTCTATTGTTATGCTGACAAAAAGCAGCACTAGGCCCTATTGTTGGATATAAAAAGAAAACTCTACTATTCTTCACACGCTTGCTATAGGCAATACTACTTTCTCAGAAATAAAATTTCAAAGATATTTGTCTCAAAACATCATTAAATCAAAGCCTTAGATTTTTAATACGAAGAGAGCATCTTCTAAATTTCTAGATTATAGATTGCAGTTTTTCACCTGTATCTTAAACTCATAGCAGAGCTGAAAGTAAATGAAACCATAACCCTCCAGAAGAGGGGGAGCCACCACAGACATGGGGTGATCCATCCCATAGACACCCCGACACCCCACCACAAGCTGCAGGCACCAATTTGATTTTGCCAATTTCAGAGCAAGACTGGAAGTGAACTCACTTGAAGCAAGGTAAACATTTTGACTGAGAAATGTTCAGTATCCCTTTAAACATCAACTGTTTTTCAGTTTTACACCAGGTTGCTGTTGAAACAAAGTACTCCTGCACCTGAGAGGACCAAAGCATTCATAGCATATCCAGACAGTGCTTCTATCAAAACTATTTGTTCTCATCTAGTGGTTTCAAGTGCTTAAAACATAACCTGTAATGTTCCAACCCATCATTAGATGAGCATTTTATCTGCCACACCTTGTCTCTGGGAGCCAGGCCTCCCAAAGATGGCCTCCTCACTTCAGAGCTCTGAATTAGTCACCACTGATAAATTCCGTCCCCTCCAGTTAGGTCTTACAAAATAACTCTGACACCACTCTGCAGCTACACTACCCAATCCTCGTAACTCAACCCAGCTGAGTTGTGTCTCCTCTACTCCAAGAAAGAAGAAATATTTCAGGAATTACCATGTTCCTTGCCTTATCCCTCTAGGGTTAAGGAGCAGAAAGCAAATGCAGCTCTACAAATCACACTTTTATCCCCACTTTTCAAAGCAACAGCAAGATTTGGTTGATCCTATTTCTTCCATTTTGTTCTGCTTAAGCCTCCATGGCTCCACTCAAACTACTTGCCTAGAAAGAAAAAATGCCACTCGCCCATCATATAGGATCCCTCCAATTAAATCTGTTCCAAGTTTTTTGTCATTATCCATCATCCAAATGGTGGAAATAAAAATCTCCTCAGTATACTGCTACAGAGAACTACTGAAAGAACAAAATAAGAAGGCTTCATAAAAGACAACAGCAGAACCAACCACAAAGTCCTGGCACACGTGCAAATAATATGCATTCTAAATCTATCCCCCCAAAAACATAATTCATGTTTAGCAGGGCTTTTTGTTGTTTCTCCAGTACCTTTTTTCAATTAAATCTTGAATATCACATTCACTCCTGACGTTATTATTGAAACCCTGCATCTCCCAGATGTATATAATGTACCGATACAAGACAGCAGGAATTAAGATATAAGGCACCGTCATGATAAGGCATCTTGCTTCGCCAACTTCCATTGTTTTAATGGCCTCCCAACAGCTCGTGCACTTGCAGCTAAGCACAAGAGAGGCCGAGGTGCAGCCGCAACCAGCAGCCACCACCGGGGTTAGGGATCCACCGCCATCAGCGCCTCACGGGGCCGGAGGCCCTGCGGGAAGGCTCTGGCACCCGCAGCGCCGCGACTGTTCCGGGGGGCTCGGCCCCACGGCAACGCTTCGGGGCTGGGGGCCGCCCGCCCTGAAGCGCTGCCGGGGCCCGGGGGTGGGGCGGGAGCCCGGCACCGCTCCCGTGCCGTGCCGCCGCCTTTGTGTGAGGGAGGGGCGCGGCGCCCCCGGCCCCAGCGTCCCGACGGGAGCAACCTCGGCCCCGGAGCGAGGCCAAAGGCCGTGCTGCCCCCTTGAGCGGGGGTCCCGCGGGGGTCCCGCGGCCGTTCCCGCCCCCCGCCTCGCGGCCGTTGCCATGCGGCGGCGGCCTCACCCAACGGCCCATGTGCGAGGCGGCGGCCAGGCGGCGCCCCGCCCTCCCTCCCTTAGCACAAGAAAGAGGGGAGGGACGCGCACACAAAAAGAGGATTTTTTTTAAAAAAGGGGATAAAACAAAAAGCTGGTTTCCTGCGCAGGGTGCGGCGGCGGAGCGGGGCCGCGCCCGACGGCGGGCAGACAAAGGCAGCGCCCCCCGCCCGCCCGCCCGCCCCGCGGCACTCACCGGCCGAGCCCGAGGCTCCTCTCTTGCGGGCCGCGGGGGGCTCCGCCGGGGGCGAGCCGGGGGCCAGGGGCTGCTCCTGGGCGGGGGACGGCGTGGTGGCGGCAGAGGACGAGGAGGAGGAGACGGCGGCCGCGGGGCTCCAGCCGGGCTGCGGCGGCTCCGGGGCGGCGGGGCGGGGCGGCTCGGTGGGGCCGCTCAGCTCCAGCTGCTGCGGCGGCCGCTCGGGCAGGGCTGCGGCGGGCGGCGGGGCCGGCTTCCTCTCCATCACCTCCAGCTGCTCGTCGAAGTCCTCGTCCTCCTCCTCCTCTTCCTCCTCCTCCTCCTTCTCGTCGTCCACCACGAACTGGTACTTGAACTGGGGCTGCTGCGGCCGCGGGGGCCCGGAGGAGGAGGAGGAGACCAGGGGCGACTGGTCCAGCTCGTCCATGGCGCCGGGAGCGGGCGGAACAATGAGCGGGGCTGGGGCTGGGGCTGTGCCGCTGCCGGCTGCGGGCCCGGCCTCCCCGCCCTGGTGACTCACCGCTGGGGGGGCGGCGGGGCGCGGCCGCCCGCCCCCCGTCCCGCCCGGCCGCTGAGCGACGGCGGCGGGAGCCAGTGGGAAGCGGCGGGGGCGCGGCTCGGCCAATGGGGCGCATCAGCCTCATGCATATGCATGAGGGGCGGGGCCGGTGCAGCTGGGCGCGGTGCCGGCTCCGGTTCCAGCCCCAGCCCCAGCCCCACCCCCGCGCTGCCACCAAGGATGCGGCGGGGCCGGGTTCGCCCCGCACCGCCTCGCCGGGCTCGGGGCCGGCCCGGAGCGAGCGCCCCGCTCGGCCTCGCCGCCGCTGTGAGTCAGCGCCGCCCGCCCCGCCCCACCCTGAGCCCGGCCCGCGGTCCCCGGCCCCCGGGCTCCGCAGTGCGGGGGAGCCGCTCGCTGGGCCGGAGCAGCCCGGGGCCGGGCGGGCTGGCGGCTCCGCCGCAGCCGGGAAGGCGCTGGGGAACGCGGCCTCACCGCAGCGCGGTGCAAAAGCAGCACTCGAGCACCAGAACTTGGTGCGGCTGGAAAAATCGTGAGGCGTGCTGGCGCCGCGCCGGCTGGCCGGAGAGCAGACATTTTGAGGCGAGGCGGCCCGGTGGGCGCTGCCGCCGCTCTGCCCCCGCTGCTCTGCCGGGCGGGCACGCAGCCGCACGTGGCTTCGTGGGCCAGCCCAGAGGCCTCGATGCAGCGCTGGGGTTTGGTAGCGCAGCCTCTCGGGGACGCCGTTTTTACCCTCACAGCTGCCACGATATGACCACGAGGCTTGCAGTTGCGTATGCAATACCTCCCCAGAGTTGTTTGTTAGGGATTTTAACCCGCAGATGACTTCTCCTGTCTGCACTCACTCACGGAAACGCTGCTGGCTGGCTGAGACAAACCACGCAAGGCAAGGGCGCAACAAATCTCTGCACGCCTCCCCGCTGCTGCACGGCAAAGGGCGTGGAGAGGCACGCTTGGCCTGCAGGCCCGTCACGCACAACCACATCACCTGGAGCACGGAACGGGCTCCACTCACTGTATCTGCCTTCTGGGCTGCATTTAGGTCTCAGGCACCAAGTCACTGTCCAGAAAAAAACAGGAGGGCTACAGGTGGATGGAGGGACATTATAGGGTCCCAGCACTCAGCCCTCTTTTGTCTCAGAAAGACGTATTGCCTTGTTTTGTAACCACTGTTCAAACCCAAATATTTGGGGATAGGGTGTGTTGCACTACTGGTACTGGGAAGGCTATTCTAAAATACCATTTTCCAAACAACTAGAAACCTCCTAATTTCCAGTCTTAATTTGTTCAAGGCACATCCTTTTCCCACTATTCCCTTTACTTTAAACTGTTCTTTTCTCTGAATTTTAATTCCTAACCTGTTTAAAGGGATACACCTTGTCCATTCATTGCCTCCTTAAGCCAGGCTAGAGCAGCTCTGCTGTCACCCTTTCCCTTGCTGCTTCCAGCAGCCTTTGCCTGCACCTGTTCCAGACTCAGTTTGGGCCAGGTGAGTTTTTCAGAAGGATGTACAAAGACATGGCTATTCCCTACCTCCACCAGGCACATCTAGAAGGATCATGGAAAGTATTTTTATAGCAAAAGTGAAGACAACACCACGGGGAGACAAACACCATGGGGATACAAAATTTCACAGCTGGTGAATAAGCACTTAACTAAAGACCTGTAAGGTCTTCAGACTTCATTCTGCCTTTCTTTCCCCTTAAGATTTTGTATTTTCTATTGACAAATTGTCCGTGTACATTTTCAAACCAGACCTTTTTACAGTGCTGTAAGGGATGCTGCAGTGGCAGCAGGATGGATGGACGAAATTAAAATAAATGTGTTGTTAAACATAAAACTTGGAAGTTTCAGTAGTGGCTAAATGCTATTCCTAGTTGTATTGTTACAGCCAGTGGACTTCATCGACAGAACTAAAGCCAGAAAAGGCCCAGGAAAATTAAGACATAAACTTGTCTTGCAAGTTAAGACATAAACTTGTCTTCTTTTTACTTACCTATTTCTGTATCTACCCAGTGTCCTACAGCAGCTGCCACGGTGCTGGTGCAAGCAAAGAAGATGTCAGCAATAGTGTGCTCCTCCTCCCAGCTGGCCAATGCGGAGCACATGAGCAGGGGAAAGCGCTCGCTTCATGGCAGAGTCGAGTCTCAGAACATTTTAACACTTTGAAAAAGATTAAAGTAATAAAGTGCATTAAGAAATTAGTAACAATCTGGTGATGGTTTTTATCTATGCAAATACCAGGCCAGATTTAATGACTTTACAGATGAATGTAAGTCTGTGATCTTCAGTGGAATTTTACCCCATTCACCAGTAGATGACTGAGCCTGAAATATTTCATAAAAGGAAACTTCAGCTTTTCTGTGTACTCATTTATTACATAATATGAAAGTACACTTTTTTATTGTAAATCTGCACTTTTTGTATAGCAAATAAAAATATATTGAGTAAGCTCCTTATAATTTCACCAGAAAATCTCATTTTCACATCTCTTAGTTAAACAAGAAAATAGAAATTTTAACATTCCATTAAAATATACTTTTAGGCAACAAAGTACTTTTAATACTTCATAAAATTCTGAATACAGACACAGTGCTGAAAGTAATTTTAACATATCTAGCCACAGTGATTTTTGGTCTTCTACAAGTAGGAAAAATCTATATATAATTCAGTTGATTTTATCAGAATGCTTAAAAGCAAATACATCATCAGTTAAAGAGAAATGAAAGGGATTTTTATTTAGGGAAAGGAAGTGACTAAAGGTCTTGGAGGGAAACAGGAAGGGAGTTCCAGATTGCCTAGGCAAGTCAAATTAACAAGTGAGAGGGAAACACAGATCTCCAGTACCGAACATATACCGCAAAATACCCTTTCTTTTAGCTCTCAGAAAAATATTTTACTATTATAACATGAAAATTGTCAGCAAGTAGGAATACTTTGCAGATATTCATCAAGCTAATTTACAGATTTTCATGAGATGTTTTCACATAGCAAACTTAGGAATAAAACCATTCAGTTTGGTGTGTTTCTGAATTTCCACAGCACAGCTGACAATGGCTATGGACTAGTTGTATTTTCATCTGTCCACCATGACCTTCTGCCTGATCTTACACAGAAGCAATATGATATCACAGTATATCATCGACTAGGTAAATAATTGTGAGGGGACAAATGCCGTGTTATGCTGTGTCACAGCAGGTTCAAACAGGAAAAACATTTAGTCTCAGGTAGCAATTTAAAAACCTGGAGTTAACGTTACAGGGACAGCTGGATTTCTGTCCCTCATTTTAAGCTCAAAATATGATCCTCCAGATTTCAGACATCATCTCTTTATCTCTGGAAGGATAAAAAGCGGCAGTGCCTTTGCTTACAGATTATGCCTGTGCTGCCGTGCCTTGGGCATCAAGCACGTTTACCTAGCACTTTTGTCTTGGTTTGAATGCTCGCTGTACTTCTTTTCAAGATCAGCAGTGGGATATTTTACAAAATCACTCCTTAGTTTACTAATAACGCAGCATACTGAGGGAAAAAAGTGTTAAAACAACAGCACAGAAGGATTGCCAGCTCCTGATGGTAACAGGCAGGTTTGCTCTATCAGAATTTTCTCTAGGGCCTGCCTTTCAGCCTGGTCCTCTGCAATAATTAACATTTTCTTGACAGTCACTTTTTAAACCTTTTATGTTCTTTTGTGTTCCAGGCACTTCCTATTCTGGGCTTGTTACTTTACTGTGAGCTGACTTAAGTTGAGCCAATTTTTCTACTTTTTCCCCTCCAATATCATCTTGAAAAATCAAAGCAACCCATTTCTACAGAAAGGGTCCGTATAGCCCCGTCAATATACCGTATTCTGATTTAGATCTGTCACAAAAAAATCTTTAAAACTTCCTTCAGCCAGCCAGCCAGTGGGGTGCTGCACCACTCCATCTGCATAGATGAGACTGGTTTAAGGACAGCTCCAAATTATGTCAGCTGGCACAAGTGCAAAGTTACCACCAGCTGTAGCTTTAAATTCCTGCATCCAGGTAATTTCTGCCCAGGCCACAACTTGGTTTATTTAAGCTTCCATTCAAAGGAACCAGCTGATAACATTAAAAATGACATTGCAACAGAGGACAAGAATCTATTTGCTCGACCATTAAACTATACCAGCATATGAAGCATACCAATGATAATGCACAATGCTCTCCAGCAAACAAGGCTATGATCTAAAGTATTCACCTCATTAAACCTGCACAGGAATTCAACTTAAATTGGATTTTGGTCTGACTACTCTTTCCCTTGCAAACGAACCATTACGCCTAAAATACCGATTTTATGCCTTACTGATTCACAGATTCACAGATTCACAGATTTCTCTAGGTTGGAAGAGACCTCAAGATCATCGAGTCCAACCTCCGACCTAACACTAAGTACTCCACTAAACCATATCCCTAAGCTCTACATCTAAACTTCTTTTAAAGACCTCCAGGGATGGTGACTCCACCACCTCCCTGGGCAGCCCGTTCCAATGCTTAATAACCCTTTCGGTAAAGAAGTACTTCCTAACATCCAACCTAAAACTCCCCTGTCGCAACTTTAGCCCATTCCCCCTCGTCCTGTCACCAGGCACGTGGGAGAATAGACCAACCCCCACCTCTCTACAGCCTCCTTTCAGGTAACTGTAGAGAGCGATGAGGTCGCCCCTGAGCCTCCTCTTCTCCAGGCTGAACAAGCCCAGCTCCCTCAGCCGCTCCTCATAAGACTTGTTCTCCAGACCCCTCACAAGCTGATGTTGTGGGACCCTAAGCAGTGATGTCCTTCCACACCCAAATAAGACACTGTTTACACTGAAGAAAGATAAGACTTCTGTTCAAAACCATTCAAACACTGTAGCACTTCCATGTTCCTGGATAACCTTCTATCTAAGTACTGACCCCAGCTAAGGCTAGTTCACTTGCATGACTAACAAGTTCTCAACAAGCAGATAGTGGGGATTTAAAATAAGTATTTTCCTTGAAGTCCTCTCCTCTCTGCCCAGTCAGGGAGGTGACGGTTGGACGCTCAAGGGAATACGCTGCTGTGAATCAGAAAAGTCCTTAAGTGAAAACAATTATTACATTCTTACATTTCATTATTACAGCAATTCAATATATTAATAAGAAAGTTAATTAAATAAATGTATCCATTCACACCTTAATAATAGTGTATTAGGGACATAAAACCATGGAAGTGTGGCAGAATGACGTGCACTGAACAATTTTTAATATCACTATCAAAATTCACCAGGTCACTTTAGAAAATTTAAACATACAAGAATGTGAAGTCCTCTGAGACTGTCTGTGAACATTCACAAAATTCTCTAAGGAATCAGAATGAATGGTGCAAATTTTTCAAATTATCCAGAATGCAGATAATTCCCCAGTTTAGTTTCAATATTGCTACTATTCAGTCCCTCACACCTCTAAGAAATAAAATTAAATTATTCACTTACCAGTTTGGCCGCAATCATTCAGACTCCCGAGGAACATAAGAACCACCAGCTTCACTGGACCTAAACACAAAAAATCCATTCACTATTAATACCTCTTGCAAGCAGATCAAGGTAGTATAATAATTACTTTTTATAATGCATGATATCCGTTTATTATGATATCAGTATCATAATGCATGATACACGTTTAAGCATAAATGCTTAAAATCACTATCAAGTTTAGGTCTCAGCATCCCTCACTAAATCTGTACCCATGCATGTGTCTACACTGAAACGTTACAGCCTTGATACTTAGCCTTTTTTTAGGGCTTTATTATGGCTCTGTTTTATGCAAACATCCCACATACTGTAATTAATGTCGTGAACCAGCAGTGTTTGTTCCCTGTGTGCCTGGGGATTCAATGGAGGAGAGTCCACTGATGCCCAGTACCTTTCAGGTTCTTTGGACAGACGTATTTGTGATGTCCAATTCCCATGGAGTGAGGAAAGGAGGATGTACTCATTACCACACAAATAAGAGCACAGAAAGAACAGTTTTACAAGCTACAAGTGTAGTTTTAGAGCAGGAACAGAATTTGGATGGCATGTTGCAGGCTCAGAGTATCTAACATACATGCTCAACCACTGATTTCTTAACTTGGAGTGTACAAGCGACTGAGCTGAATTAGCTGAACAAACTAATTGAGGAAAATGTGTTCCCTGCATGTTCAGGGGAAGACACAGGTGGCAGGGGCTGACCTGGCAGCCCCACCATTCTGATTCCAGATGCTGAGCTTGTGATTCTGCTAGCTCAGTGACTTGAATTTACAATTCCAACAGCAAGCATGAACTATCTGAAAATATAGCAATTTATTCACATTATTTTAATAGCTTTTAAAAAAATAATAAAAAAAAATCTTGGGAATTCATAAAAGCTATAGTAATTTGGATTTTTTTTTTTTAAGGGAAAGCATGTATACTTTAACTTAGAAATCAATATTTGCTCTTTTTAAGCATTAATATTTACCTGCTTAGGAAAGAAACAGTCTGGTAACCAACATTCAGGTTATTCCTTTGGCTGCCGAATATGCCCAGGGAGTAAAGAGACTGAGAGTAGCAACATTGTCGCCATTATTGTAGACAAAACTGATGGCACTGCTACTGGAACTATAAACCTTAAGAAGACGGGGAAAGTTTGCTTTGGAAACAGTACTGATTTTAAATGCCTCATATTTGAAAGGAATCAGCACAGCGTCTTCTACCACTTTGCTCAGTGCTTAATAGCTTATGCCTTATAACTGTTTTTATCAAACCATAGCAGCTGGAGTCTTCACACAGGTCACAGTGGTGTATGGGCGTTTCAGTGCATTTTTGACTTCCAAGGACAGATGGTATAGCACCTTTGGAAGCCAACACCGAGTCTGTGACTGCTACATCTTTTCTTATGAGCGTTTAGGGAGCTCTTCCTTTTATCTGGGTCAGACAAAGATAGGATGACTAAAAAAAATTTCAACATGACTACCCTGCTTTCTGAGTACCACACCAAGCTGATCAAACACGGAAGCCCTTTATCTCCCTCACCTTTCCCCACATAAAACAAAAAGCCCACCACCACCACCTCGAGCTTTTGAACACTTCGGACAATTTCGGCTAACTATGGCAGTAGTAGAAAATTCAAGAATATCAAATTCCTGATAGCTTTGTAAAAATCAGCAGCTGCCTAAAATACAAAGAGGTGACAAGCTCTCCTGTGGAGAGTGAGCTAGGGAGAACTCAGCTGTTGCCCATTGTATTTTGCAGCCATCAGCCAGTATGCAGTTTTTATAAGCATGTCTGTCTCTCACCCAGATGGCAAAACCATGAAGGAGGATAAGAGACATGTAGAACAACTGAACATATTCCAGTATACACTGTAAGACCTGAAGCTATGGGAAACCTGAATTTCCTAGTTTTACTGGTTTTAGAACTGGTTTCCGACTGTTGTAGACAGGGATGAATTTTACATGAGTCACGCCAGTGGAACTGTGGTGAAGACTACCTAGGTGCAGCCGCAGTTTTGGCAAGAGCAGAAAAAAAAGGAACATAAATTTTGTAGACCAAATTCTGTCCAATATATCCCATGAAAAGGAATAGAAGCAAAAGGAAAAGATCTGGGAAAAAAATAGCACGTTAAAGAAGTTACATAGGGCTATCTTATTGCCTAAGAAAAATCAAGGTTCTTCGGGTTTTCTAAGGCACAATTCTAGGCAGGTATTGCTTATTCTAAGCTATTTAAAAATACATTTTTTTAGTACAAAGACAATTTTTACTTTTCTCATTGTAACTTGTGAAAAATGTAACATATTTCAGTAAAAAACAACTACTTGAATACCATATATCATCTGTTCAAATTACTCCTTCAGTACAGTTAATTAGCAAATTAACTGCTTTCATTCCATCAGTTAGAAACAGGTTGCTAAACAGTGCAAGTTTTAATATATGAGCCTGAAAATAATTATAACTTGACCATACCCTGGGCAGAAGTACCTAGGTTAACTGAAAAAAAAAATTATTCTGACTTTAGAGGTAGCTATTTGTTATTTGTTTCTCATCCAAATCTTACCCTCTTAAAGCTTTAGTAAATTAAATCAGAATTTAGAACCAGCAGTCTTTAAGATTTATCCAACTAAATCAGTTCAATAGAGTTCTCGTAAATTTTGCATTGGGCCATTGGAATATTGAACAGATTTGTCTGATGGAGCACGTTACAATCTTTCTGAAGCTAATATAGATGATCTAAGATGGCAGATGTTGTCTACCCTCAGAAACTACTGTAAAGCCAACCTCACTGTGTGATGACTAACAGCTTTCTGACATTACACCATAGTACTTTCTTTTACCTAGGGGCAGAAATAAGACATACACATGGTATTTCTTACAGTGTAAAACTGTTTTGTAAGTATCCCAGTTAAAAAATAATTAAACAAAAACAACAGGCCTGCTGATTGCCATTTCAAATAAATCTTTTCCATGATAGGAAGATATCCTCCTTGTGCCTATTCGTTAAACCTAAGAATTCCTCTATTTTGCTCAATACTGTGTGATCATGGATGATATATAGACAGTTTCCCCATACTATGGCATGTTCATGTAACTGATATGATGGCAAGATGTACCTCTGATCACTCGTGGTCTCTTTTCAACACTGATGCAAGTGTCATCCTTACCTTCTACTCTTGTCTCAGAAGAATCCTCAAATTCAGCCTACTTCTAGCCAATTTCCCTCAAAGATCATCACTGGTATCATGTCGCTTCTCATCTGACTTGGTTTAGCCCTTACAGCTTGAAGTTCATACAGATGTTCAACATTTGTACTGAACTCTTTCTCTGAGGCAAAGTATCCTTTATTTTTCTTCCAGAATGTAGCAGAAAGAAAGGTTGTAAGACATTCAGATGCATATGCATTTCATCTTAACTACATGTAATACTTCATTAAAATTTCCATCCTGTTTTTTTCTGCAAATTGGGTGATGGTTACTATCTCTGCAGACTCAGTCTCTCTGCCATGATCTAAGGCACTTATTTGAAAATCTACTGCTATGGCTGCCTCGGGATGTTGAACTTTTACAAGTAATTCATGCATCCCACTGCGGGATAAGAGGAAAAACAGCTGGGAGCAGTCAAAAAGGGATGCTAAAATGGATGAGACCTCCAGCTGGTGATGCACAGAATAGAAAGATCGGCACTGGCAACTGGCACAATCTAAAACTATCAACTTTCGTTCCCCCAGACTAAAACAGTCCATGACTGGATAATTCTTACTCCTTCTTATATCATCCATACAGCTCCAACCAAATAAAGGTAATCATTTTATTCCTAAAAGTAGTACATGATATAATCTCCCAGAGTTTTCAGAAATGGCAAGTGCTATTTGAACTGTTTTTTAATAAAACCATGTGCCCCTATATAAATATGTAATATATCATGCATTGATGCAATTTTAGATCATTTTATGGCAACTGAATGGCATTTAAATTTTTGTCACATTTCTAAAAATATGCAGTTTTTAAACATAGTATGTTAGCGATTTTGTCTACCTCCACCTGGAAATTTCATTTCAGATCATGGTATTCCTTCACTTCATGGTATTCCTTCATTCCTGCAGTATTTATGCATCTATAATTGTGTGTGGCACATATATGTATATGCAAAATATGAACCAAAAAAGTTAAATACGCTGTCTCTAGCCTGATGGGCTGTTTGTTTTTGTTTTATCAGGTTCATGTTTACCCTTCCAGAATGCCCAGGCATGCCAGCCGAGTATCAAGGCTCACTGGATTATGCAATGTCCTGGTATGTTAAAAAGTTGGTTCCTCCTACACACAGTTCACAAGGCACAATACAACAGGTGGATGAAAGACCTTGCGCCATGGTGTTTTGGAAAAATGAGGCAACAACAAACCAAAGAGGTCAGTGGAAAAGCAGCAGTTTGCCACCTACCTTTATTGGTTAGTTGATTTCTCTTGCAGATGTTTTGGATTTGCAAACCAGATCTAGAAGGAAGCAAGAAAATATATACATGCATCGAGAAAAAAAAAATTGATCCTCAGTGAGCTAAGAACAGCATCTCATAATGTTAAATTTGAATACATAGGCAGTTTAGAACATATAGCATATATGTTCTGCACTATATATTATATTATAGCTAATTGCACACACTTCTGTGCGCTCTCTTCATTTGTAAGCTTCTAAGACAAAGACTGCATAAACTCTTATTTACAGAGCATACCACAACAAATCCACAATCCTGATCACAGCCCCTGTATGATACACAGATATTACAAATACCTCCTGCCAGGCTGGCCTTATATTTTTCTTTTTTAATCAGGTTTCTCACAGCTCCACAGATAAGCCAAACATATCAGCTGAAAGCACAGCTGAATGAGGTGCCAGTAACCCCCAGTAAAGTTCAGAAGAATCACTGTGCCCATGAAGTTAACAGCACAACATGTAGAACAATTTAATTTCTATTTATTCAGCTTTAATTCAGGCTTCATGTCAGCACATGCCTGATTTGTTTTAAAATCCTGAGTACAGGCAACAAATAGCTGTGTGGAACATGCGTATGCAATGTATGTAGCCATATCACCTGGGGCAACATCACATGGGATTTGACAAGATAGGCGGGTTTGGGGTTGGCAATACTCGGATAAGGAACACACAAGATTACTGCAAGAGATATTGTTGGGTATTTGTATTCTCAGTGCTGCTACACCGAAACTCTGATGCCAGTATAAGCTGTGTAGTACTCTTCCAAAAGTAATGGCCATCTAATATAGCGAGCATGAAGAACGGCTGGCTGTTCCTGTTGGTGAGCCCGAATTAAGTCATTTTCTCAGGAGAAGCAATGCAATACTGAAGCTAGGAGTTTAAGGGCTTGTCAGCGATGGTTACGTGGGGAAGAGTTTGAAATGGCAAAAAAGGGAACGTGGGAATCTATGTACAGAAACTGTGAATGACAGCTGAGCAAGTTCCCTGTGCTTTCCAGCCTGGCAGGGAGGAAAAGCCAAGCAGTGTCATTCAGCAGCAGCTGGAGGAGAAAGAAAACAGGCAGAACAAAATGGAACCTGCGTCCCTACATTTTCTGAAAGAATGGCCTGTGGCCAGACATGAGAGGATTAGGAGAAGAAGAGTGAAATGAATCATGACTGCAATATACAGTGACTGTAAAAATATGAAGACCAAAAGGAAAGGGCAAGAAATCCCCTTTTCTGTCACAAAAATAAATGAGGCAGAAAAACAGTGAAAAATCTAACTTCAGGTTACCTTGTTGTACTGAACATATTAGTGGCTTGATTGAGTTTTCTCTCAGGTATGTGCATGTAAGTGTCACCACACTACAATGCAGTTATTTATAAGTATCTGAAGGCAAGAAGACTAAAATATTAAATCTGGTGCAAGACAAATCCAGTTAAAGTATTTTTAATAAGATGAGGACTGTCTTTACAGCTTCACCTTCCATTCTGCTCATTCTAATTATATACAGATATTAAAATAGGAAGACATTACACTAAGTTAAACAATATTCTGAAAAAAACATGTATTCATTTAATGAATAATAGCAAATTTGAATCTCTGCATTTATGCACACCACTCAGGTTAAGCTTCTTAGACTAAGAATTCATCCTCAAATGACTATTAAGCAAAAAAACCCCACCCACAAATATAAGCTGAAAAGACATTTGAATGTATAATAATAAACAAAACCATTATTACAAAGTTAATGTGATGAAAGCATTTGAGAAGGACTCCACCTAAAACCTAGAAAGCACAACAGAGCTGGGAAAAAGTATCAAGAGGTATTCAAACTAGCAAATGAGCAGCTCAAGAGATGCAGCTATTTAACTCATGCAATAACATTGCTTCTTCAGATGATGCAAGTCTGATGTCAATAGACTGGTATGATGAAGTAAGAAACACAAGTGAGCTAAACTGGCAGGGGTCTGGGAATGTGAGCAGCATGAACCACAGAGAGGGGAGTGTGTGTGGGGGGGGAGAATACTTGAAGAAAAAGAAGTGGGTATTATCCCAGCATAAAGTTACCAAAGTTACCAGCACTAATGTAATCCTCAATGCCCACAAGGCTTTGAAGTGTCACAAGGATAGACCTGAAACCCTGCTGCATCTGTCTGAGAGCTGCAGATCGCTAGCTGAAGCAGCCCTGCAGAAATCATCTCCCCCATACTTCTCCAGAGGGAGCTTTTCTTCTATGCTGCTCTGCAGTGTAAGGAGCACAAACTCATTCTAAGACTACCACAGCACTTTGTGGCAGATTTATGTGCTCGTGGCATTTGTAGACTACATTGTTTTCAAAAGATAACCCTGGAAATGTGTGAAATCATGGAAATATTTGCTTCAGGAAAAAGTAAAGTGACCCTTAATTTTTACCAACCTGGGTAAAAAATAGGTCTAGAGAGTTTGCATTATTTATTTAAGAGAATTGTCACTAAAATCAGACACAACCTTCTTGTGCAGAATCATTGAGAGAATGGGAGAGAATGGAAGAATGCAGAGTCATGGAGAGAATGGGAATTGGGAGAATTAGCTCCTCAGCTTGTACAGATCCAGGCTGTTTCACTCAGATCAATACACTGCTGGGAATTAGTGGCAGCTGAGAATCTGGCTTGCTACAGTTAGGCTTAAGTAATTCAAAACTAAATGAAACATGGGCTCTCTGAAAAGCAACGTATCAGAAGATATCTCTCTGCAGAAAAGTAACAGTCCAAGCTGAAGTCTGACACCAAATCCACCATGCATCACAGAAACATTGATGTAGATTGGACCATCTGACTCCCAATGTCCACCTTCCCAGTGCTTCATTCAGAGAGCCAAAAGACCATCCGCTCTTCACATATCCCTACACCACAAGCCAAAAAAGACTTCCCAGTACCCTACAACAAGTAGGTCTCTTCACAGATAAACTATAGAAATACTCTACCGCCAAAATTAGAGACATTTTTTCCTGTTATTGTCTCTGTTGCCCTATAGCAATCTTACTGTGTGTATTTGAAAAAGCAAAACCAAACTGGGAATACTACTATTGTTCAAACTTGAGCCCATATTCCCACTACTTTAGTAATCCTGTTTCTATTTGGGATGGTATGCAACACTGACACCAAAGAAATCAAGAGATGGATTTAGTAGGACCATGCTGTGATCTCAGGCTGACAAAGAACAAGCCATAAAAGGGCTCTGTAAAGTCTAAGAAGGCAAGAAAAAAAAATCTTTAAAGCAATTATTACTTATAATTATTTTTTTTTAGGTCTATGAGGTTTTGAGTAGCATACAATTTTTTATAATATGTGGCTTTACTATTAACTTGTTTTGAAAATGAGTGTTGCCAGTCCCTATATTTTTCAGAAACTAATGGAATGGGATGTGCCCATAAAACAAACTTTAACTGCAACTTTAACTGCACTCATTTTCTTGTATCTGCAAGTTTCATCTAATTTTTGCACTTGATTACCAGCTGAAGATTCTCCTGAATAAAGTCTACATATTTCTAAGAACAAGCAGTTCAGATATTTCTATTCTAGTTATCAACCATACCACTAGAACTGAAATAGCATCAATTAAAATTGTCATTGACCTCTCACAGAGTACTGATATAAGTGCCATTCTCCCCTTGTCCCAGCTGCTTTTTATACAACGGGGTATTTGATTTCCTCTGAACATTTGATTGAAAGATGAAACCATCCAATGTTTCCAATTAAAAACAGCTTGTGTTCTACAGTGGATTTAACTACTTCATTAAATCATTCATTATGGGTTTTCTCACTGCTCTATTTTTTATTCTTTCCTTCAATCCATAAACTTTTCACTTACAGATCTAATAAAATCATCAGGAAGCTTAATTTTCTGTCATCTGCCAGTATGAAAAAGATGTAATTAAAAATCATCACCACTATTCCATCTGCCACTTCTGTGCACTGTCAGTGCACCTGAGTCCTCTGTATGCAGAGTGTTAAGAAGTCTCCTGCAAATTTCTGTAATCTGAGCACAGAAAGTGTGTATGTTATCTAGATACAATTTAAACTTGGCATTTATTCCAGAATGTCTCACACTGCTCTTTCTCAACCCTAGGAATCTAGCTGCACTCTGGTCCATCAGGCAGCCAGTGCGCCTTCACGTGAGTGAAATGTTTCCCCTTCTTTTTGGGAGCATTGCCAATACACTTCCTTGCCTCATTCGGATATGACTGTCCTTCATGCCTATGTTTTGTTTCATTTAGATCGGCGTAATGCTAGACCCTTTCTGCTGATGTGTATGCATGCAGAACTAATAGACTTCATCTACTACAAAAAGATGCTGGCAGGAGTTTTGTTGGCAGCAGACAGGGTAAGCACATAACTCTCTCCATGGCTTAGTTACCCTGGTTGCCAAACACATTCAATATTGGCCTCAAGGTACTTCCTCTTGACCTTTAAAGCCTCGTGGAATCTCAGTCCGAGCGTGTTCTCCAATACAGCAATTCCCTCCCTCACCTTCCTGAGTGCCAAACAGGCTTGGCTGAGTCCTCCCTGTCCCACCCGCAGGTATACAAATGTGCCCAGCCAACTTGCAACTTAACTGCCCCTAGTGCCTTTCTCCTGCAGGAATGTCCACCTAATTGTGATCACCAAAGTTACACAGAGATTGCACTCAAGGCATTTTTTTTTAACTCTTTCCCCATAAATGCAGGTTTGGCATCCAAAGTTGTGCTGAAGTCCTTTATTTTTAGTAAATGCCATATTTGGTTGTTATAAAATAAAATAAAAATTGAAGTTGTTGCTCTTGATTACACTCTCCTCTTACCAAAATAATACAGAGCTTTAGGAAATACACAACAAGCACATGCTGATCCTGATGACAATTCATAACATTGGATGAAAAGATTAAAAATAGTGTGGTATAATTAGTATAAATCGATCCACATAGTCTGGCTTTATTTCAAACCAGTGAAACTTTCAGTAAGTAATACGTTTGTATGCAATATGTAATGGAAGGACAACACCAATTCCTTATTCTTTTGACTCACACCTGCAAATGAAAAACAGGAGCTCTCTTATTTGCTTGTACACCAACTGGCAGGTTTTGATTCTGCAAGTACTTGTACATGTGTTCCTCCTTCATAGTCACAACCTGCTCTACCCCGTATCCAAAACTGCTTAGTAGCAAAGCATTTGGTGGACTAGACCTAAGAACAGGACTTATATTTTTAAAGGTTTTACCTTAAGAAAATTAGGTTATATTCTGAAAATGAAACACAATTTTAAAACAATTTACTGTCAGCTTTTGGAGGAAGAGGTCTAGATTATATTAAAGATGTGGTAGTTATCTGAATATCCTTTCTAGCAGCTGACCCCTTTGGCCTTTGTGGCACTTGCCTCAATACTGCCAATAGTAACAAAGCACAGCAAGTTACAGAGCTTGTATCTATCGTCACACATGCATCTGCAACACAACTGTATGCAAATATGTAGTCACAATTCTGTTTCAGAATACTATTTCAACCAACAAGCTCAAACTAACTGAAAAGACTGTTTAAACAACAGCCAATAAGATTTTTTTCTCTCTTATTTATGTCACAGAGAACTTGTACATAGACCTCCCACAGAGATGGTTTTCATAGATTAAAAAAAAAAAACAAAAACGCTTCTTTTTAACCAGACCATACTTCAGCTTCCCACTAAAAGTTCAGTTTTCCAAGTAGCACCTCTTGGGAAAAAAATCACAAACATTGTTTCCAGAGAAACACACAGTTGTGTTTGAATGGAGGGCATAGCTTGTGTTTTTAAAATCCTGATTATACTTTACAAAGTACTGACATAGGCCCACATTGCAGAGGGCTTATTTCACAGCATTAAAACACAGTGTAAAATGAGAAGGCTGATCCTGGCCTCTTTTTTATCTTACTGGGAAGTCTGGCTCAATTACAATCTTCCCTCAGTTTAGGTCTAAGCCATAAGTTAACAAACTACTTGTCCATATAAGAAAACAAAATTATTCAGCCACTTTACCTTCCCAGGATCATTTTCCTTGAGGTCTGTTCCCCAATCCTGCTCCATGTGACAGAGATTTCCGTGACAGTCAGAGGTTAACACAAAGTGAATGTCATAAAAACCACGAGCGATACCTTCGCTGTAATTGCCATTGCAGGTACACTGCAATTGCTACAAATAAGCAATCATTTTTATCATAGTACAAAAAAAAGGTGTGGTTTAGTTTGTGCTTGTCAGAGGGTCTGTAGGAGTTTGCACAACAGAGGATCAACAGTGCTTTTATTTTAGCAACAAGAGCTGTTCAAGTGATGGTATTTAAGGAATGAGGTCATTTATTCAAGCTGTTTAGATATAACAGTGTTCAATGATGTCAGTCAGGCTCCAAGTAGATAAAAAGTGCATCATCTTATCAGCCAGGCATTTCTAGTGCTGGTGAGCTTCTCACATTTAATAAAGCAAGGCATGGAAAATAAACTCCATCCTGACACAGACAGATGCTTCTGAAGCCATATACACTTTATAGCAGAGTTGGAAAATATGAATTACAAGACCTTATGCATATGTCTCTGAATGCCTGTACTTTGTGTTAAAAGGACAAAAATCAATGTTCATACCTGAATTAGTAATTTTTCTCCCTATTAGGAAAGATTTCAGTAAGACAGATGTTGTAGCAGGAAATCCTAGGCAACAAAACACATTTCAATTACTATATTGGTGAAAATTATTCGGTAAAGTACTAATCTGACTTTATAATTTTATCCTGATACACTTAATTAACATGCAAGATTTGCCCCAAGATTTTTGCAGATGTTTGAATGTTACTATGCATCCATAAAAAGACCAAAATCCACTCTCTGAAGTAGCCCCTATTGTAAAAAAAAAAAAAAAAGAGGTCATTGGCTGACATAGTCTGATATTAGTCAGTATGACCATAACCTCAGTAGAAATTATTTCATTTGGCCCATGGTCTTTACAACAAATTTATTTTCCTATGTAGTCAGTTAAAAAAAAATCATCCTTTTTCTAAATACAAATAACATGTTTACATAGATAGGTTTATCTGAAAACTTTAAATTTTGTCTCACTAACATATGTAAATCCATTATTTCTACTCACCTCAAAACTTCTTATCTGTTGGTAACTGATATGTCCTTTCTCAAAACACATTTCACAAAAAATATTTGTCACTGAAGTTTTAAACACATATCAGAAATACAATTATTAAGTTATCAGTTCTGTTACAATAACCCAGAAGTTAGGCACTGTAATCACTTTTCTGAAGAATTTATACTGGCCAAGTCTCTGCCCTGAAAATATTTACATGCATGACTTCAGTAAAAGTATTCACGTAAACAAAATTATTCATGTGTACAAATCTTCCAGACTTCAGCCAAAAAGATGATAGCACTGAGTAAAAAAACCATTGTTATTGTCCATAATACACTGAAGATAAACCAGGCTGTCAGGCAGTGATCTGTCTTAAATTTTTATGAAATGGTTTATGCCAAATAAATTTCCTCCGACTTCATAAATGCAAAACAAGTTATTTCCAGGCCTCACACACCTAGCGGATACTTATGTTAGGCTTTAGTAATTTACATCATTACAAAGATATCAAGATTGGGCCCTTGTAATGGTAAGTATTTCAACAAATCCCATTATAAAGTTTTTAGCTTCCTTTAAATTGCGTTTTACTGTTTGTGTATTGAAGGAACAAGACTGCAACAGTGATGAGAAAGATTTACAGCCTAGTTTGATTTACAGTGCCTCGTGTTTACACGGAAGCCAAAAATATCCAATGAGCCTCACCTGAACACGTGAAAAATTTTTACTCAATGAAATAAGCCTACGTTGCTTAACAGCAACACTAATCTGCATAAAGAATATGTTCCAAAGAGATAACGTGAATTAACCCTGAAAACATGCTTAAACTCCAGCTCCCATTATTGTTTTGCATCCCCAAGGGACTGTAACATTAGCCCTAGTATGATATCATAAATCCAAGAAAAATTCAGTATAATTGAAAGATACCACAATTTCAAACTGTTCCAAATGTTATCCTGTTTAACATCTGTTATATTAAAGAGAAATAGAAGAAGATGGATAGGAAAAATATTCAACAGGGACTAGATTCACAACAGTTATGCACACTACTTGATTAAATCTTTCATTCTGAACTATTTTTCAAGCATAATGCATACCAAGCAGCAAGTAAACCGGAGAATTATTACACGAAATTCTGACCAAGTAAAACTAACAATTCAGTAATTCTCACTTTCCCACTTTATACCTGGACAGCAACCATCTAAACTGTAAGATAATCAATATTTATCTTTAGACAGAAAGAAGAAATGTGGATGTCTTTCTGTAGAAATGATCAGTGAAAGTACTGCCACAGACAGGGACAATACTGAACAAACAGCCAGAAGGTAAGCTAAGACATCAAATAAAACCAAATTCTTTCAGTTAGAAAAAAAAAAAATCACTGATGACTAAGTTATTCATGTTTGTTTCTGCACTTTATCAGTCATTCTTTTCTCTCTTCCCACCTAACAATAGCAGACATATATAGTTTTTTCCTTTCCTCATTACAAGATAAAATGAAAGCCTCTTTGAAAAAGACTCTGTTTTTTTTTTTTTCTTTTTCTTTCAGGAGCTTTCATGTTGCTGCTTGGGCACTGTATGTTTTCTCCTTTGTGTAGGCTGTGTGTAGCCTAGGTACCTGAACCTGTCCCAAACAAAAATTACGCCTGAAGCTAAATATAGAAAGCAATTTGTACCTCATCTACCTGTCAGAACCACAAATTGTTTATATTCATTGAAAAAGAGGAAAACCTGTTGCTAGCTACTGGACAATAGACAAACCTGTCTCCCTAGGCGGTAAGTCGCTGGACAGCCTCCTTCTCCAAAGGCACTCATTGAGCAGTCTCCTTTCTTTGGAACTCTCCCGGTGGTGGAATTCACAGAGCTCTTATTAATGAGCATTAGCATTGGGTGTACACACAAATTTCACACAGGAAGGCAAAAAGCAGTGAGCCAGTCCTTCAGTTAATGTAAACTGCCAGGGTTTTTTGGTTGCTTGCTTGCTTGCTTCGCTTTGCGTTACTTTTTACAAGCCTTGTGGCATTAGGCTGAACACCCATGCTGAGATATGACAGGTCAGAGGGGACAAATGCTTGGTTACTTTCACTTATCCAAGTTGCTGTTTTAATTTTGCTGAATTGCATCTGTGCTGGAAAAGTGTTTTTCAAGTTCAAACTGGACCACCTTATTAAACAGCATCAAGGCTATGTTAATAAGGATTCTGATGAGCATAAATTTCTTTCAAAGTTTTTGACCAACACTCTTCTGTCCATACAATCTGATAAATATCAGAATAACTATCAGTAGAAGCAAATGAAACCTATCTAAAGAATTCCACTATGCAAATTTCAACCAGGGAGATTTACTTCCATTACAACCAATTCGTAGGGTGTTAAGAGCATTTTACCCCTTCATTATTTCATGTTACCAAGCTGCTGGGTGATCTATGTTGTATGAATGTCTCATTTCATGGCTGAACAAAAGCTATCACAGCCACTTTCCATATCTGATTCAGAAAACCTGTTATTGCTTATTACAGATGGAGTTCAAATAGACATGAATGATTGAGTCTATTTCAGCTGTTTACCAGATATACTACCAATTACATTATGAAATAATAGAGGAAAATGTTTCTAATTTTCTGTTAATTGAAGGTAAATTACAGTTGTGCTACAGGTGAGAATAAACCAGCAAACCTCAGTTATATTAATTAACCTATGTAATTTAGGCCAACTGAAAATAACTCTTCACAATTTTTCTACATTTATATACTGGAGCATGTAATATGCTGGTTAATTGTGATGAGATAGAACTATTAATTATACATGCAAACAGAACAGAGTTCAAAAGAGTGAGCTTAGAACCTCTTAATTTCTTTGTTATTATTGGCTGGCCATCACACATCAGCTTTATGAAGAAATACCCCCAAACTGGAACGTGCTGTCATCTTGCAGTCAGCTACAGTATAAATTACCTCCCAAACCATTCTTCCGTGCGACAGTCAAAGCAGCGCCTTCTCCAGCTTGAGCCTTCACCAGTAAATCTCTGAAAATGGTGTCAGGGAGCGGATTTAGCACAGTCACACAATAATGCTGAGTAACTCTGATCCTCACTGGGAATAATTTCTGCTGCTGTCACTTCTCAGCCATTACATCTTCTGAGGAAGCTGCCTTCTTTGCTAGCTCAAGCTTTATTTGCTGTACCACCTCTGCCTTCAAAGTATGCTTGTCAACTTCCCAGATTAAAACAAACTATCCAAATGAGTTCCTTTGGGGAATGAACAATAGCTAATCCCTAGCCGTGACTTTAAAAATACTTCTGCCTTCTTTTCGTTTCTTCTCTTTAGGCAGGAATCAAATTATTTTTATTTATTTATTTATTTAGAATCATGCATCCAAATCTTCAAAAGGAAACATTTTTAAAAGAAACTTCTAACATAATTTCAACACCCTCTGCTTTCTTTCCCTTAGGGCCTCACCGTTTTCCTCATTTCCTCCAGAGCTACTTCCCTCTTTCTATGCTTGTTTCCTTCAAACACCTTCTCATCTTTTCATGTTTATTAAACAAAAAAGTCCTATTTAAAATATTTGGGAATGAAACAGTGATAAAATTCATTGCTGGATAGTAAAAAGAACACAGAGCTTTGGCATGACAGCAAATCTATTCCCCTAGTTTTAAATTCCAGACAATCCAACTCCTTGAGGAATCTTTCCAATGAGTTCAGGAGACATTACATCTCCATAGCTTGACTTGGACAACTTACAGACAAGCACAAGGCATGATTCTAAACTACAACACACTTTACTGTTCTTTCTGGCTTACTTTTAGAGTAGTCAACAGCAGTATTCATATTCTATCTACTACTTGTTTTCCTTTGCAACCACAAAGTTAATCTCCATACATTACCAAGTTAAACCAAATCAATGTACTGTTTGTTTTAAGACTTCTTATTTAGTGCCAAGAGAGATGATAATGAAGACTCAAACTGCCCTGTGTGCCCATACAGGCACACCTTTATGGAGGAAGGAAGGAAGGTAGGGAAGAATGACAGCTCACGGATGTCTGATGCTTTCCATCAGGTGTGGCATACCTACTGAAACCAAGCGCTCTGAGAGGCCATTTCCAGACAACAGGTATTTACAGATTTCGTTTTCATTTTACTAGCAACTTAAGACATTGTGAAATCTATAAATTCTTGTACCTTCATGATTAGGTAAAACAACTCCATATTACATAAACTTTCACGTGACACTCATTCTACATAGTCCGCCAACATTTATGCTCTCTGACCAATTAAGTCTTCAAACCATAAGCATTAGCATCTGAGTCATTTAAAATAAGGATATATAGGCACCAGAATCCCACATAAGGGGGAATAGAAGCCAAGGAAGAAGCAGTTATAAGAAGCTTTTTTCAGCTTTGAAAACACTAAGTCATGCTCTGCAGACTGCTGAAATGACTTTCCTTTCCCAACTAGCCTATGTAATGCCTCTGCAACACTGGCAAACCACAGATAGGCTTTCTGTAAGAGCTCCTTTTTAAAGCTTCACATATCTGTGACAGCCCAAGCATTGTGCCACTTCGAGACGTGGTCAGGGGACATTCTCTCTCACTTGCAGTGTGCGCAGTTAATTGCCTGTTTGAAGAACAGATCACATTTCTTTGGACTGAGATTCAAACTGGCAATAAGCTTATTACAGCCTATTAACAAATGTAATGTTTTCTGTTAAAAAGCTTTCCCACACATCAGGATACCACTCAGCTCCAAGAAACATGCCGTGCAAAGTTCTCTCAAATATTTCAGATGTACTAAGCCAAAAAAATGTAGATTAAATGGCCTGTACATTTACACCCCAGTAAAGGTAGGTTTCTCTTTCCCACTCCACATGTTTTCATCTGCCAAAGCACTTTTATAAAACCAACACTGGGGCATTTTTTTCCCCATAAACACCCCAGTAAGAATACTCAATTAAATAATCTCTTTTACCACAGTGTAGCAGCCTAACCATGCTGGGCTCGTGGGAGAAGTTGATAGCTGCATGTGTCTGGGGATTCCACTTATTTTGAAAAAAAAAAAGCCCAAATCTTCTCAGGTTCTTCAGCTTTGAAAAAAGCTTGCTTGCAATGAAAGGAATTTCCTTTCCTGCCTTAAATCAAGTATTATTGCCTTACTGAAATAAGGTATGCTGTTAATATGGTCAGTTTTTCTCAAATATAAGGTATTGTTTGTTTTTTCTTTTCCTATGTAGACAGTGAGCAGTATTCTCAGTTCATGAATCTTTCTCATTCTTCTTCAACACTCCAGAAGTGAAATATTGACCCAACATGCTTCCTGCAAACACAGTGACATCACTGTGCCAAGCTTTCTGCAAACATGGGGCATCAGGGAACTTACTCCATAGGTTTTTCCTTGAAGTTGGAATTACATGACAAGCATGAAGGATGAACTAAAAATTTGCATTTCAACCCTATCAACAAAAAAGCTGCACATTTTTCATATTCTAGATTATGAATATCTGGAAATCTGAAGCCTTCTAAAAATGCAGAGGCTGGCCTAAAACCATGTAGAAAATATGAGGTTTTGCAGTCTCTTCTCTGTCTGTGAAGTCTACACAGCATGTTTGAGTGTGCACAGATGCAGCTGCTTAGAGCGGAGCCAAGCAGTCATGACGTCTGCAGAAACTGTGTCCAGAGCCTGGTAGTGACAAGAAGTGAAGACCTCCATGTCTTGTTACAGCCTTGGGGATGAACAGCACTGGGGCAATTTTCTTCCATAGACACCCCAGCAGGAATTCTCACTTGTTAACTGAGGGATCTTCTTGTTACCTATTGGTCTCACATGGTAACAGTGCAAGAACAGAGCACAAACCCTATAGATCAAGACTAACAATCTAAAAAGATACCATGCTAATTTTCCCCATGAAATGTAACAGCTACAGAAAATCCATTTACAGCCTGTCAAAGATGGATGAAAGAAAGAAAGAAAAATTACAAAGGAGCTAATTCTCCATTTTTTTTCCTGTTTAGTCATTAGTCAGAGCCCATTAAACCCAGTCCCCTAACAAGGACAGAAGAGCCCTAGAGATATAATGGGGAATCTGAATGTGAGGAGACCCCTTGCAGTACCCTGTGCACTGCCACCTGCCTACCAGCACCTTACTGTTGACAATGCTTCATCACCGTGAGTATCTTTGATCAAAGATCTTGAGCCAGCTGTGCCCTCCTGGTTTGTCTTGCAATGTGTCACTGCAGCAATACAAATATAGCCAGTCCGTTACTCTCAGATTGTCTGACTAAGCAGTTTTTGGCTGAGAAAACACTGTTATTTCACTACTGGGACGAAATTTTTATTTCAGATATAATCTTGCAGTCATAGAATTTCCTAGCTAGGGCTACACTTCTAAAAATCCAAGGGTAGATTTGGCCCTTAATGGGCAAACAGCTCAAAAAGGAATCCACAACTGAGCTTTTTTTTTTTTTTTTTTTTTTTTGTCCAGAGAGTTAATAAAGAGATGAGAGGGCACAAAAATATGGACAGAAAGCAAAATGTTAAGGATACTATAGGACCAAATTCTATTCTCGGTAAAACCATTCTCATTAAATAGAGAAATTCTGTAAGAATTTACTAAATCTAGTACTAAAACTACTTGTTTTTTCAAGGGTATGGAGAGCTATTTATTAACCCTGAGTCAGGTGTTCCTGCTTAAAAGTCTACATAACAGTAATCCCACATGCTGTAATTTTAATAAAATACTGACTGATCTTTTGGATCATACTCCATATCTTGACTCTGGCTTTTTATTTACTAGTTATGAAATATGGGAGTCAAGTCTTAAAAACAACAACAACAAAACTTCCTGATAAAATACATTAACTGCAGAAAAGTTGCCACTTAAGGTAGTAAATCAGATGCCAAAAAGTACCTTTTTGTGTGCATGGAAATAATGTGGCAACTTCTTGCATGCTGAGTACAGCTATCTCCCTCTTTACATTCTGTGCACACTCAGCTCTATACTGCATGAGCTGGTTTTGTTTACAGATGACAGGGTTTCTCAGCAACATAAGAATGTGAAGCAGAAACAGCATGTGTCACTAAGAACAAAGCAAAAAGTCAGTCTTGGTTTCCTTTCACAATCTGGTATTTTTCCTTTCATGTATTTCCCCTGCTATGCTTTTTGCCTACAGATTACCCAACAATTTTCAGAGCTTGTCTCAGGTGCACTTCTGCTGCGTACATAAAATATGCCCCAAAAGAAAAGGAGAAAGAAAGGTCATAAATATAAGTACATAGATGAAATGTTTCTGCTGCACATGCACCTACATAATACATACAACAGACGTAGGTCCTATTCTGTATTATTGGGAAAATCTCAGACCTCATGTGTTTTTAGGTCTATTGATAAGTAGAATCTTCTTAGCCTAAAGTTAATATTCATCCCACGAGTATTATGGGTGTTTCAGAATAATCATACTGATTTCATCTGGGCCAAGAGTAGATTAAAAAATGGCTTTAATTATCAACTTTGAGTTTCTGGGAATTCATACGCTAGAAAGACATTTAAACTTCTTTTTTTAAAAAAAAGTATTTTTATATATTTTTTTAAATGTTTATGTCATGGAGTAGAACCATTTGTCTCTTTGGCCACATTTGTCTGCAAATAACGTTCCTCAGTACTGATGTCACCACATTAATTAGCCTTTAAATGAAGCCCCCTAACTGTTACTGAGAACTGCTTTTTCACTGTCACTGAAATTAATTATCTTTTGCATCAAGCACCAAACTGATGGGCAATGAGGTGAATTACAAATAAATTGCCCAATATAGCCAACACCAAAGTGCTCTGTCATTTATGCAGTCCCTCTTTATCCTGGGAGAAGCAGGAAAAAAAGCAGCCTTGAGACTCATCATTTTTGGCAGGGTCCAGCAAGCTATCTAAACTGCATTCACTTACTAGCTCTAGCTTTGTTTGCTGGAGTTGAAATGAAGTGCAAAACAGCACCAACAACTTCTCCCTGCTCAGATTTGCCCCCTAACGGTTTATCTTAGGGAAGGAACGAAACTTGTTGTTGGACATGCTTTCACAGAAACAGTGCAAAAGAAGGAAAGAAGCCATGTCTGTTTCACTGTCCCCAGCAGGCTTATGTCCTGCATACTGTCAATTCACTCCTGAATATTTATATCGCTACCAGTCAACAGACTGTGTTCTTTCACAAACCGCCAGCCCAAGTGATTCCTCACAGCCAAGCAGCTGCTATTCTTCTCTGTCCTTTCCAAGGGCTCAGCCTCACAGTCACTAGATAGAAAAGATCAGGTTAAACAAGAGGAAAATTTACCAGTTCTTCTTAAGATCCAAAACAAACAGACACATTCATACACAGTTACAAGGACCAAGGGCACAAGAATCAAGCAATTTTTCAGATTCAAGGTATTTTGGAAGAGGAGTCGTATTAGAAGACTCCATAGAAATAACACTAACATATTGGTAACTAAGTCTGTGAAGAGGGTGGTTTGAGCATCACAGCAGAAACAGAGGTGATATCTACCTGGCTGCAAGCCTGTCAGCTTCAAGAGACCAAACACTCTGCGTAACAGAGGAGGTGATGGATTTCAGGGCAGTACAGGAACTATAACTCAGCACTTCCAGCACAATGGATGTCACCCTGACTGTAGATCTAACATATTCACCACATGACTAAGGAAACCGGAAGGGAAATTCTTTTTGTAAGCATCATTCCTCTATTTTGTCATCTCTTAAATTACCCTGTAGCCAGATGGAATAAGTGCCAAAGTTTTAAATCTGAAGTCTCTGTCTCACCCTTTCTTAGCAGGATGTGGGGTATATAAAAATTTAATAGTAAAACTTGAAGGAGTTATCTTGTAAAGAGAGTCACAGACCTATTCTCTTGGCTAATTCAGGCTGCTTACAGCATGGAGCAAAAATTAAGTTCTCAGAACAGTTTGTTTCCAAAACTTCCATTTAATTGAAGTAAATCACTTAACCAGGATGGTTCAATTTTATTTTCACAAACTTATGAAATTTTTACAGAATTTCGTCATGATTTGCCGAAGCAGGATTCTCCTTAGTAATACCAAATACAACTCGTTGGATGTTAATTTTTAACACCTTCCAGGCTGTCCATGGTTTTGTTGTTGTTGGTGGTTTTTACAGTGAGATAGATTCAAGGACATTATCAAAGAAAACAGATAAGTGAGTATTCATTTTCCTGGTCTTTAACATGGTCCACAGACTTAACGACAGTGGCATTTTCATAGGAGTTCGGCTCCAAGGTGAAAACAGCATCATGTTCCAAATGTGATCTTTAAAAAATTGAGATTATTATATATATTCTTCTTGTTCCCTGGATATCCAAAAAGGCATCATTTCAATAAAACAGAATGACTAACCTGAAGACTTTGAAATGCTTGCACAATATAGTTCAGAAGAATCTGTAGTTCCATTAAAAATAAAAATGACTGAAAAATACCACTCCTAGAATCTTTGTACTGATCAAGACTTGCTCCAGCTGGTCACGCAGATTTACCCCTGCAGGCCAGCATTTACTTCTGCCACACTAGTGCGACCTCCTCTTCCCAGAGGTGACAGAGAACTTCCTAGAAGACTAAAGTCTCACAGTCGCTTCTGCATTACATGTCCCAGGACTCAGAGGCCGTGTGTCCGGCATTCAAAATATTTCCATGTCTGCTACAGCAAGCTGCAGTGCAGGTACTGCCAGATAACATCACTGCTGTGTTCTGTTAGTACAGGAGTTTCATTACTGTATGGTGTTTAACTTTTTGTCTATCACCATCTGTAGTGAGGCACAATATTTGCTAAACTTCATGCCCAGTCCAGGCCTATGATGGACTACTTTGACAGCACGCGTATGTACTGCCTATAAGCTACACTGCTATATGTGTATCTCAGCTCTCTCTTTGCCTGGAACAAAAATCAGAAAAAATACTGACGAAAAGATACAAGTTTGGGGTTTATTGTTTCTTTTGTTGTTCTTGTTTTCTTTCTCTTTCTTTCTTTCTTTCTCTTTCTCTTTCTTTCTTTCTTTCTTTCTTTTCCTTCCTTCCTTTCTTTCTTTTTCTTTTCCTTTCTTTCTTTTACCGATATTAAGGTAGTTGTCTTGGAATAAGCCTTTGGGCCATGTTTAGACCACAAGTTATAACCAAAATTAGGAAAAACAGCTACTAACCATAGAGAAAATTGTGAGCCCTTTCCAAAGGTGCTAAAAAGAAAAGTCTAAAAGATAAATCTTACTTTGTTCCACCTTCTGAAGCAAGAGGCAGAATGGGAATGAGTTCCACTTATTCCAGACACTGCTAGATAATGCATGACTGCATTCATCCATCCACCTTATAGCATTCCCAGGGGTTGCCAAGACTCAGGAGACAAAAACTGCTGCAAATTCCAGCACAGACCCAGAGGCTCTGCCCCAGAACAAGACAGCTCTCCAAAGCCTGGTGTTTCTTTACTTGGGAAGCACTCTCATGCATGAGGGCTAGTTATTACAGAAACTCTTAAAAGGACACAGACCTTAACAGAATTGGAAACTTCAAAAAAGTATGGAAGCTGTAAATGTGCTTCAGCAAATTTGGCCAACTTAATTTCAGAGTGGCTGGTTAAATATAAAAATAAAATACAAAACAGCCAGATTCCAACATTAAAGTTTGTCCAGCTCCCTGTATCTTCTAACATAACCAGCATTGCAGTTTTAGGCTTCTGCAGGGGGAACCTCTTATTCTGGTGCTACTGAAATGGAGACCAGTCTCTGCAGGCAAAAGGGGAAGAAAGCTGCAGTCACATGCAGTGTCACACAGATGAAGTCATACACTGGCATAACAGCAAGTGTTGTCAGTTGTCAAAGGCCATCTGTAGCCAGCAGACTTAAACTGTCATCCTGGAAAAAGATGCAAACAAGCCTAATGGGAGATTGTATTATCCTCTTTCTGGCATTCAATCAAATGAAGCTTGTTCCCTGACCAGATATAGAAAACAAAGGGCCACATTCTTTTATTTTCTTTTTAAAAAGAAAATCATTATTTTTCAGCAGTTGATATATTTTCAAAATGACAGGAAAAATAGGAACACCCAAAGAGAACTCCATAACTGAAGGGTCACTTGTCAACTGTGGGTTGCGTATAACTCATTTGCTGCTGCAGGGAGAAAGGGATTGCTCCACTGTTTGCTCTGCAGAACAGGCTCACAGACTTTTGATTTGAATCATTTATGGGTTGGCTATATAAGTAATTTGACACTCTGCTTGTGTGCTTTCTCTCTTTTGGGGGAGGGGGGAAGAAGTTATTTTTATGGTGCGAAACACTGTGGAAACTGCTGGAAAAACATACTAAATAAGAGATCCATTACTTGGAGCAGGAAATGGACACACACTTGGAGATGATGCATTAAGCATTCCTGACAAAGAGTAGCAATGGCTCCCTGTACACTGTGTGTAACCTCCTACAGGTGTCAGATCTCCAAATCAACCTGCAACTGAAGACAGGAGACGTGCTGGGGAAGAGGCACACAATCTGGCGCACGCAGGCCCCAGTAATGTAAGAAGGGAAATATTTCTATTCTGTGTTCTAGGAGGCAAAGATAAATGTGCTTGTTTGGTTGGTTCTGGTGCAGAGAGGGTCCAAAGAAGAAGAGTACTGAGAAGTGAAAAATGAGTCTTGGGATCTGTGCCTGGTACTGATGCAAATGAAGGTGAAACTATACAAACAGTAACACAATCAGACCATTCATCATTCCTTCATTAGCGGCTTTTCTTTGCAACACCCCCACCCAAAAAAAAAAAACAACTTTCCTTTTTTTATGAACGACCAAGAGGATTGAAAAGAAAGCCTAACTGGTGAGTGTGCAGTATGCACACTGTTTGTAAGACCGTTTGTTAATGCAAATAAGATAGCCCTGAACCATAGATGGTGTTAGTGTAATTCAATTTGCACAAACTCCATCAGATGGAAACTTACTGAGTATTGATATGGAATCTCAACTTATGGCAAAACAGTTGCCTGCTACAAACAGAAATGCTTCCAGCACTGGTGCTAAGCAGATACAAGCTCTGCACTCCAGATACAATCGAAGACCTGTTATCTTGCTCAGATTTACAGGAAAGGTCAGATTTCCATAACACATGCACTACAAATATGCTGGCCTTGTTTACTCATACACAACTACACGCAATTACTATCAGTGAAAAAATGATAAAATTGTTTTAAAATACTTCATGTTCCTTTAACAGAATAAAAGTCTTTCATGTTCTATTCACTTGGATGATTGGATGACTGAACAGTAAGGTTGTGTTTATATATATGTGCATTATAGTCTGGGCTCACAGAATCCAACATTGCCACACCAGCCTGTCACTCCCCATTAAAAAAACTTGACTGCAGCTGCTAAATAAATGTTTCAGTCAAAATTTTCCATGTCATTGGCTGAACATTTTGGAGAGCATTTCAGCAAGAAATGATTCAGCTGTTTCCAATAAATAAGTTGGAGAGAAAATACATTGTCATGACTATATTACAAAAAGAAATCTTCCGAGTTTTTTGTTTGTTTGTTCGTTTGTTTGTTTGTTTTTGAGGGGGCAGGTTGGTGGGCTTTTTTTGTTTGTGATTGTTGTTGTTGGTTTTGTTGTTGTTTTAATTCTGAAGACCTTGTAACTGGTGAGGTGTGCACCTTACTATTCCTGAAAGAAAATGTTCTTACAATCCTCAGAAAAATTCCACTTGTTAGATTTTCTAGAACTCGAAGCTACTAAACTTTTGGAGACCCCAATGCCTTTTACAACTCTGTATGGAATCAGACTGCAGGCACTGCCCACCTGCAGAAAGTAAGCTCCAGGGACTCACAAGGACTTCCATCTGCCGAACCCAGATGCTAGAAGGCTGGACACAAACTGAGGGCAGGAACTCCCCTGTCCTGCTCACAGCAACCTTTTCCTCAGCACACAGTCGGCCTGGAGAAGGTAGCAGTTTCCTTCAGAATGCACAGAGAACACAAGGATTGACACAAGGACATCATGAAGAAAATAAACAGAGTGGGAAAAAATGTCTTGCCTGCACAGTAACTGATAGCTGATTCTCCTAAAGACCCTTCTGACTGCATGCAGAAGTGGGATCAAGTGAAATTAATAGTCCAAAAAGGAAGTGCAAAAATACTGATAATCCATACGTGATGTGAAGGACTGTTTCGGAAAAAAAAAAAAACAAAAAAAAAAACCAAACAGCAACAGAAATATCATTTAAGTCTGTAGAGGCATAAGGAAGAACAGAAGAAACACAAGATAAGAAGTGATTAAGCCTTTGGAAACAGACCAGCAATCAATGATTCTTTGGATTTAAGGTCAACTTAGATACTGGCTGCACTGCAGAAATCGTAGCTGAATAGATTAGAATAAATGCAGATTTCAGCATTGTGGTGCCTGAGCCTGAATACTTGCCAGCCTAGTCCTTGATTTGACTTATGCTTAACTCTAGTCTAAGTCTGAATAGCACTTCTGCACATCATGGCTGATCAATAAGGATCTTTATGTATTGCCCTCTTATAAAATATACGTCCAAATACCCAAATTCATGTAGGAGATGCATGAATTTGCAGACGAAAGCTGAATTTGAACATATGATACACTATTAACGTATGCATTGTGTACCTGGATAGGTAGAACATAGCTGGCAACACGGATATGCATATGGTTCCCCTAGGATCCAGAATCAAGTATCAGCAAAATAAAAAAGGTAGATATCTGGAAGATAAAAAATAAAAAAATAAAAAAAATGGTTATATCTGAAGGTCATCTGAGACATAAAACCGGAGTAGCTATATAAATATGACCAGGTCCAAAAATTCACAAATTGTTCTTCCAAAATATCTTTTCAGTTTAGAAGTAATTAACTCATTTCAGTCAAGTGCTGGGGATACAAAACAACAGGAATCAAAGTTTTAATCTTAAAAAACACAAGCCCTAAGCAAAAGAAATAGGGCCTTGTATATTTTGTCTGGAGGATCTGCTCACCTCCTTGCAGAGTGTGGCAGGTACACAGTGATCTAAGGCCACCAAAACCACATCTCAATAATCCCGTATTTCTTTCTAGATGTAAACTATTCTCAACTTCAAAAGTTATGAGATTTATTTCACATTTAATTATTTTTTAAGGTAAGCTTACCCACATTTTGTAGATTATTTAGAAGCAAGTTTTCAAGAGGAAAATAAAAAAGGTCACAAGAAAAAGTAATCAGTGTTTCTGACAGGCATTTCAACCTTAAAGAACATTTACAGAGAAATCTGTGAGAGAAGAACATGGCCGTGTTTACTCTTTGAATTAAGAGGAAATGCTAAAGCCATATACAAACACAACCGGATTTAAAACTGGATACTTAATTAAACCCCACAGATTAGATCAGGAGAATTAAAAATACTTTATTTCCCTCATTCATCATTCCCAGGAGCTTAGTTCAGTAGTTCATTAGTACCAAAGCAGAGTTACTGCTAGTTTGGTGCAATTTCAACATCTTCGGAGCAATTTCAACATCTTTCAGTACAATTTCAACATCATTTTAGAAGGAGAATTGGTACAAGACACAATCCTCTGACTTTAATATGCTTTCTTGCCTTGCTGCTGATTCTGGTGCCCACCTTAGAAATTTAAAGACATTCTACAAAAAACTACTGGCTCCTCCTAGCATTTGTTATTCACAACTGATAAAGCTTTTCCTACAGCACTTGTAAAATTTTCACTAGATTAAACAGGGAAAACCAGAGCTAGATCCTTACCAAAGCCTAAAATATAGAGACCAAAAGACCAAAAGTATAGAGACCAAAACCAGTTTTAAATGAGCCCAGCTTGTTTGGCTGAGACTGGGCAGCACTCCAGCTACAGCAGTTCTGAAGGGAGTCTGCCATGGACTAATTTTCCCTGTTTCTTGACAATCTAGTTTAAGGACAGGTTGGATACCTCTAAGCTACACTGCAATCTCCAGTGGAGGCATGTCCTGGGGGAGAAAAACAGCAACTTGCTAAAGCCCAGTCATAAGTCTAGAGTCATCAGGACCATACCATCTGGCTTACACTGCCCCTTGATTTACTTTTGCTTTTAAAACAGTCTTTTCAGATACTGTGGCTCAAAAATTAAGTGAAAGAACAGCAGCAGAAGTACACCAGTTTCTGTAGTGCAGGGAGACTCACTGTGGCCAGACATCAACAGTACTTATTTCTGCATCCTTAAAATGAAAAGAAACTTAGTTATTCTTCAAAAGCCCTTGTGAAGGAACGAATGAGTTCTGATGGATAATTTTTGTCACTAATACATGTTTGAAGAGCTCCTAGACAGTGGCCAAGATGATCTATCTGCAAGCAAGATGTCCTTCAGGCTGGACGTTAGTCTGCAAGAAGATACCTATTTTAAAGCAAGGACATGAGATGACAGGCATACTGATGCACTGAAAAGGAAGGGAAAGAGAGAGTATTCCTTCATGTGACTAAGAGCTTGCTGTATGTGCTAGTTATCCAACACGGCAACAAGAAGGCCTAATAACTCAGGTGCAGCATGAGATATTTCTGGAAACCGAAATATCTCTATGTACTCCAGTCCCCTATTTCCCTGGATGAGGGAAATTATTCTTATTACGCAAAATTCAGGAACAAAGGCATGAGCCATAGTCTTTCTATATTCATGACTTTCTTTTTCTTTTTCTTTTTCTTTTTCTTTTTCTTTTTCTTTTTCTTTTTCTTTTTCTTTTTCTTTTTCTTTTTCTTTTTCTTTTTTTATCACATTGGGGTTAAGTGGAATTTCTATTAATGAGCAAAATGAAAGGTTTTCTATTCTGTCAAGTCTGCCACCAGTGATGTCAAATACACAGACACAACTATCCAGGATATATGCTGGACATCAAGACTGAAGGAAAATCCTCCTTATTTCTAGCCTATAGAACTAGAGCTGAATTTATAAATTAAGCCTACAATGGGATTCACATATACCTTCAAGCTTAAAACAACTCCTAGATGAGGAAAGTTAAGAGCCAAATTGGAACCCTTTAGGTCCTTTTATGTCCACCGGTCTGCCTGAAGATATCTGCTCTGCACATGCCTAGTACTATCCTAGCCTGAAATGAGGTAATTCAAAAAGAAGTATGAACAACTCCAAAGACCACAGTCAAACCAATTGAGAGTGGGTCTTGTAGTCTTGGTGAGTGAATTCTACACCCGTCAACACCAACCTTGCACAAAGGTATAACTGCAGCAGCAATTAATTAAACTGCCATGTCTCTTTTCCTCATATCCAATTTTTACATTAAAGACTACTAGTAGTTGGTTGTATTACTTGTGAATGGAAAGGAGCGTAAACCAAATGAGTAAAAAGCAGCAGAATTTCAAACCAATTCCCATTTATAGGTACTTTCTTTTATAAATTGCAAGTTAAATGAATCACAGGCACAATTAGTTTGTGGCGATATAGTGAATTATGGGGAGACTGAAAGTGAAGAGTCTAATATCTACCTGTTTATTTTGACCAAACAGTTTGCCAAAAGAAGACAATGCCTTTGTCAGCATACGTACAATGTCAAGCACAGTGGTGTTTGGCACCTTAGCTAGGTGTTCTTATTCTATCATAAGAAGGATTAAGAAATCCTTCTGTTAGAGCAACACCGTCTCAGTACTAGGGAAAATTTATTCTTTCACCTTCTTCTAAGATAGGTGCAATTATTATTCTAATTTTACACAGGGGAGAATGACGACAGAGAAAAATCAGGTCATTTAATTAGCATCCACAGAAAATGTGACAGGTTAAAACTTCATTCTCTAAGCAAATATATTTACTCATCATTTATCTTTGTGCTTATGCCAGGAGACATGAGCAGCTCAAGAGGTATGTTTACAAATTGCTGCTTCTCTAAATTCAAGGCTTCACTGACTGCAAACTGGTGCACCCAACTGGGCAGTACAAAGCTATGGCAGCCAGAGGTTCTAAATTGTAAATATATTTTAAACAAGGACATTTTCAGTCACAAGTAATATCGCCAACTCCCCTGGGTCACAGCTTTATACAGATAGTCCAAGTAATGTTCACATCCACTGACTTCAGAGGGGAAACACACTTAGCACTTCAGGGTGCCACATCTGTAAACGAGATTTCATTTTCTCTAGCATCAAATCAAGACCGGTATTTACTGCAGACAGCTATTGCAAGGGTTGCATAATGTTAGCAGAGTGCTGGGAGCATTAATGTGCCTACTATCATTAAATATGTGACAGATATACCTTCAGAGAACTCATTAATTCTAATTCTGATTCCTGTTAGTCTAGAAATATTAGCATATAATTGTTGGTTTCTAAAATATTCTGGCAAACTTTTTTTAACTGAAAAACTGTGTCAGCATTTATTTTGGAATATCAGATGAAGTCTGATCTCTTGTATGCCCCTCAAGTAATGTGTTAGGTTAACCTCAGTTACCTAACAGGAAATGTTAGAGCTTCAGCAAGAATGCTTTCTGCAAGCCTTTAAGTAGGAGCTGTGAAATTTCTTATCACCAAAACTAAGAAAGAAGCCTTAATTGTGACAAGAAAATTCATAATGAACTTTGAAAATGAAAACCCAAATCAACACACATGATACACAGACTACAACAATAATACACGTATTTTAAGATTGCATTGCAGTGCCCATCATGGAGCAAAAGGCTGAGTGAAGAAGCAGCCAGCAGCAGCATGCTGTAAATGTGCTGTTAGCTGTATCTGCAGTCTGACAGAAAGAAATCCAGAGGAATTTGCAAATCTTCTTTTCTTAAAAAGTATGCTAGTTTAACTAACACTGATTTTCTCTCTTCTGTTGTATTCTTTTTCCTAGAATTCTCAAGATCTGTTCATTCTACACAAAATCAAAGCCTGAAAGTAATATTAAACTAAGTAGCTGTGTACAAAGCCCAGCAAAAATGCATCCATCTTAGCAACAGGCTCACATGCACAAACACTGCTCCCCAGTGAGAATGGGAAAACACCATGTTGTTCTGCGTGATAGCACATGGGGACCAGAAATTTACTGTATGCTTACCCTAACTGTAGCTTTGGTGACAAAGTCTGCTCTGGCTGCCTCTTTAGTGTCTGGTGACTGGAAAGCCTGACAAAGGACAACATCATTTAATCAGAAAGATATCAAAGACATACGAGCAGCAGTGTCTCTGCAAATACTGCATAAGAACACCAACTGTGTATGAGAAACCAGACTATGGAAAAGAAAAAAAGCTTTGACTCTTTCATAATACTTCAAACACAGATCTGCAGCAATTACTGCCCCAAACAATAATAAAGTTGGAAGTAAACAGTAGCCCATAGATCTTTGCAGGAAATAAGCTGTTTAATTAATTAATTATTTTGAAAGAAAGCTAAAGAGAAGGGAAATGCATGAAATAAATGGGTGGGAATGTAAACGTTTGTACAGCATGGCATCACAAGCATGGACAAAGCACTGTAGAAATCATGATGTGTTTTTGCTCAGCTATTTCCCACAGTACGTGATTACATGATGAAAAGCTGTATAATAACCATGTACATGGGAGGGTAGACTAAAATTACATAGGCAAATTGGGGGAAATTTCTCTCTCTGCTCACTCATGCATACTTTGTTTCTGAATTTTTTTTAATTTTTAATTTTTATTTTTATTAATTTCATTGTTCTGTTAATCTAGAACATAGGTCTGTTTTACCAGAGGTCAGGGTTGTTGTCACTGTTTATGGAATAATATTACAAAATACTATTCAGCAGAATGCCTCTTCTAGATACAATAAAAGCATCTGCTACTCAAAGCAACTGTTTTGCAAGAGTTTCTTGTATGCATGCACAGTGAGTTGCAACACTGCATAGTAGCTGAGATGTTTTGCTGTTTCAAGTTTTTCTTTAATTCCTACTACATGTTCACAGGCTACATATCTACCTCTTTTTTTTTTTTTGCTTGGTTGTTTTTTTAAATGAGTACAGTGTGGTGTTTTAACATGAATGAGAGTTCACTGTTTGCTTAAGCTTTTCATGCAGATTACTACCTATTTTGCATTCTGCAGTTTTGTAGGAACTCAGAGTCCCAACTGAGTAGGGTAGGTCTTTGCGATCCATTTCTAAGCAATACAACAACTCTTATGCCTCTAACAATACTTGTACTTTGGGTCCCTAAATTTGGCTTCTTGACTAGCATCTGTGGAAAACAAACAAACAAACGCATTTTATGTGAAACAATTCATGGTGCATAAGCACGTAGCATGTTGCGCTCCTGAATGCTCAGTAGGGAAGCAAACCTTATGAAAGGATAACACATCATTGCATTAAAATGTAGCACAGATCAAAAGAATACAAACAGGATAAAATAGACAAAAAGGCTAGTAAAGAGTCAGTTAGTGTGACAGCAGCTATGAAATAAATGGCAATGTTATACACCAATGTTATTCTTCCAATCCAACGTAGAACTTAATAGAATAGCCTCCAGGGATGGGGTTGTGGATGCCCCATCCCTGGAGGCATTTAAGGCCAGGCTGGATGTGGCTCTGGGCAGCCTGCTCTAGTGTTTGGCAACCCTGCCCAGAGCAGCGGGGTTGAAACTAGATGATCTTTAAGGTCCTTTTCAACCCAGGCCATTCTATGATTCTATGATTCTATGAACAGTGATACAGATTTATGCTAGATATTAAGCATATATAGATAGTTAATATATTACATATTATATATGATACATTAAGGACATCTTTTAAGCGATTTATGTTCCATATACTGTCTGGAAATTTATCTGTAGGACTAACAAAGGGTATGCATGCTACTCCGTTACAGTAAAGCTATTAGTATAAATGGGACCAACTCCTAGTGTCACAGACAGCATAATGCTGAAAGGCTTAATAGGCTTTTTGGCAGGAGACAGACAGAATAGATTCAGCTGCTAACACTGAGACACTGCCATTTTGCCCTTTGTTACCAGTAGTCTTATCTTTCCCCACAGAAACTTAAGTGCTGAACAGTGCCTACTGCCAGTCTATCAGTTTCTCGGGAGGCAGTACTACAACAGCCCTAATTCCCAGAGAGAAATTGATTTCTCAGGAATATTTGTGATCTGTTGCTGTTCTTAGGGTACTAATTAACATGTAATAATTAGATGTGCTGACTAATCTCCTTGCCCAGCATTTAGAAAGCACACAATAATAACTAAACATAGACATAAAGTATATACATGTCATGGCCTCACCTCTTTATGGTATTCCCCTTGAATTCAACTATAATGTTCTCAAGCAATCAGGCAGAGAACATTGCCCTAGAGAATAAATTGCCTAAAATTCAAATGGTGTATCTCAACAAGTTGGAATTACACAAGAGTTTGAGTATCGTTTTATGGGTCACAGTTTTATTTCCAGTCCTATTGACATTTTAAGGCACCTGGGATACATCAGGAAAGGACATCTGAATAGAATTGTGAAGACACATTGGATACTTGAACCAGTTAAAAAGTCAGAGGAAACAAACAAACAAACAAACAAAAGAAAAAAGAAAGCAGCTGTAAATCAGGCAAAAACCAATGCAAATACCGTGCTTTTCCAAATCTGAAAAAGCATCTGGCAAATTTTTTTTGCATTCTTCACAATTAGTAGGCCAGAGCACTATTCCCAGAGTTCTCCACTCCCTCAGGAATGCTTATTTAATCCATTTTTAATCCCTCTCTCTGTTTCACCTGAGTGCTGAGAGCAAGAGAAGCAAGCTCTCACTTCTAAAGCATCCCATCTTATTCTCTCCAATATTTATAAGAGGAAAAAAAATGTTTGAACATATGTTGCAAAGCATGACTAAGCAAGAAATCTCATTCCTGACATACCATCCCAATTACACCCACCCAAACAATTATTTGTAATTAACTAGCCTTCTGCAAGGCTTTATAAGGGTTTTATTTACTGTATACATTTGTTTCAGACAAGTCACTACGTTTAAAGTGAAGCTGCATCTGGAACAAGGGATTTTTTCCTCCTGCCATGGCCATTCCTCTCTGGAATCCTGCAGTGCTGCTTTTCCTCCGTCACCAGTACTGCAGACACTTCTTCCCACAACCAACCCCCAGACAGTTTCAGTTCTCACACAAAGCAACGGGTGTTGTCAATTTGATGCATTACTTGCTGTTTTACAAATTAATTTAGGACGGCATACTATGCCGAGCTTCTTAACAGCTGCTTGGAAAAAAAAAAAAAAAAACCTGTTCAGGCGATACACAAAAGGCAAAGATTGCGGGTCCCACTGACCCTGCTCTCTGCTCTCAACATTCGTGGGCGCCATCTGCTGGCAAGTATTAATTATCAACATCTATAATTACATAAATGCCAGGTCAAAGCTGAATGCTTTCTTGTACATGTTTTATCTTCTTCCAGAAGAAGATGTGTGTTCCCCCACAACTTCCAGCAAAGATCTGGGACGCAGACCTCTCTAGCCTTCCCTTACCCCCACCGGTGGCAGCTAAGGTGCCACGAAAGCAGAGGACAAAGCTCTTTCTACGCTGGAGAAACTCCAGGCAGCACCTTGGCCTCTCATTACAAGCCTGGAGCCTGCAGCCAACCGCCCCGCCTCTTACTCCCTTGCTCTAGAGGAAACATTCAGCAATGCCAGTCTCCATGTTTGGAGAGTTTCCTAACACCAACAGCAAATCATCACAGCAGCTGAATGGGACTTTTTGTCCATGCTACCAAAATTGTAACATATTCTATTTATACTGCTGTTGTTAAGCTACTGTATGTCTGACACATTTAGACAACAGTTGATCCTAAGCCACAAAATGACTTGGTCTTGACTATGAAAATGGCTCTAAGCCTGAGGTCATTCTGACGAGCAGTGAAGACTATGATTCACCTTCTTAGTAAAAGCTAAAAGCGTCTATTTGCCAAGATCTGGACTCAAAACCATGAATCCCCATTTCCCTGCAGTCAAGAAGCACATGGACGTGAGATTTCATTTTATGCCTATTCCTAGTTTACACATACAGACAGCAGCACCTGACACTTCTAGAAAGAACAAACTGTTGCTTGTACAGGTCTCTGTCAGGCAAAACCCAGCAAAATAAACACCTCTAAGAGTGTGGTATTCCCAGTAAGCTCTAGAAAATTAAGGCATTATTCATGTGTGACAAACAGAATCTAAATTTATGAATGTATGAATCAAGAAGGGGATTTCCAGAAGTATTTTAGAATGAGAAGACCATTTAGCTGGCCCTCCTCAAACAAAATTTCTGCCACACGTAGGCTCCGGAATGAGGAAGAAATTCAGTTCTGACATTCTCTGCCAATGACATGAAACTCAATTTGGAAACATTAGCTAATGAAAAATACAAACACGTTCCCACACCCACAGCTATGAAGACAAATTAAGTATACTCACTGAATGGAAATTAGAAGTATTTTTAATAGCTGGGCACAGCAGAAGCAAGTCTAAAACTACTGAAGGATTATACCCTCCCAAATATGTTTTTGCCCAGGGATTAGCTCTAAGAATAACTAAAACCACCACTGTAAGTTTCTCAATGTAAAGAGGATTTAGACATGCAACTAATGAGGGATGTATAAATCCTGATGCACAAGAATATTTATGCCCATACTTGGTGCTGAAGGAAAATTCTGAATATAACCTCCCTATTCAGATATTCCATGAGCAGCTGCCAGTTCCTGATTGCACTTGATCCCAGCCTAGAATACAACTGTTGGGACTCAAATTCATGCAATGTTACTTGTCTGCGAGTCTAATTTAAGAAACGGACCTACTGCAAATGCAGGGCAAGCAATACTTTCATAGCAGTACAATGGTTCGGCTATGCATGACACTGCCCTGTGATTCTGCGTCACCCACGTTTACACACATAAGACATTTACTAAACCAGCAGTCTTCTGTCCAATCCAGTTTCAAATATCCCAAAGGACAGAACTATCATCTCCAATGGACAACACTGCCATAATAGTCACTCTGCTAAGAACTACCTCCTCATAATCAGCATAATTATTTTTTTCCTGACTTTTCAATCCTTTTCAATATTGATATGACTGTAAAAAGTTCCGTTCATTCTTTGTGTTTCTATATCTCCTTTTACTAAAAAGCTCAGGAAGAAGTGTGTTCCTAAGTAAGGAATACTCAAAAACAAAAATAACAACAAGAAAAAACAAACAACAAAAACAAACAAACAAACAATAAAAATCAGGGCTCCCCTTTTCCAAGTATTTGTTACATCATTCTTTGAAAGCACCTACAGGAATTCAAAATAAAACACAAAAGCTATACAACCATCTGTTGAAGGGCCAGTGGGTGACAGTCTTTTTCTACCTGAAAAACAAAGATGTGCCTGTCTTCTGACATTCCTTCAATATTTTCAATATTTTTCAGAATTTGGGGTTGCTTTCTCAAACATTTCCCACCATTTACACAGAAACGTGTACTTTTCTTATTTTTTTTTCCTTCCAGCTCAAAGATTTTCTGTGCTTCCTTAAATTTTTGTATCTTTTATCCTCCCTAAGGATCTCTCCCTTTTTGTTTTTCTCCCATATGAAAGCTTGGAAATTATATTAAAATTTGCCCTTATCTCTCCTCCTTCCTCACTTTGGTCTGAGTCTCCTCTTTCATCTTCCCTTCCTGTGCAGCTTTTTCTTCTCTATGTGCAATATAAACTCCCTCTTCACTCTTCCTTTTCTTGAGCCACTCATTCTTTCACTGTCCAAAGGGTAACAAATCAAAAGCAACTATTTATGTACCCGATTATGTGAAACCTGCATTTTTATGGAATAATCTCTCACATTCCTGGTACAAGTTTGCAGCTTTCCGTCAAAACCTGGATGCTCTGCCATAAGACATGAAACACCAAGTAACTGCCTTAGATTTGTGGCACAATCACCACCTCTCACCAGCTCTCATCTCCTGTTCTTTCCATAGCACTCTCACTTCAGAGCTTCCCAAAACTATGAAAACAAACAGGTGTACCCAAACAATAGCATTCAATGAAATTAAGAAGAAAAATCTAGGCTTCGGAAGAAAAAAAAAAAAGGTTCTTTTTGGTATGTACTGTCAGACAATGTAAAGCTTTTGTAAAGCTTTTTTTTTTTTGGGGGGGGGGGAGTGTGGGCGGGGCAAAACAGCTAACAGAGAACAACAATAAAATATACTCCAAACGGAAGATTTAGAAAGCAGCTTTAATTGAGGTGCTTTGATGCAACTCTGGCACCCTTTCTCTCCATTGTCTATGCAACAGTAATGGCAAATATCTTCTCCGAGACAGGTACCACTATTCTCCCTCCCCTGCCCTCCATCCTCTCTAGCCCCTGGGACACCTCTCTCCTCCCACTCCTTACAGTTTCCTTCTATGCCTTTCTGTTGCTGATGGAGCTTGTTGCCTGAGCAACTGCAGCTGAGGAAGGGAGTGAGATGAGCTCTCCCCCAGTTGTGATCTATGTGCAATAGCACTGCATTCTAACCCTGGTATGCATGACACCTACAGAAGCAGCCTCAGGAAATTCACAGCTGAATTACGTACCTTGAGTTGGGTGCAACATCCTTACAAGGTGCTGGGTATCTGGCAGACACCTTACATTTTTGTTCAAGCATGAGTAAAATAGCCTAAAACTCAAGACTTTCAAGTATTTTAGCATATCCACAGACCTGGATTGTATTCACCAAGCAGCCATGTTTGCTACACTCTAATTCCAGTCCTAACGGAACTCAGGAGTACAAATAAACTGGTAATCAATCTCTAGAAACAGAATACTCCCCTCTAGAAGTTTCAGCTGATTATGATACATATCTCTCTCTCCTCACTCTTTTCATTGTCTATTTTAGAATTCAGAAAAGTAACCAGAACAAAAGCATCTATCAATGACCTTTCCAGATCCCTTGAGTATTTATAGTTTGCTTTCTTTTTATCTTTGCTGTCTGTCTCTTGGTATTTGAACAATATCTGGTAAAATGAGAATGCAGTCTCAGTGCTACTGCAATAAAAGAAATAATCTTTGCAAGATACCCAGCAGAGATTTCTTTTCTAATATTGTTTTATTGAAAAAAATCCTTTTACTTAGAAAAAAAAAAAAAAGCAACTCAACTCAGCATTCTTATACTGCAGGAACACTGAAGCTTATATGAAACACTAGGGGTTGCTCCCCCCTTCCAAGATGATTTATGATCAAAATGGTTGTAACTGACTACTTGTAGCTCTGCTGATTGCAGGAGGGAAAGCTGTGCAGTTTTTCCTGCATTTGTGCCAAGTATCACTTTGAAACATAAAGCACGGATTCATCTGCATTCATGCTTCTTAAAAGACATTAGTCTTGGTGAAAAAAAATCATCAGGAACTGCAGGCCTGAATGACTGTAGCTACAATGCCACTTCACAATCTTTTATTATTTTTACTTCTGAAGTAGAAATATAGTTAGATGTTCCACTTACATCAGGGGTTAACAGTGAGTTACTGCAAATGATTTAACCTTTTAAATTTCATCAATGCAAGATTCATGCAAAATGAATTTACTACAGCTTATCAAATCTGCATTCAGCAGCTGTATGCGTGCTAATTCTCTCCCTTACAGCATATTTATAGCATTCAAAATTTTTTTTGGTACTATGTTTATTTTTGTTGAACATAAGATAGTGAACAACTGGAGTTTAAGCTTGACAGAACCCTGCCACAAAAACTCAGAAACTAATACTTCATTTTTTTGCTGCGTTTTGCAATCTTCAGAGATATCTACTTGCACTTTCAGCTACCCAGTGGAATGGTCAGAGTGAATATCACTGGAGCAAAACACAATCCAGAATTTATGGCTTAGTAAATTCAGTGAGAAGCTTGAATTAATGAAGTCTGGAACACTATGATTAGATAGCAGGTTCCAAATAATTTAGAATAAAGTGATCAGGATTTCTCAATGTCTCTGGAAGTTTTGAAGCCATCTGTCAAAACAATGCTACCGCGTCTAGGATTCACATAATTGTGCTTGGGAGAGCTCAGTTGATTGGTTAGGTAAATCCACTGCTGCCTCTTCTATAGTTCTTTCTGACTAAAGGCTTCAGTAATGATGCAAATCAGGTGACTGCACACACAGCTTTGAAAGACAGAAGGGAGACTCACAGAGTCTTAAAATTCAGCAAAGGAAAAGGCATAAGGCCAAACATCCTCAGTGTGACTCATAGGTTTCAATGGGATTACAGCAGGATGGAAATAGACCATATTTACCGTATTAGGTCACCATACTAATATCATTAATCGCCTGCCAGTGAAAGATTGTTCCCTGCCATTCTATGATTTGAAGTATGAGCATAATTGCACTATGGGAATACAAGAAAGCTAGAAGAAAAAAAATGAAATAATGGGAAGATCCTGAAGGAATAAGTTTTAAAATATTTAAATATTTATATAACACATTTAAATAAAATATTTCGTTTTCCTTAAAAGGTACTACAAATACCACTGAAGGATTCTTATCAACATAAAACCTTATTAATATCTTCATCATTTATCTGTTCATCAAAACAAACCTTTTTATACAGATAACACACCACCTGTGATTTGCATTTGGTGAAAGCTGTACCACAACATTTTATTTTGCTTCTCATAACTTCAGAAAACATAACTCTTGCATCGCATCTGATTTTGTCATTAAAGCATGCAAAAAGCTATCTACATTTGTAGCCATCTCCTTCTTTCCATAAAACTTGCTGGAGTAATATCAGAAAAAAATCATCTCACTAAGATGAGAATGCAGTAACAATGGTATTAACACTTCTTTAAACCCTTGTGAAATTTCTTAGTGGAATTTGGAGAAAAAACATCTTATATGCAGTAAGGGCACTCACCTTGGAAGTGGTTCTTGGAAGAGCTTTGTATTTTTCCAGTGAATAATGTATTTGAAGTCTAAATAATTCAATAAAGCAGAAAGCACAGCTTGTAATTTCCTCCTTCCAGTAAGCATCTTGGACACTAGGCTATGTAACTAACCTTGCATTTCCTCTCATTCTGACATCTTTAATTTCAAATTCTTTTCTACACAAGGGGTCAAAAAATGTGACACCTATCTTGAAAGGGCTTAATTTCTTCATCAAATAAAGGTATAAATCTGTGGCTTACCTTTGTCAGATCTGCATTTGAGGGAGGTGAATGCAGCACACCAACCAACTAGAGACAGAAATAAAGTCAGCTAGTCAGAGCTTGGCAATAAACAATTGCATAGGACTGTGATGATGTCTACCTGTAAATATTGTTCATTCTTCAACCACTTTTAAAATTCACACCTACTTTCTTATAATTACATTTCAGCCAGATTGCTTTACCTAACTCAAAATCGTTTCAACACTAGGTAAACTATTAATACTGCGTTTGATTAATAAATAAACAAGAAAGAAATATATTGCCAGTATCCAAAGTGTTCCAGAATCTCCTAACGGCCAGGTGATCAAACAGTTCCCTTCTCTGTGACACTGGGTAAATCACATTGAAAATTCCATCGGGGACTGGGGATGTAAAGGTTTGTAAGCAATTTAGGGGTAGGCTTTAAAGTTGCTTAGGCATTTACAGATGTTTCTAACTTTTTGAAAGTCTTTTTTTTTTTTTTAATGTAACTTTAGATGTTTAAGTACTATTAAAATATTACTTAGCTTTTATGGAGACTTTGGGTAAAAGTATATTGACTGCTAAATAGAATGTCCATGAGATTTAAGACAGTTTTTCGTTTGCTTTGTTTGTGTGCTTTTTTTTTTTTTTTTTTTTGCAAGAGGAAGTAATTGTAAATTCTTTATCTTGCTGAATAAAACACACAGGTCTAAATCACTTTAAGCCTGAGCAGATGATTATCAAATGATTATTGGACTAGGAGACACACAAAGCTCAAAGTTCCTTTGAAGGAAAATAAGGCATATAATGCAATACCTCCCCATACACTCCTCCCCAGTAACAATTTTGTCTGCTCTAAGTGTATACATTTGACTCCACCCTTACATTGTTTTTCTTATGTAGCATGATTTCTAAAACTTCTACAGAATGCTTAATACAAAATAGCAAGTAAACAGGGCAACTAAACTGGCACATACCTCAGGCCTGCCATTTGATCACCTATCCTTGCTAGAAACCACCTCTGCACAGTAAAAATGGCTATAAAGAAAAAGAATAAAACTTTGTGGGTTTAGCCCATCACTGTCTTGTTTATTAAACAAGCATTTTCATTTCTCAGTTGCTGCAAATATTAAACAAGAACCATGAAGTCACCTGGGGGAGCATGTCAGTTATATCTGCACTGCTTTCTTGTATGATGTCAGCTTTCATGCAGAAAGAATGTCAGTGATCTTTTCATTCATTACTTTCATCTTTTGGGTCACATTCCAATCTATGCTATACTGTAAATCAGGTTACAATACATACAATGTATCTAAGATCAAATGCTCACCCCACCTTATCATATAATAATTGTGACAACTATTAGGATAACGATCCTTTGTTACTCATTACATATATGAGAAATAGCACCATTGAAACTAATAGATGCACACCAGCAAAAAACAGAATGAGAAAATTGAACCTGAGGTTTCAATAGGCACAGTCACGTATAATAATGAATCCATTTTCATCTGGCACAGACTGTCCAAAGCAAGTTGGTCACTAGTAAAATTCAAGAATTTCATAACTAAATTAGATTGCGTAAGTGGGAAGAGAAACGTCTACTGACCTCTGAGTTCATCATGTGTGATGATACCGGACTCTGGAAAAAGCTTTCCAATGGAATTCCACTGCTCCACATTTCACAGTCAGAAAGTGTAGAAGTCTGTGGTCGCTCTGGGGGTGTCAAGCTGAGCTAAGGAAGAGATCAGGTCTCAGTAAAGAATGCTTCAGTTCTGTTACAGAAATAACTATCTCAATCTGGAAAATAAGCATTTTGTGAACACTGCATTTCTTATAAAACCAAGTGGTCCCCAAAGCATGTTAGTAATTCTGGAGAAATGTACTCAAATGTTAGTCAAAATTCAGCTGCAATTGTATGTAAATTAAACATCACCTAAGTTTTTTTTTTTCCTGAATACACGCAGAAATAGGTGCCATAATAAATATTTTCAATCTCATTGTTCCTTACTTTCTTCTGACAATTTCACCTCCTTCTCCCCCCTTTCCTTCAAACAGAATTTTATCAAATGCCTTTTGACTTTTAAAAATGTTTTAAATTCTTTGTCAACATAGCAGATGTAATACAAAATAATATATATTAGCTTAAAAAAGAAATTCTACCTGGGAAAAGATGTGATCAGCTGAGACAACTACAAAGGCGTCCTGGCAAGGCCTTGCTCCTTCGCATCACAGAAGTTACATTTTTCTACAACACCGAAGAGCTACTAAAACAGCCAGTCTTTGATAGATTTGAACCACTCAAGGTTAAAGTTGTAATGTTCATTATAAAGACTGTATCCCTAATGAAACCTTCATAAACTACAAGCTCTTCAGAGCAGTAATAATTCACAAGTATTTGGAAACACGTTATTAAGTGACAGGAATTACTATATATATATATATATAATATATATGTGTGTATGTGTGTATTTATATGTTTAACAGTAATTTATTTCAGAAAATGTCAATATATTTATGTATTTAATTTAAGGGTTATATTTAGAAGTCATTATTCTAAACGTTAAAAATGGAAATTGGATACCCCTCTCTGTTCTTGATTCACACCCAATACTTAAAATATCTGCAGACTTATATTTTTCTTCTTTTAAAGAAAGTTCTCTTGTGAATCTTAACTCTTCAGATTCACCCATATAACAAATATTTCCTATTAACTTTTTAAAATGCAAAAATGCATTAAAAATTAAAAAAAAAAATAACAACACAGCAATAGTCATATCTAGCTTAATTATAGAGATATCTGTTATTTGGGAACATGTAGCACAGTGACAGCAATAGATGACATTCAGCATTCTTCCTGTTTATACTGGTTGTGGGCTGAGAGCTAAAAACAGGCTCTGCCAACACGCACCCAGCATAAGACTATAGTTGGACATCTTCCTTTTTCTAAGGCTGAATCACCCATCTCTTAATAACTGATCCAAGCTAAGTAAGACTTCCAGTACTGGCTCTTACATTGCAATATGGTCACTTAATTCCCACAGGAATCCAAGAAGCAGTTGGATGTGCAGAACTGAAACCTAACTTTGTTCTAAGCAAGCACTTGTTGCATTTTGACAGGATTTGTTAGATTATCAGGATAATCTAACTTGTACTATGACTCTAGTGATGGTGACCTTTCTGGCCTACCAGAAAAAAAAAAAAAAAGAAAAAGGCATTAGGGTGAGTCTACCTTGCACAATGCCCTATTGTACAGTGCCCTCAGAACGATGATCCATGAACACCAGTTTCCCTTACCCACACTGATTCCAAACCCTGTGCAGTATCTCCCTCCAGCACTACCCTAAAAGACAGACGTGATGTACTGAAGCTGAGAACAGGGTGGATAAAAGAAATGTGTATCATTACCACAGTACACCACTCCAGTGCGTCATATGCCAACTTTCTTCTACATTAAGGATACATTTCCAGTTAAACAAAACACTGCCATGAACACATTCTCACACAGACACATTAAGAGCGATGAATAACTGATACTTGCTGGTAAAATAATTCTCAGTACTGTTTTCTGCATGCTTACTGTTTACTGTAATTCATATAAAGAGCTAAATGGACTCTTCACTTGACTGCTGTAACAGCTCCCTCTGTTGTTACACAGGAAAACTACTAGAAAACCTGTTCCATTATCCTTGTGTCTTTTTCACCTTCAAGTCGTGAATTGTCAAACACTCCATCCTGTGAGGTGAGGACTGACACAATTTTCTGAGATAACTTTTCATGCTTATTTTCTGCACAGGTAACTGCTATCTTACTGTAGTCTTCCCAAGTGCTGACAGTGTCACTTAGAACAATCTGTTCCAAAGCATCTAAGGGAAATAAAAAAAAAAAAAAAGAAAAAAATAAAAAGAAAAAATAAAAATAAAAAAGAAAAAAAAAGAAAAAAACATTATATATATAAAGACCCTGTATTTGCCTCAATAAGCTCTGTATTAATCATATTAGGGATACTGCACAAATCAGATGGATCAGTTTTTTTCAGATGGATTATAAATCCTATGATTGAGGAAAGAACAGCTGATCACATTAAAGACTTATAAGAAAAGCAGTCTTTAATTGAAAAGGATTAAAGGCTAAAATCTTTGATTAAACTCAAAATCATTTCTGAAACCCAGAAGAGCAATAGAACGACAGAGAAGTGGCAGACACCAAAGTTAAGAGCAGTTAAGGGCAAGATACAATATATACAATAGATGGAAATAACCATTCCTGAGTTTCTTGGCTAAGTCTAGGCAAATAAGCATTACTTTTCCTGCAGACTCTGCAGCACATGCTGCCCATGTGGTTTGTTGCAGCTGTCTGTCCTTGGCTTGAGCTCACGTTGCCTGAAGACTTCTGTACCTGGCAGTGTAAACGCTCTGGGAACTTACAAATCTTACATCAAAGTAGGACTTTGGTTATTTCTTTTTTATGTCCTAAGCAGTAAATAAGTTACTGGTTGTCCAAGAGGCAGCCTACAAAGTCTCTGCTAGAAGCAAGCAAAGTGCCTGCACAATTATTTCAGTGGTTTGTTTGCCCCAAGGGGTGCTCTGTGCAACAGCGAAGACTGAACCTGTGTGTGTGAGAGCAAGCAGGATGGGCTGTGAAATCTGACGTGAGTGACCCTCATCCCTGTGGGAGCTTCAGAAGACGCAAGAATGCACAGTTCAGCTTGCTGTGAAGGAAAAGCTTTTATTTAGTTTCCATTATAAACAAGGAGCACTGAATCCACAGTAATTTACAGGCTGAAACTGGAGTTGAATTAAAATGTCAAGTCTGAAAGTTTGTTATTCAAATTTTGCTGTGCTTACTTTTATTGTTCATTTCCTCCAACAGCTGAAAGCCATGCTTTTTGTGTTTGGCTGAGATAAAAGACAGGATTGTAGCCCCCACAGATGAAAATGGTGGTTTTCTAATCCACTGTTGACTGAGACAGCGAATTAATGCAGTGCTAGGACAGTTTTCCAATAAGAAGAAGTAATCATCTGAAAATCAAACACCAAGATTATTATATATTTGCACATGGTCACTTCTCCCCTTCCTCACTATAAAAGAACACAACAATTTTCCTAAACACTGTGGAAAAGCTACTATGTGATTAAAATCTAACCTTCATTTACTTGGAAAAAAAAATCTTTTCTGTAATTATTTTAGAAATCTCACAGAATGAGAAAATGAGCACACAGCAGAAAAGAACTTAATATTGAAAATCCGCCTTTAAAATGATTTGGAATATGGTCAGGGAATAAAATAAGAAAAAATAATAAAATAAGCATGAAAAACTGTAACTTAACTGAGCAACAACATTCTAAGCAAGAATACATATAGAAGAAAAAAATGACACAGCCAGAAGTCAGCTAAGTGGAAAGGAACCTAATAAAGAACATAGGACACCCTTCTTTCCTTTCATTGTTTGATTAATAAACTCATGATCCTCCAGAGGGCTAAATCTCTGAGACTTCCTGCAAGCCTCCTACTGGGGTTTTGGGAAATCCCTCCAGTGTTTTTCAAACAAGGGTACAAAAAGAAATTCCTTATTTCAGAAGATCACGCATTGATATTATGATAAAGCATACAGGGTCTTTTAATCAGAGTTCTTGAGGTCTACTTAAACATGATGAGAAGTTCAGATTTCGATTCACTTCAAATTCCTTCTGTACAAATGTGGTCCAAAGCATCGTCATTATACCTAAAATAAATAAACGGTAGAACAATCATGAAAGACAATACAAGCGCCTTATTATTTACCTAAAGAAAAATGCTCCACTTGCTGAATATAATCCGCTGCTCCAGCAATTTGGCCCTGTTTACACAGGCACAACACAACTTTTTTGTATGCACCAGAATGACCATATGCAGCCTGAGCCAAAGCCAGGCATTCCGACATGTTGTTTGGCTCCTCTTTCCCATAATCATAAATAACGTCTCCCACTGCCTCAGAAAAGGTTAGTCTGAAGAAGACAAGGCAACAAAACAGGCCAGCATTCCTAATATGCTTTGTAACTTCAGAATATTTCAAAATGAGCTCCAACATAAGTGGATTGTATAGATGGGCATATTTCTACATGTATAACTATTAAACTATACCCCTTTTTCTTTCTGCCTCCCTTGCAGCCTTAATTCTCTACATTTTAAAAAGTAGCCTCTTCCTTCTCTTTCTTAATGTCTGAACTGCCACAGAAAGTAATAGCAACCAATGGGACATGTCTTTTAGAGATTACTGCAATTCCAGTCTGTGGCAGCTGGGAGGAACATTCTTACATTCCTCCTGGACATGGGAGATTCAAAGCTGCTTTCAGAGAAAAGGAAATGCTCGGGTTTCTGGCATCAAGAGAAGAATGAAAGAAACCCGTCTTTCAGTAATTACAGTTTTCTTAATCCACAGTATGGTGTGAAAAACTTGCATCTGTATAGTTTTTAACTACAGCATAAGAGAAAAGAGTCTCAAACAAAACTGGACTCGGCAGTGCTGCAAGAAAGGTTGACAGCAACGAAACCAAAATGTGTTCTTCAGAACTTGCCGTTGACAACGCTTATTTGATCTATGCTCATATTGAAGTTAAGATTTAACAGTGGGTTTAATAGGAGAATCAAAAGAAGAAAAAAAATAGGAGAATCAAAAAGGATTAATGTATGTACATTAATGTATTTTTGGTTGTTTTGTTTCAAAGGGTTTAGTTTGAAGAAAAGGAAAAGCCTCATGGACCTCAGTGCAGAAGACCCACATACCTTTGCTGTGTAACCCAATGGTTTACCAGGTTTAATTGTTTTTCAGACAACGCACATTTAATTGCTTCCAGAATTACAGGTAAATTTGGAAGGTGTCCAGCTGCAGTACTTGCATTTATGAGAGTGTCAAAATACTTCAGCAAGGGCAGATTTCTCCCTTCAAGACAGCTAAGAGCTAGTGTTGAAAACAAAAGTCACCCAGAAAAGTACAAAGAGAAAAATAACTTTCACTATTTAAGACTTCCTAAGTTTTAGTCTTTGTTTGCTGACACACACCAAAGGCCTCTGACACAATTCTTAGCAAATCTTCTCTGAGGTTGTGTCATATGCAATGCTACATTAATCGCTCAAAATGAAGGTTGCTCAGAACTGAAGGCACAGGAATCATGACAGTATTTTACCATTGACAGGTAATGGTAAATCTCAGGGGGAGAGATGGTTGGGTATTTAAGCCATATAGTTTTTAAGGTGAAAATGCAAGAAATAACATTGTAAATGCCTTCTTACTGCTTTTGGAATATAAGATCTTCTGTTAAGACTGATTTAGTAAATTTGTAATTCAGATCCCACATATTAGCTTATCACAGTTCTTCTCTTGGTTATTACCTTTAAAATTGAATGAAAGCCAATAAAAATATGTACACACACACAAAAAATGTTGATCTTTTAAAGTTCAGCCACGCCCCTATGATTCCTTCCAGATGAAGAACAAAATATTCAGCTGCTCCGATCTCTGATACCACCACTACCACTGAATTTTGCATTTCCAAATACAAGCCAAAACATTGAGACAAAGACAAAATTATATAGACTATTTTTCATTTACCTGGGATATTTAAAATCAGCAATAGTTTTTACATATCTTAGATTTCAGAAACTATTTTTAATGCAGCTAACTGGAATATGGCTTTACAGCTCAAAAGGCTAGGCTTACACAGTTAACACATATAACAGTCAAACTAGCAGGTGGACTAGCAGGTGGTTCTTGTCTACTACATGTCACCCCTCAGTAGAAACAAAAACAATTTCAGCACAGCTTTAGGAACAGCTTTACACTAGACCTTAAGACCATGGTAACAGGAATTATACTTCTGCAGACCCTGAGCCCCAGAGTGATGGAAAAGGCCTTGCCTGTAACATAATGAAGTCTATTAGCTAGTTGTAATTTCACCAGCCACACATTTTTTGAAAAGCTTACATAACTGTTTATGTTCCATTCTTTTCCCTAACCCACTGCTTACCCCAGTGCTGCTCCAACAGTAAAAACAGAAACAAAACAACAACTGTTGTAAGCTAGCTATCTCCTTTCCTGCCTTTCAGGGCATGTGCTTAACATAGAACAAAGGAGAAAGAAAAAGCCTTACAATTTTTTTGTATTCAATTTGGAATTTTAAATGTAAGCCTCAAACCCCCACCAAAAAAAAAAAAATCTTGTTTGATAAATCCCAAGATCCTAAGCACTAAAACAACTAGCTTGACATCAACTAAGGTCCAGTAAGAATGGATCCAATTATCAAGTTCTTACATTTAAGATTCTTTAGAGCCTCTTCATTACAGAGAATTCCTCCAGGAGAGTTTATTGCACACATTGCTGCAGCATCATACTGACCACTTGAAAATAATTCACTGAAACTAGTAAAGAGGAAGAAAAAATACAGAGTATATGCTTTGCAAACACTAAATAAATACACATACACAAAATGGCTGGCTAGTGAATAGCAATCCAGTCAAGAATCCTAAATTAAAAAAATAGCTTAAAAAAATATATTTTAACCTAGTACATCTTTATCGCGTTTTCCAGTATGAAGCAGCAATTTTCGTTCCCCACACATCTAGTTACGTTTCTTCTGCCTCACTACCTAGCGCTTCTGAGAGTGTCCATAATGAAAACTGAGAAATCTAAGAGGGAGTTATCTGGGCAATTGTAAAGAGAAATCAACTGTATTTTAATATAAGGCTTGTAAAAGATTGTGATTTAGGAGGAACTAAGAAAATTAATCAATTGCCAGAAACAGAAGTGAGTTACTTCTGTTTAACAGTTACACAGCAGGCTATACGAGATGAGTTGATAAACTAATTCCTATTTTTAAAATCAAGTGATTATTTAGTGATGAGATCTAGGCATCTAGAAGTAAGCCTCTGCATTGGATGCTTTAGAAAAGACCAGTAATGTCCAATTTCCTTCACGTATCTGGACACTTTTGAAAAACCCTCAATTTCATCAAACCCTCAGTTTTGAAAAAAAAACTACATTTTCACCCATAGGTACAAAACCATATATATTTAAAATTAGCTTGTCAGTTTTCACAACACAAGGAAGTAAGCTAATCATACACCTCAACAGGTGGTCTCTTCAATGTCAGTCCCGTTAGAAAAAGGACCAAAGAAGAGCCTCTGAAAGCGGACAAACCTTTGATATAATGTCTGTGTCTAAATGCCAGCACTTTTTACAAGCTCCAAAAGGGTCACAAAAAAAAAAAAAGGAAGGACTGCATTCAGGCATCCAGTATGATATATTAGCTCCAATGTTGTAAACTGCTAATGCAGAGCACAATAACAATATTCTTTTTACCTTTCAAAATATTCAAGTGAATCCTCAGCCACTTCACTAGGGACATCAAGAGCTGAAATATAAGATATGGCAGTGTAGGGTAATCACAGTACTACCTCAACAAGCAAATCAGCATTAAAAGTGCTAAAGCATTTAAAAACAAAACAACAACAACAAAAAACTTTATCAACTGATACATTTATATGAAGGCATATAATTTAAGCTGAAAATATTTTCATGTATTTTTAAAGAATTGAAACAATCTCCTTAAGTGGATGATTGTTTAAGACACACCTTTTGCCACATCAGTTAAACTCTAAAGACAGTTTTCCCGCCAGTGCCCTCAAAAATGAAATATCTCTCTGGAAAAGAGAGACGGAGAAAATACTATCTTAAAGACCGAACTCTTAGTTCACTACAGCTGACTGTCTACTCTCACACTCTCATTCTTGACTGTTCTGACATTTTATTTTAATGATTTTACCTCTTTCATCATTTTTCGTGATCTGAGAGGGGACATTTTGCAGGGTGATAGTCCTGTCTGATTTTGCACAGGCAGAAATAGCATTTGCAACTAATGAAATTCTACAGATAGTTGAAGAGGGAAAAAGGTATGTTATCAGAAGAGTTTCATGAATGCAGAAATATTCATCATAGGATCTGCAGTATCTGTATTAATAATTGATTCATGTCCTGAGGCTTAATCTGTAAGACTTTAAAAAATGTCAATGTGACAGAAAGAACATATCAAAAGGAAGTGTTGCAGATGCTTGTGAACCTGAGCTTCAGCTTTTCCCTCTTTGCTTCAGCTGTATCTCTTATGGTCAGTAAGTGCAAGAGTTCTTGTTCTAATTTTGTCTTTTTCTGATGAGGGATGTACTTCCCGTTCCCATCTTTTTTCAATTCCAGCAACCATCTGTCTAACTGAGCGAGATGTTTAGAAAGAGATTCCAAGCTGAGAGATTCCTCTACACTCAGACCTGTGGGAGAACAAAATGCCTTTCATAAGCTCTCAGCATCCCTCTTGCAAATCTCTTCCAGGTCTTTCTTTTGAGGAAATCCAGCAATAACTCTGAATCATAGAATCATAGAATATCCCGAGTTGGAAGGGACCCATAAGGATCATCAAGTCCAACTCTGCTGGACTCTCTCAAGTCACAAGACACAGGAGATACAGAGGTCTGATTATATACTCTGTTTTGCTCTCTGCTTCTCCTCTAAGTTAATTCCTTACACTCTTTTTTTGTTTTGTTTTGTTTTGTTTTTGTCTGTCATGGAGTTCAGATGTGATGCTCAGTCTCATAAGGTTCTCCTGTTGCAATTCACACTTGGCTCACATCCTTGCCATCCTGAATACCTCAGCACTATCAGGAAAGATGATACTTTTTGTTTCTACTCTCCATTTTCTATCTTTTAAACAAATATTTATACAAGGGAAGACTTTGCTTCTTACGCTGCATGACTTATTTCAAAGATTTGCCTGAAGCCTTTTGAAAAATCATGGTTGTGTCATGTCACCCCACCCACATGCAACCTCCCTGCAAAAAATGGAAGGACCTCCCCAAGCAAAGGTAATGTTCACTCTTCCCAAACAAGCTCTATTTAGACGCACATCCACTTACGCTGCATCTCTTATTATTTTTCCTGTTTGGACTTCAATCTTGCAGATCTGTAATTCTCTAAATCTCTCACATCCTTACTTCCAACAGGCATCAGATTTGCCACCTTCTGGTCCTCAGAGGACCTATTCAGTAGCCAAATTGCTGCTCCCATAACCACCTATGAAAAGGTGCCTATAAAACACCATAAAGCAACCCAGGGGCACATTTCAGTTGGTGTGAGATGGGGCCAGTTACATCCTTGTGCCTTGTTGAGTCCTCATTCTTGCAGATGCCAACAAGATCCGCTGCAGACGGGTTTAAGTTGGAGCTTTAAGGAATGCCCTGGCTTGCATAAAAGACCAGAACAATCAGCTGCTGCAGATCCAGCAAGCACAACCAACTCTCTCTATGCCTACCCTGGGGTTAGCCCTCATAAGTCCTCAACTCCTGCTTGTCATCCCAAATAAGTGAGAGGCTGAGCCAGTGGTAAAGACAGGCTTTTTCACTCTCTCTGTTCTGGGCAAAAAATAGTAAAGCCGTCTGATGACAGGAACACGGGCTGATTTGCATCTCACTGATAAACTGCAGTATTCTGGGTGGCTTGCCTTTTTATTTGGTAATCATTATTACTTAAAAACATACCTAATGTAGAAGAAATGCTCACAATAGCAGAACCTTGGATTTACCTGGGATGGGCTTAGCAGGATGTACTGTTTTCTCTTGTGTGACAAAGGTTTCAGAGGGCACCTTTCCTATATTTTGAATTTTTAATATTTCATTTTTAATTTTTGCAGAATTCTTCTCAATAGCTTTTATTCTGGGAAAACAAATGAACAAAAACCCCAAACAAACAACACAGGAACTGTTACCTGGTCATTTTTAATACATCAGGCTGCAAGAATATCAGTACCAAAAGTTTCTGAACTTGCTTGGTCTCACACTGTTTTGCTGTTTTCTGCTCCCCAGTTTGCCATATTCTATTTCAGACTGCACATAGCAAGATAATTGGCTCCTTGCAGAATTCTACTAGATAAATGCAGCTATATAGTACCTTCTTAATATAAGACTAAACTGGGGAAAAGTTAGCAATTCACTTTCTTTTCTGTATTTCTCAGCATCAGACAATGCATTTTAGCAATGACTGTTCACTGTTAGGTTATATCATTCTTATAAATTGTGAGACAGATGTGTAACTCCCAAGCCTGATCCTATATTACCGTGCAAGCAAAGCCTTTGCTGATTTCACCTCAGCTTTAACTGCGCAAGAATCAGCACCAGGATCTGAAGAACGGAAATCTTAACGGCAACTTTTAGCAAGGTTTTATACAATCACTGGGAACTTCCATACAAAACAAACAAAACAACCAACAATTAAAACATAAAAAAGTGTCAGAAGTCAACTACACTTAAATTATTTACATCCTAATTAAAACAACATATTTTGTTCTAAGCATCATGAGAGAGAGCTTACTTGTCTTCAAGCTCCATTGCTCTTTTCCTATAGTATAACAGAGCTGTGCACTCAGATTCCAGAGCTTTTAATCTCCCACAAAGAAAAAACGCATTCCTTTGGCCATTCTTAATTCTGGTAATAAATGCCTTATATTCCTGTTTGATTGAAGTCAGGATGTTCTTGTACGCACTAACATACTCTATTATCTGTGAATGTATTTTTGGATGCAGTATTTGTGGGAAGAGAATCAACAACAAAAATCTTTCTGGAACTTTCTAATACATGATAGCTTTAAAAGAAAATGGCTAGACAAAACAATACTTCTTAGATCAAGCTCTACACCACCACTCTAACATAATAAAAAAGAGCTTCAAAAACAGGCTTGGAAAACCAAAGGTACAGGGGCCACACGTTAGTATGTTAAAATAAGTGAAGATGTAAAAGTAGACAGAGTAACCTTCATTCCTACTTATCCAGAAAGCTAGGTGTGCAAGAGTGTCTTATTTATTTATTCACAGCATCTTCCATTTCAGTCAGAATCTGAAAAAGGCAGATGGAATCAGGCAGGCAGGAGTCCTTCAGAAGCTTCAGAAACAACTTTTCAGCCTAACTGAAGAGCAGTTGATGCTCACACAGGGCATATGGGGTAAATGTCATGAGTCTTTGTAGTTATGCGGTTTTTCTCCTGTTTCCAGGCAGCTTTATGTTTTACCATTTCAAATTTGAAAAAAAAAAAAAAAAAGTTAAGAAAAGGGGTTATCAAGCATGAACACTACTGTAATATAACTTCTGGTACTATGAATTCATCATAATGGCTTCTATTTGACTGTAGCGTACATAGTGGGCATAAAAGAAATGGATAAAAATGCACCAACCTTTGATCCGTGTAAAAATACCTACACTTCACCATTGGTCTGTTTGTGTATTCTTCCTCAGAAAACAAAGCTGCAAACCACTGTCAGTGCGAGCTATATTGGTCTTGCTCATTTACCTGAGAAATATATTACCTTGTCAAATACATTACTGTATATAATGTAGCACTCCTCAGAGGGCCCTTGCTCAGCACAGCCCAGTTTTTCAGTTTCTGTCAGTATGTTTCCTCGTATGCTCTCCAGAAACCTCCTGTCCTTCTCCAAAAGGAAGGGAGGGTTTCTCTGCTCCCCCTCCATGGCTTAGCATAGCAACCTGGCACCTTTCTGACAGAGAATCTAAACCTCCCTCCTGCTTTATTTAACGCGTGCTTCAGATCAAAACCTGGAAGAAAAGTTGAAATTGTTAAAAGTGCACCAGGGGTTTCCAAATTAATGTGACTCTCAGTACTGTTCCGTACCTAACTTACCTAAGACTTTTCTAGAAAATTCTAAGGATATTTGCCCAACAAATGCAGGCAGGATTTGTAGGCGTTTAAATTGCCTTCACGGAACTAGAAGGAGATGAGGGACCAGATTTCTGGGACTTCGCGCTGCAGCGCCGACTTGTGGAAACACAGCTACACGGCTACCGGGGGGGGGAAAGGAAAAACAAAACAAAACAAAACAAAAAAAAGGCGGTCCCTAATGCGCCGGCAGTCTGCATGTGCACGGCCCCTCCGTGCAGAGAACTCCGGACTTCCACCGCCTGGCGCCCACAGCGCGAGAGGAGCCGCGATGCATCATGGGGGCTGCAGTTCCCCTTCCCTCGCGGTCCCGCCTTCCGCCTACGACTCCCATGGCGCACTTCGGCTGTGGGGGTGAGACTACAGCTCCCAGCAGGCCGCAGCGCGGCTGGCTGCGGTGAGGCACGCCGGGAGCCGTAGTCCCGCCGCACTGCCCGCCCTTCCTGCGGCGGGGGTGGAAACCCCGTGCGGTGCGGCGCGGCGCTCTTTCGGGGCGCCGCCATTCCGGGAGCAGGTCGGGGAGCCGCGCGGCGCGGCCGGGCTCGCCATGCAGATCTTCGTGAAGACCCTCACGGGGAAAACCATCACCCTCGAGGTGAGGCTGCGCCCACCGCCCCGCCCCGCCCCGGCACCGGGTCGACCGTGGCTCGCCGCGTCCAGGCCTCCGCGCTGCCGCTCGCCGCCGGGCCGGGCCGGGCCGGGCCGTGCCTCGGGAGCCGGTGCCCGGCGGAGCCCGGCGCTGGACACGGAAGGGGCGGAACGAAAGGCGCGGCTGCACGGCAGAGGCCGCGCTGGAGCTGCGGAGGGCTAAATGGCCGCGGCAGGGCCGGCGGCGTGCCCGAAATGGCTGCTGCTTCCCCTGCAGCCCCGCGCTAATTACATGGCAAAGCGTGAATATAAACGTGTCTTACATCCCCGCTGCCTTGTTTCGTAACAGGTTGAGCCTTCCGATACCATAGAAAATGTAAAAGCCAAGATCCAGGATAAGGAAGGTAAGGTCGAGATGCACGTTTTGCTTTCTCCTCAGTTAGGGTGGGTCACGGTTTGTATTCCTCACGTGTTCCTCCTTTCTGCCCCTATCAGGGATTCCTCCTGATCAGCAGCGACTGATTTTTGCTGGTAAGCAGTTAGAGGATGGACGCACGCTGTCTGACTACAACATTCAAAAAGTGAGTAGGAAATGCTGAGAGGAGCGCGGTACCACCTGGTGCTGTAGGAGCAGACTGGCTGTAGGTTGTGAGCCTAAAAAGTGCTTCAAATAGATTGAAACAAATTGATGAGGGGAGGTGGCACTCTAGCTTGGGAAGTACTGATGCTAAGACTAGATCTGGCAGTTGCTGCAGTGGAGGTCGTATCTTCAGGTCAGAAGGAAACATTTCTGAGAGCTACTTCATTGCTTCTCTTTTGTCAGCTCTGTAAGTTGGCACTTTCTGGTGAGTGATTTTAGGGGGCTAATGTGGAAACTGCTGCTGACCTCTGTCAGATGAGCAGCAATGCAACTAGAAAATGGAAGACCAGATTATTTTTACAGTAACAAATTGGTGATAGATTGGCTTAGTCACATCATGAAACTGTATTCTGCAATTTTAGTTAAAACTGAGGAATACAATCACAATACTTTTAATAGTATTTGAACCTTTAAGGCTTTGGGATGTGACAGCACACAGTTCTCTGGTGCCTGCTCATTTGCATACTAACGAGTGAAAAATCCTTTAAGAGTTTTCCTAGTTGGCTGGAGGTTGAAATTCTGCTATTTAAGTATTAGCTGTAGATAAAAGAAAAGGCCTGCTTAAATACTACTCTTGGCTTGTGAAAGCATTTTGACTCTTTCAAATGGTATCAAATTTTCTTATTTTACAAATAGGAATCAACCCTTCACCTTGTGTTGAGACTTCGTGGTGGTGCTAAGAAAAGGAAGAAGAAGTCTTACACTACTCCCAAGAAGAACAAGCATAAGAGAAAGAAGGTTAAACTTGCAGTGCTTAAGTACTACAAGGTATGTAAAACTAACTAGATGAAGCTCGATGAATGCTTTGCTCTCACCAGGAAGGGACTAGTTACAGCATACAAAGCCTGTAACTAGTCTGTGTGTCACCCAGTGTATTTAAAGTCCTTCTGTTTGCAAATACCCCATCTCTTAAATAAAACAGAAGTTTGTTGCAGTCAGGCACTTCAGAACTTTCTGTGTCAGATTCCTGAAAGCAATCCCAAAAGCTGCTTTGTCAAAGAAAAGTACTTGAAAATAATTTGTGCTAAAAGGTGGTGAGTATGTATGAGATGTTGCCTCTTGCCCTTGACAGGTGGATGAGAACGGCAAGATCAGTCGTCTGCGCCGAGAGTGCCCCTCTGAGGAGTGTGGAGCAGGAGTCTTCATGGCTAGCCACTTTGACAGACACTATTGTGGCAAGTGCTGTCTGACATACTGCTTCAATAAACCAGAGGACAAGTAAATGTATTAGACAATAAAAATCTGAAGTTCTGTACTGTTTAGAGATTTATTTCTGCACTGTATTTCCTCTTCACTGGTAAGACGAAGTTTTGTAAAGTCTTGTTCTGTGCCTGTTTTTGGGAGATGAGGTTCTTTTACCAAGAAGAAGGGAAAAAACAGCTATGCAAAGACCGCAGGAGAATCTTTTCCAGATCTCTTAGTTCTGAGGCTCATCTAACATAAATATTTAGTGATTTAGTACTTCAAATACACACCGTGCAAGCACCCTTCCTAAGTTTTTTTTCAAAAATATTCCGTTCCCCCAGTTATGGTCAGGCATGAAACTGCTTTTGACCTGTTTTTCACAGCATTAGCCAGTCATGAACAAATATTCCTAGAAATGTATTTGAAGGAAGCAGGGTGTATTTGTATTCTCTTTTTGTTCTGCCATAGCTAACTCTTAACTGTAAGTGGTCTATTTAAACATGAGTAGATAGCACTGCAGTTCTTATCAGGAAACCTGGGAGACCACAAAGTCTGAAATCATATGCAAAATCAGTACTAGAGCAAAGGGGGGTCCTCACCATGAAGATCGTATACTGAAAAAATGGTACCAGCACCCTTGTGAGGGAAGAAAAAGAGGGCTCAGCTATTTCGAAATCAATAAAGTCAGAAGTATTTACACCTTGATGGCTTTACACACACAAAGTGCTTGCAGTTAGGGTCATACATCTGGTGCTCCAATGAGGTATGCTGGTTGCTTGATGAGGTTTAAACATAGAATACAGAAGCATCAGATAGAGAGATGCACGTAAGTTTCTTCATAAGTTCATTTAATGTTAAGAGTTCAAGGCCAGGAATAGTGCATGTCCTTGCTGGGGATTCAGATGTATTTTAAAACCCTGGGTCCCACGACGTTGTCTGTTGAACTTCTTTTTCTTCATAACAGATAATTTCATCTCCAATATTGAATTCTATATGCTTGTCTAAACTTAATCCACAATCCATACCTGTCTTTATTACTTGGACATCATCTTTATGATGCTTCAGTGATGATAAAGATCCTACAGAGAGGAAAAAGAAAGAAAGCCCCCTGACATCAGAGTACAGATGTGGTTTGGTTTCCCCTTCTCACACAATTCAGGTTTCACCACACAGCTACAAAACAAAAGCAAGACAAGCTGGGGGTTGCAAGCGCTTGCAGCTGATGAAAGTCAGGCATCAGTCCTTTTCCATAGGCAAAGCCTGTGATACTACTTTTCTATCAGAAAAGTGGTGGTTAGAGGTCTGGATAAAGAGTATGGTGACATTTTACAGCTTTCTCTGCTTTGAACAATTCTATCCTAAACAGCACACGTAATTGCCTTATGATTAGATGCACACCTTTTGCATTAATTTCACATGGAACTAACTAGTCATGTCATAACACTGAGTACAAACACTAGTTTTGTAGCCAGTTACTTACCTTGCCAAATAACATCCCCTTTACGGATTAACTTAAATTTCATCTTTTTGTCTAATTGCCCCTTCTGTACTCTGCACCCAGCTACTGGAATTTTGTTTTTTCCTACTGTTACAGAGAAGACGTCAAGAACAGAAGCTGTCCCTAAAAGAAAAAAAAAAAGTAGTACAGTTTTAAGAAGTACAGGAGAATAATAAACACATAATAAGAAAAACCAAGCCACGCTCTTCCACTTACTAAGCTTTATAACAAAATAGAAAGGCAGCTACAGAGGAGCATTAATTACTTGATACAGCAAGAACGCATCATTGGAGCGCGAAGTTAAAGCCATGCAGCACAGCAAAAATGTAATTTAATACTCCCTGAAAAGTCACCTATTGTATTTTCCACCACAGATGGAGGCAGTCTGCTATTTAGCTCATCTTGCAAGTCTTCAATAAGTTTGTAGATGACGTTGTGAAGTTTAATTTTTATTCCCTTTTTAGCAGCCAGCTTTTTAATAGTTTCATTGGCTTTCACGCTGAATCCATAAACAACACCTGGCAAATATAATAATCAGCAACTGATAACAAGAGAAATTCTTAATAAGTGAAAGCATTTGCCATCTCTTCTGAAATGTTGAACTTGCAGCAGAGGTTAAAATTAGCATTAGCAGTCAGCAATACAAGAAACACCATTTCACTACTTCCCTTTTAATGGGGGACCATTTACCTCCCCCACTATCACTGCAGTCAGCACACACGCTACTACTAGCCTCGTATCAAAACAAATGGGCTCAAAACACTCCTCACAGAAAGTTCCCTCATGACAGAGATGAAGTTATCAAAGCAGAAATTACTGCATACACAGAGCCCACCAGAGCAGATGGCATCACACACACACACACACACACACCAAAAAGATTCCCCCATTTTTGGGCTGGGAAAACAATTTGGTTGCCCAGTATAAGCTGGAAATGAACTTTCTACATTCTCATCCACCCATGGAGTGTGTTAGGTCCAGTGACCCCCCCCCACACACACTCTAGAGCAGGTGAGAATCATGGAGCAAAAAGGGGAACAACTATTGATAGAGGTCTTTCTGTTCAGTGACCTCCCCGAGCAAAAGGAAATTCTGTTGTGCGCTACTTTTCTGGCATTGCCCTGCTCAACATCATAAAGCAACTTACGTGAGAAGTTGAGATCTAACCATTATCTGCCATTAATAATTCAGTTACTGGCAATGGCCTGTCACAGTCCTATTTTTGTGAGATTTCTAGCCTTCCCTACCTGCATTAGTATTTGATGTTAAAGGTGTTACTTGATATTATTAATATACATATAAGTTTACATTATTGATGCTATTATTACAAAAAAAATAACAGTATGAGATCTACTAATTTCAATGGAGAGAAGTTTCTACTAACTGTAAATTAATTTTTAAACATACACTCACCATTAAATGCTTCAGCAAGACTTATGTCAGTTTCGCTGATATCTCCCATTCCAAAATGGATGATATCCAATCTACATTCATGATCAGCATCATAGCTGTCTAGAATGTTCAGAATAGCTTCGACAGATCCATCCACATCACCTGGGTATATAAATGGTAGTGCTGTTGACTTTGTGTGAATCAAAGTGATACCGAAGAAGAAGAATTAGGGGAATGAAAATTCCACATTATGCAATATAATCAAAAGCGTTGGATATTTAGCATTCTTTTTGTATTTCCAGCAGTATATTAGAACACACCTGAAAAGTCTTCCTATTACAAAAGTGAAGTGAATAAAGACAACAGGACCAGAAGCTCCACATCTGCTGCCATTTCTAGGTCAAGTCTACATAGTTTTTCACTTACTACTTCCACTACACACATACCACTGAACGTAAGGTCAAACCGAGTTCCTCCTGCCCCACTTTAAGTAATACACAGTTGTTCTTTTCCTCCATTCTGCTAATGCAGTACTGCTGCTCATATAACTTACACACATGCACTTGTATGGCTTTTATTCAGGAGTTCCTGGGTAAGGGTTTGGGCCCCTAAGATTTCATCTTGCTCTGACCCTTCTGGAAGCACATTCTTCTGACCATGGGATGATCTCTGATGACCCTCCCCTTCCTGAGAGGCATTCAATAACTTGTTCAGTTTTAAATTGATCAAACTTCTGCTAACAAAATTTTTGTTAATTATTTAGAACTACGTTGCAGACTGAGCATTTGAGAAACATGGAAACATTGCAGCAGTAAACAGAACAGAACAATACCTTTAACAATTACTGACAGCACGTTTTTGTCCACTTCTGTTCTCTCTTTAGGCTTTGAGAACATTAGATGCTTGTTGGTCTTGTAGAGCAACGCCTTTCTCTGTCTCCAGGTCAGATGGGCTAGCTTCTGTTGCTTCTTCTCATATTCCACCCTGTGTTCCTTTTGCTTTGCTTCAATAACTTCCCCATCTCTTCTCATCTTCTCTTGCTGTTCAACATAGGTTCTCCAAGCCACAACTTCATGTGCCCTTTGCTGGTCAGGAAAAAAAGAAACGATCTTTCAAAGCACTGCAATGGAAAAGTCCACATTAACTCTCTTTTATCCTTTTGTTTCTTCTCTACCGTCCTACTCATTTTCTTTAGCGTTTATCAATAGATTTTGCTGCTATGATGACAAAGAATCAGCACAATGGCTTCCTCCCCATGCTACAACAGCACAACTCAAGGCATCTCTGCATCAGAGAAAATAATATTTTTTTTTCATGTGGTATTTCTCCAGCCCCCACAACACCTATTTCAAGCTAAATCTTAAGCACAATCTTCTGTCAGCAACTAATTCTCTCATAAAATTACAATACTGATACTATTAAGTACTGGATTGTTCTCCAGGTAGGGTAACAGTGTGGTTATATGAAAGTGAAAACAGCTTTCTGTGCCTTTAGAAAGGAAATACATTAGAATGTATCCCAGGTTATCCCTGAAGCAGCCATTTCAGACTACGTTCATTGCAAACATAGCATAGAGGAAGGCATGATGACCACGAGAAGTAAAAGGCATGAACCAATGGTGACTCTTTATCTCCCGCGGCAGCCTGCTTTCTTCATGTGATTGTAAAGTAAGATTAATTTGGATGCCTGGAAAGGAGAGGAGAGGATGTAACAGTCCAGCAGGAGAGAAGTGGGGGCAGTGGAAGAGAAAGAAAGAGGCAATATGCAAATTCTCATTCCTCTTACAGAACACCTAGCTCAGACATCTTAATACCCATGCTCAGCCTTCATCTTTCACCAGTTTACCCTGGTTACTTAGAATGAAATGCAATTTTATTTTATTGATTTACTTATTATTTTTAAACTTAGCTCCTTCCTTCCTATCTTACTGCAGTATGAATTTTCCATTAAACAGTTCTTTCTGTACCTCAGATTCTACTTCAAGGATTTCATCTCCCGCTGAAGGGACTTCCTTCCAGCCCATGATTTCCACAGGGATGCCGGGAGAGGCTGCATCTACAGCTTTTCCATTCTCATCAAACATGAAACGCACTTTTGCCCAGGTCTTCCCTGCAACCAGAACACAGCCTTTCCTCAGGGTTCCTCTTTGGACAATGGCTGTGGTAACTGGACTAGCAAAGAGCAGAGAGGAAAATTACAAAATTAAAGTGACCATTTTCAGGCTTAGCGTAAGTAAGGAAACACGAAACATAATGTACTTGCAATCAATCTCAGGCACAATACTCCTGTGACTCATTCTTATCAGCATGCAAAGAAAATTTTAAAGTGCAAAAAGCCCCAAGCCTGTACCGTACTCTTCGTTTCTGCAGATTAATACAAAATTTGGCATCTTGAATCTCTCAGCAATAGACTGATTTCACATGTTAAGTGAACCCCCATTCCATCCTCCCCCCAAAATTTCCAGCCTTCAGTTCATTTTTAAAGAGGACAGAACATACTTTCTTCACAGAGGACATGCAAAAGGGCTAAAATACTTTGAAGTGTAAAATGTCATACAGTTTTTGACAAATTGTGATGTATCTATTTATTATATTATGACTATGAACTTCATCATTTTTACTTTTAAATGACGTTTAAAAAAAATACACCTGTTCTAACATTTTAGAGTATTTCCTGAGCTTACAGGATTTCATTTCAGTGATATGGTAACTTATGTTGTATCAGTTTATAACCTCTTTCTGTACATCATGCTGTAAAATGATGTTTTAACGCTTTATTTACAAGTGCTGCAAAGAAACTGCTGGTTTTTATCTAATTTCACAGAAAAAAAGTACAATATTAAACCTAAGTACTAAAGTACAAACCACCTGAACAGTATTGCTGCATTATTACAAATTGCTTCCTTGAAGTTGTAAAGACAACATATAACTTACCCTTTCCCTTTGTCTTTGCGAGACTCAATTACAGTCCCCTCTACCAGACCTGTGTAGTCTGCCTTCAGTTCTAACATCTCTGCTAAAGCAACAGTTGCTTCTGCCAAAACCATCAGGTTTTCACCCTGTATAAAACCATACCAAAAAAAAGAATAAAGGAAGTGCCCAATTAAAAAAAGATCAGAAGTTGAAATCTTAGTACCGAGGTCTCCCATTTAATTCAGAACTTCTAACAATGCAATACCATCCAATGCCATGGATTCCTTCACCTTTTAAGGCAAGATGGTACTAAAGTAATGAAATACTACGATTGGTGGTCCAGAACACAAGATATACTAGTAAGGATAGTTTCCTTACTTTCCTCTTCACAACATCAGAGTTAAGGATGCAAATTGCAATATTCTGCTACGGAGGTGAATGGAGAAACCATTTTTATGCATGACTATTTTGAAAAAGTGGAAGGGAACAACTTCAAAAGGTCTTGAACTTGGCTGAAATTTTAGAAGATGACTTGGAATGCATTTAGAAGGACAGTAATAAGCCTAAGATACTGCTAAATTAGTTTGGCCACCATAAAACTATAAGCAAACATAGTTTATTTTTTAAGCTATCAGTTGTTCACATGATTTACCATCTTATCCTTGCAAGTTCACTACAAAACTACATTCCTGTGATAAGGCATGCGTTATAAAAATATTTATTTCCCTTTGTTTGAATTTCTCTCTTCATACATGCCACTATCACTGACCTTGATTTTGCACAAATAAACAATCAGGGAATATATGAGGAAACAAAAACTAGGATTAACCTGAAAACCATCCACTAGATTTCCCAAAGAAGAAAAATAGTTTTTAGTGCTCACTGAAGGGCTGAGTCTCAAAATATGACAGGATTATGTTTCAAATGATGCTGGTGAGAGGCAGCAGCACGTAGCTCATGGTAAGGTGTCAAATACCAGAAAGATAAGCATTCATATTCCAACCACCAAACAAAAATGTGGGTGTATGCACATCTTAGACATCCACGAGCACAATCATTTGTTTCAAAACTTTACCTTGAGTGCTGAAATATTTACAGCTTGAACATCCCCTCCAAACTCTTCACAGATCACATCGTGACCCATCAATTCCTTCTTCACTCTTTCAGGATCAGCTTCAGGTTTGTCACATTTGTTAATGGCAAGGATAAGAGGAACTAAAAGAAGAGAACAAACACATTACTGACCTAACAAAAACTTGCTGCTGCTAGCATAGCTGCAATAAGATGTTAGAACAGCTTATGACCACTTAGAACAAATCAGCTCTCTTGGCACCTATTTGCTGGGCAACCTTAAGTAGAGACTTGGAGGAGTTATTTTAATATAGAAGAAAAAAAGTAAAACAAAGGTACCTACACACTACTCATGCTTTTCTGGCAAAACTACAAATCCTGCAAAAATTTCTTAGTATTTTTATGTACTAATATAATATTTGGTATATATTTTCAGACATCTTCCCAGGGGAGAAGGAGGCAGGATAGGACAGTAACTTCACAAAGTCCATGGATTTTAATTCAAGGAGTTTCCTTTGAGAGGCGGATAAACAATTGCAAGGTGCTCTGTATCTGAGCTGCACAGTAACACACATCTCATGGATTAACTTTATGCACTGGGCTTGCCACTCTCTTCCAAATGTGATGTTAAGAAGTCAAACACTGTACCTCCTGCATTTTTAGCATGTTGAATGGATTCTACAGTTTGTTGCATTACTCCATCTTCTGCTGCTACAACCAGTATGACGATGTCAGTTACAGAGGTACCTCTTGCTCGCATGGCTGAAAAAGCTGCATGTCCAGGAGTATCAAGAAAAGTTATCTTTTCCCCAGAAGGCAGATGCACTGTGAACAATACATTTCACACAGCTTTATTTGACTTACTGTAAATAGAGCAATCAGTCATTTAATGATTTTTTTATATATAAAACACAGATTTTTTAAGGAAGACAGATAACTGGCATGGAGGTTAAAGGTACTTCTTCTTCTCAGGGAAGAAAAAAGCACACTAGAATCTTTCATAATCCAAAATTGTACAACTGAAATAATTTTAGACTATCTGCTTAAAAGTTCCATCCACACAGTTTTAAAAGTTCGTCTAGTTTGGAGAAAAGGAGGCTAATTGGGAACCTCATTGCTCTACAACTTCCAGAGGAGGGGAAATGGAGGCGAAGGCACTGGTCTCCTCCCCCTGGTAACCTGTAACAGAACACATGGGAACAGCGCAAAGCTGCACTAGGGAAGGTTCAGACTGGACATTAGGAAAAGATTCTGGAGAGCAGTCCAAACACTCAACAGCCTTCCTTGTGAGGTGCTTGATATTCCTTAATAACATGCTCTACTTTTTGGTTAGCCCTGAAATAGTCAGGCAGTTGGACATGATGATCTTGGTAGGTCCCTTCCAAGTGAACTATTCCATTCTAGTTATCACAAGTTATGCTTTCCTTTTTCACTGCTTACATATAAACTGTGTATGCTGCAACATTTTCCCCAATAAACTGTCAGCAAGTCAGCCCACCATGTAAGATACAGAAAATTGCTTTACACACACGCGCGTACACTTGGATCATACCAAGGAAAGCACCAATGTGTTGTGTAATGCCTCCTGCTTCCATTGATGCCACTTGAGTTTTTCGTAGGCTGTCAAGTAAAGTTGTTTTCCCATGATCAACATGGCCCATTATAGTAACAACTGGGGGCCGTGGGGTTAATAATGCTGGGTCTGCAGGGGGTCTGCAATCAAAACAATAACACCTTTCATAAGTACCAAAAAAGTTTACCAAGCCACCATCATGCCCAGCATGGCTAACGAAAAGCCATTTACCAGAACTCAGTGATGAAGAGGTAAGCCTAGCTTCTCCCCACAGTAACTGCAAATCCTAGATACATCACAGTTTGCCCTTTTAGTATTCAAACTTCCTGCTGCATCAAAAAACAAAGTTGGCTTTCCTTCAGAAAAACACATAGAAAAAACTCACCTAAAACAAATCACACCTGAACATCAGTTTAATGCACAAAGAAATCAAAACTGTAAACTCCTTTTAAATATTACAATTTATGACCTTATCAGGTATCATCAACACACCATTAGAAGAAAGAAAACAGTATATCAATAACTCTTGCAGAAGCAAATAGGATAAAAAACAGCAAAAACGAATAGTTCACAATTTACCGTTTTACAGCATCTGTATTTTCTCTTTCTTTCTCTTCTTTCAGTTTTGCTGACTTATACTTCATTCCTGATTTTTTAACAATTAGCTTGATATAGTCCTCATTTAAAATGGAATCTGCTTCTATGGAACCAAGATCAATATCTGTGTACAGCAGGGCTTCATAAACATGATCTAAGGAAGAGAGAAAGCTATTTAACAACTCACCAAAAAAAAAAATAATAACAAACAAGGGACAGAAACACATTGTTTGTTAATTGTTAAATACAATTTAAGATTTTGGGTTAGTAGTTTATATTGTAATGGTAAGTTTCATTCACAAAGCATTTTTGCTTTAGGTAGATTTATCTAGAAGTTGCTACAATCTTATTTTTCACTCAAATTTTCACAGCTTACTTTCCTACTTGAAACTCATCTAAACTAAATAGCTAAGAAGTGATTCAAGGAGGAAGAAAACGTGATAAATCTGTTCATTTGTGACTTTCTCTGGCAGAAGAAATACAGGATATACTGCAATAGTCAAAGATTGTTCCACACCGACCTCAGCACCATTACCAATCTCCCTCTGAAACATACAGAGACGTGACAGACTCTTGTTTCTCTCCTTGCTACTGAGAAAGAAGTTTGCCAGAAAAAGTACATAGTTGAGAAGAAGAAATTAGCAATAAGACTGTTTTAATGGAACGCAAATTGCTCCCAAACCCAACATCCTGCTCTCAGACAAATATCTCAGGCCGAAGCTCTTTTGTGCCTTTTCTTTAGCCCCAAATTCTTTACGTAGCAGCTCTCACCCAGCTTCAACAAACCACGGTGCAATGTTTCTCCTTCCGCAATATAATTTAGCATTTTGCGAGCAGTCATAGTGTCCTGCCCAATAATTTGGACGGCCTAACATTTTTTCTCCTTAGACTGGCATCTTGCCTACCCATATGTTCTTTTTCTCTGGTTAAATGTCTTTGATGAAAGGAGTTACTTTGGTAATGCGTACAATCTACCTTGCCAAGGGAAGGATTAGGAACAGCTAGTACCATCTCAGAACATCTTTGCCTTGACCACACACGGAGTGTGTGTCGCAACTGACTAAAACACAACAGTTAAAATACATCTTGAGTAACAAAGCAGGCTCTCACCTACGTCTTTGCCCATTGCTTGTGCAAGTTCCTCAACAGTCATCTGCTGCCTTATCTCCACTTCACCTTTGGTCAGCGGCAATTTCTTTTTGCTCTTTTTCTTTTCCTATATGGAATTAGACATGTATATAGGAACATATAGCTGGTATAAACTAAGAAATAATAAAAACAATATTAAAGAGACAATGGTCTCAAGCCACATCTTTTTGTCTATAATATGAATGTATTACAATAAATTAGTGACTTAAAACATCACACTGAATATTTAAAATGTATAGCATTCTGCCCTTAATTTTTTTTCCATATTCAATTGTTCAAAACAAGGGAAAAAAATGTTATCCTGCCTCTTCAAGATTCATGATGCTCCTGGTGTAAGTACTTCAAGTCAATATTTGAGAGGAGTAACAATGTAGTCTTAAACAAGTACATTTTGGCTCATAAGCTTAGAATAGCTTCTGTGAAGTTCTCCTTTTTTGTCATAAAGTGCTCAAATTGACTTTTTGTACTTTGAAATTTCACACGGAATCAGAGATGACTGGATTTTGTTAATTACCTCCGTTGTAGCTAGATGTCTGTATTGAGATAAGGCGACACTGATTGATTTGTCTTTTTGCCAGAACTGTGGATACAGATGAACGGACTGTACAGGATACGCAGATGACTGCACAGGCTTCCATTGTGCTCTGTTGACTTTCCTGTAGGAAACAGTACGCAGCTGTCGGCAAGCACCACGTAACTGGACCAGATTTTCAAATTTCACTATCAACCCTCGATTCATTTCTTCACTGAAAATACAAAGGACACATTGAAATCAGTCTCAAGGCTGGAAGTTGTTCTTTGCTATGACAATATGCACAGGAAAACAAGGCATAAATGCTACAATGCTTCAAAGCAGGCTTTTTGATACTGAAGATGTTGAACTACTTAGTAGATCTGCTCATTTTTCATTTTCCTGATGCACTTCACCTTCTGCCACTGTCACTATTCCAGTTCAGACACACAGATCTACTAATGTTACCATAACTTACAAGTCCTTCATCTGTCTTCGCTGACCTTTAACGTAAATTACTAAAATCCTAACTCGAGGTTCTCTGATATTAACTCAAAAAAGTGACATTTGTACCATACTGCCAGATACCCAGTGCAACCTCCCTCTCCCGCCAGTAAAACAAATTTGCAAAATGACACTTACACGAGCATGTAACTCCACTAAAAGACTGCAGCATTCTAATGATACTGTTATAACGATATGATTCTATGATAATAGTGTTATTGCATGCATGGAGACATCTTTCTAGGCTAAGGCTTGGCTTAGCAATTAAGCTTTTCAAGATACCTCCGTCAGTTCCTCCCGCATCTTCTTTTAACCATGTTAACTGTGTTTTGAGTCATTTTGCTACCTACCCTGTAAAACAGTCTCCTATTCAAGCTACTCTTCTTGTTCAGTTCGCTATTTCGTAGCTCCTATCTGCGTTCCCCGGCCCATTCTCAACACCTTGTTTGCTCTCACAGGCAGTGCTGTACCATCTTCCAAGAAGCTCTGAGAGCAAGGCGCTATCCTCAATCCCTCTCAGCACGCCCACGGTCGTTGTAAAACCTCTCCTGTACCAAAGTACCTACAGGGAACGAGCAGAGGACAAAGTAACCAACCAACAGCTCATTTTTTCCCCCTTAAAGAGAACTTTAAAGGGCAGAAACAGCAGACCCGAGGAGCAGCTAGGAACCGTCCGAGGCAATGCCGGACACGCTCACAGAGGACAAACGCCCTGGCGGTAATTTCGGGAACCTCCCCCCCGCGGCCCGGAGGGCGCTGGGCTCCCCTCACGCCCCGCGGCGGCCCCGGGGCCCCTCACCCTCACGGCCGGGCCCGCTCCGGGGACCCCCAACGGCACCCAACCGCCCCAGCAGTCCTCGCCGCCGTGCGCAGGCGCGACGTGTGGGGGCCCGGCGCCTGCGCGGTGCCGCTGCCGGAGCGGGGCGGCCCCGTGGCGGCCATGGCGGCGGCGGGGCTGCGGGAGGCGCTGGAGCAGCGGCTGCGGGAGCTGGGCATCGCCGCGCTCACCGCCGAACACCCCCAGGTGCGGGACTCGGACCCCACGGTTTTTTTCTTGCGTTTTCGATCGAGCGCGGATGCGTGTGAGAAACGAACGAGAAAGGGTGCGGGACCAGCGTGTCGCGTTTTATTCGGGTTCTTTTAAATTTCTTCATAGAAGGGTACAGTTTTTAGGCTGAGCATGACATTCAGCGTTTCCTAAATTTTTAACAAAAGCTGCCGGTAAGGCTGACGGGTACAGCCTCACGCTATGCTTGTTGTACTCTGCAGGTGTTCACGGTTGAGGAAATGATGTCCCACGTCCAACACCTGAAAGGAGGGCACAGCAAAAACCTTTTCCTTAGAGACAAAAAGAAGAAAGGCTTCTGGCTGGTGACCGTCCTGCACGACAGGCAGATCAACTTGAACGAGCTTGCCAAAAAACTGGGTGTTGGAAGCGGAAACCTAAGGTTTGCTGATGAGAACGCCATGCTGGAAAAATTAAAAGTAGGCCAAGGCTGTGCGACACCTCTGGCCCTCTTCTGCGACCAAGGAGACGTGAAGTTCGTGCTGGATGCCGGCTTTCTGGAGGGGGGCCACGAGAAGGTGTATTTCCATCCCATGACAAACTCTGCAACCATGGGCCTAAGCCCTGAAGACTTCATGAAGTTTGTGAAATCGACAGGCCACGATCCAATAATCATACATTTTGATAAGGACATTAAATAGAAGAAGTTGACATTTTTATTACTCGGCAAAGATTTTATAGAGCAAAACTGGTGAAATTTTTATTACAAATACACTTCGAAAAAATAAGCATCTTCCTTCTTATGTTGTATAATCTGATGAGGAAAAAATACTGTATTTCAGCTGTTAAAAGTTTTAACAGAATATTCTTACAAAGAAAAGATGTTTGCGATATACCTGTAAGTAAACAACAAGTAGAAATGGCATTATATGTTTTAGTGTTTATTAATAAAATGGATGAACTGGAACTTTTTGTGTGTGGTACTGGACTTGAAGATCTAAATTAAGAAATAATGAGTTAACAGGTCTAAACTATTTGTCAGCACCTAGGACAGAAGTGTCTTTTTTTTTTTTTAAACTATATCCATTTGTCCCCTAGTATGTTACCTTTTTTTTTCCTTATTTTTAATCTAGAAAAAAGTAACTTAGTTGCACTACAGAAAATGTACTTGATTGTCTACATTTTTAGCTGCATTTTCACTCTCATGGTACCCTCCCTTCAGAACTAACTACTAAGTCTTCTGGTAATTCCCAGATGACGTGACTACTAATGGCTGCATTAGGGCAGCATGCCTCTCCAAAACGGCAGAACGCGAAGGAGATGTCTGAAAGCAGAGAGGGGTGCAAATTCCCAGGAAAAGAGCTCTAAGGAATAATGTTATTGCAGGTTCCTGTAATTGCAGTGTTACCTGGTGATTCCTGGGAGGAAAGTAAATACAGCCTGGCACTGTGTTCACTTTTGTGTGCAATTTCTACTGGTTCATGTGGAAGACGTGCATATTCTCTGCTCCACTGTAGCCTTTTAACCAGGTGCCTATACAAGTGGAAAGAACAGTATGACAGCAGACATACTTGAGTTTCTCCCTTCAGGAGAAGGGGACTGAACATACAAACATCCCCATGTTTAAAAGGTTGTGGGGAGGCTGATTTTGCTTTAAATATATGATATATTTTGTATAGAAGAGTACTATCACAAGAACAAGACCAGCACATTCTCAACATTGAATTTCTAATCTTTCTCCTCTCTCCTGCCTGAACAAATAAAAATCCCTTCAAAAGACTTTCTTTGTATTAAGACAGAAGAAGCAGAAACTCCATGGAGTCCAGCAGAAATACTGTGGTAACAAGTACCCACTAAAAACCAAAGACACGGGAGCTGTGAAAGTGTGAAATTTGAAGATGACAGGGAAAAAGGGCTTTTAAACACAGCCTAATGAAAGTGTCTGTTGTGCAAGAAAAATGCCTAAAAGGCAAGCAACAGGGTAAGCACAGAGAAAAAGGAAAAAAATAAAAACAATCAACCATATAAAAGGACTATTTGCTACTGCATCATGCTGAAGGATGCAATACTAACAGTGATCAAGGGAAACATTTTAAATAAACAAAAGGCAAAAATCACCCAATTTGACTCATTCATTATATATGGCCACTCACTTCATTATATATGGCCAAGGCAATTCTAGGAGCTGAGAACATCAACATCGTTCTCCCACGCCCCACTGAAATCTTGAAAATGAATAACTTCCATTAACTGAGTTAATTAAAAAAAAAAAAAAAGCTTCTTCTAGGATAAGACAAGGTATTTCAAACATTGTTAACATGTTTTCCTTTATTTCAGCAAGATTTGGCACCTATTCTCACAGATGTGAACAGAACTACAGCATACTTCATGATATAGCAGTTTAAGTTCTCCTTGTCTACTTTGGAAAGACAGAAACTGATCCCATCTATAATGGCAGTTGGCTCAAATGAGAAAGAAGAGACCTAAAAACGCTGAACATATAGAAACCTGTATAAAAGTCACAAAAAGATGTCCAGATACATGTGACTGTATACTTTTTGTTAAATGAAAGACTGAAAGGAACATCTGTTGTTTGGGAATACTAGATTGATTAATGGACTGCCCAGGGAACTTTGGGTTGATAGATGTGTTACTGAAATACCTAGATATTAAGATACAGTCTTAGGCATCTTTAAAAGTGAAATTTATCTTACCCTCTGCCTGCCACTCACTCTCCCTTCCTTTTAGGGTTTCTTCTTTGTGCTACCCCCAAAATCCTTTATCACTTCCAAAAAGAACAAAAAAAATAGAGTAAATGCAACTTGTCAAGTTTAAAAAAAACCAGAATTTAAATGTCAAAGATGAGTTTAAAAGACATGCACAATAGCAGTTTACTATGCTTCACGAATCTTAAAATCTGTACAATTTAAACTTTAACTACCTTCATCTTTAGAAGAGATTCTGAGACTTGTTTCAGCAAAAATAATGACCAAGCAAAACTAAAGCATCAAATACTAACTTGGCAAATATACAATGAGTTCTTATTGTATTTACTATGAAATTAGTGTTTTTTTAAATAATATTAAAATAATGTATAGTTAAAAGCTACACAGATTTTTACAAATAAGCAACACGAAAACAAACTACACACCGTCCAGAAAATTTCTGTTACAGTTTTATAGGTTTCCTTCCAGAAGAAATAGTCACTAAACACATTACCGTCAACAATGCCATTACTTAACACCAATATTCTTCCAGTAACATCAGTTTCCAGAAAAAGTGTGTATAAATGTACACACAAAATAAGAATAAAAATTATTTGGTTCGGCATTTTAATAACATCATTAATAAATGTATACAATGGCAAACATTAAAAAAATCAGTATGTAAAGGAAATTACAGTTTTAAATAAGAGCTTTTTAAGTTTTGTTTCACACCTAGGTACATTCCTTTAAGGCAGTTTTATTAATATCAAAGCATTATTTACATATACATTATCATCTACCTCTAAGAATCATACATGAGCTCCTTTGTTGAGGCTGCATCATGTCTTGGAAAAAGTTTAAAAATAATACATGTTGGGAATGTTACTAAATCCTCAACAGACTACCAGCAAAGCAAATGAAAATTATACATTGTACGGTATTAAAACATCTTTTGTAACCTTGAACTAACAGTGACACATTTGGCAACTCTTAACTCTTGCTGAAAACAGCTATGTACTCTTGCTGTAGGCTGCCCAACAGCTGCTGTGTTACTCCTCTGGGAGTCCGTGCTTCAAAAAAAAGGGTTGTGGCTCCCGAATTATATCCTTGGTTTTGGTTTGTGTTTTTTTTTTTTTTTAATTTTATGGGCACAGACTGGGAAGATTAAGTGTGTTATGTAAGTTTTGTACCAATTCAGAAAGGAAAAAAATCATCATCATCATCAGAGCACAGAGAACATCCGGTCAGCTCTTCTGCTCTGAAACCTCTCCGCAGAAGAAGGTGCTGGGAATGTAAACCCGGTGCTGCTTTTGGATAATTCAGTCAATACAAACCAAAATCCCACTCTGGCCTCTGCACTGATGCAGCCTGAGCGCCTTGAAACCTGCTCGTGATGGCGCAGATGGACACTAGCCAGGCCTCTGGCATGCAGATGCACCTACGCTAGGCTGACCTAGCGGGATGCATTCTGTTGCCTCGCCCTCAAATTCCTGCTGATTCTCTCAGGCAAGGAAGATTTGCCGAGGTTTTTGGATAAGGGGATTTCACTTTCAGTACATGTCATCAGTTGAATAGTAATTGTAATGTTTGTGACTCAACATCCTGGTTGTGACTGCACAGCCATTCTTTAAGATGTGATAATATACAAAAAGCAAGCGTAGGAAGCTGTGATGGGGTATCTTGGACAACTTCAGGAATATAAAAAAGAGCTAATAAATGAAGAGTCAGGAGATGCCCCTGTGAAGGAAATGGCACAGCCACATGTGAGAGCACAATGTTACGTGTGCCCAACAATGTTCCCTGCAGAGAAGCGTGCCATGCATCAGTCATGGCAACACACCATTCTCTCACACATTCCCAGGGTCTTTGAGTACATGGTATACCTAAGCACATACAACTGCACAGATTCTGTGAATACAAACAACATTTGGCACTAGAGGTTAAATCTGTTAATTCAAGATACACGTTCTTCTAAAAATAGTGATGCTACTTCAGTCAGGGTTTAATAGTTTGAAATGCATCAGTCCTCTGTTGTTGAGGAGAGCTTCTGGAAGAATCCACCAACAGTCAGACCCTGAAGTGAGCCTGAAAAGTATCAAAATTCAGAATTGGAGACGCTTTCCTAACATTTACCATATTTCAATTCTCTTTCAGAAAGAGCTGTGCTCTTAGTAAGGGCTACTGACATTACCAATTTCATGTCTACGAAATGATGCAAAGGCAAGTGTCCCTCCAGAATCTATGGCTATGCCACTACTGCAGTACAGGAATGGCGCAGAGATTAGGCTTGAGACCAAGTTCTTATTGCTTAAAGTAATTTTCTCCTAGAGCACACCAGGGCTCTGCCTGGCTCACTTGGTACTATGGGAGAAACTCAGCCATGCCCTGAGCTATGAGGGCATACAGGAACACCCAATTTACCTGCAGTACAGGCGTGCCATGACACATCGTGCCTGTTCTGGCCACTGCCATACATCCCACCTGCCCCTCTGGTGACATCTGGTAGCTGTCATTGCACAGTTTGGAGTGCTCTGAAACCTTCCCCAAAAGGTCATATTACCAATTACAGCATGGGAAATTATTCCATATGCAACTGAGCTCAGCCTGCCTATAAAAACATTGTGGAACTGGATTTCAGGAATACTCTGAGCTTCAGATCACTCCTGGAGCTGCTGAACACTGTTCATACTCTACAATTCATGATGCTTTCACTGATGTCAGTGAACACCTGGACATGGAGAATAAGGGGACCAGAAACAGATGCTAGTATGAGTTGGTAACCAAAATAAACTAATTAATTTAATAAAACACCAAAAACATCTTTAGAGGAAGAATGGAAATTCTATATGGTGGAAAGCTGCTAAATCCGTCCTATTTTCACTTAAGGCAGGGGAGGGAATAAAATTCTCTGTGGAAACAATCTCAGGCTGAACAAAGTGTTTATACTGCAAAACTAATGTTTTGATCTAGATCTTTTAACACTGTCATAAAGAAAGTATTTCAGAAGGAAGTCATTTAAAGGAAAAAAGACAATTTCCCATTCTAAAGCTTATTGAACTCCTCCTCCTCCTCCCCCCTCTGCTTTTGACATAATTTCAGTAAAATCAAAAAATGACTTTCCAATATGCTTTTAAACCTGTTGAACTGCATTCTCTCTCCAGTGGAAAATGATTCGTTTTCAATTGTCCCTGAAAGCTTGAGACTTGGTAAATGATAAAACCTGTAAGCCTCAAGAAAAAAAGTTAAGTTAAAGAAGTTGCAGTGGCTGTGTCACACCTTCTAAGCAGCAGTGTGATCAATCTCCAAGCAGTCTGCAACTCAAGTTCTGTGAATATTCAAGTCATGCTTACCGTAAGCAAACAGAGGAAGTTAGAGGTGAACGTTTTCTACACGCCTGTTTGGAAGACCTGGCACTAGGAGGTTACACAGTTAACTTAACCCTTTAGAACATAAATATGAATGTACCTACTGATTTGTAATATAACAGAATTACACTGACTTTGTGTCTGTTTCTAAGTTCATGTATGCTTCCTTTGAGCTCCCTGCAAATGCTTTCAAGACAACAAATGTATACAACCATTGAATGTACCAATTACATTTGCTGACTTTAATATGAATCAATAATGAACAAAAAGTATCTTACTAATAAAAGATAACCTTAAGGGAAGGTGACTGTAAAATGCATGATATTATTATTATTTTTTTTGCCATCAAGAAGCCTCCTAAGCCACAAACAGCTCATGTCAAAAGACGAACAATAAAAGAAAAAATTAGTCAATACATAAACATTGTAAGACAGTCTTATCCTGGAAATGCCATTTGTTGAGAACAGCCTTATATTAAAATAAAAGTTACAGAAAAGTCGCACCTGACAATTTCCTGTCAAGAAATCTGAACATACATAGGCAGAATAACTTGGGAATGTGAAAAACACAAATGACAATTTCAATATAATACGATTATCCTATGACTCCCACTTTTGTTAGTTATCAAATGTTTTCATGTATGTAAACAAATTTTTCTCTTGCAGTATGCAACAAAAAAAAATCAGCATAAACTTTTTAAAGAGCAATTTCATGCAGATTATGCTAACCAAATAAGGCAGTGAAGTGCCAGTAAGCTGTGAGGTTTTTGTATCTGTATATACAGTCACTTTCAACAAAATACTACAGCATTTATTTTAAATTTACAGAAGTAAATATAAACTGCAAGTTATGTTTTTTGGCTAAGTATTAGCAGAAGCTTAAGCAAATCAGTGGCTAATTTCATAAACAGAAGATTAAAAGTTTTTTTTTTTTCTTTTTTTTTTCCTGGAGTAATTCTTGAGACCTTAAAATTCTTGGTCCTTAGGGAGATGAGAACTGTCCTTTTTTCAGTAGATCTTAACAGTGCAATGTGCAATAATTCCTAAGACCATCTACAAATTTTCGGCAGTAGACTCCAGTAGAGCTCCTTGATTCAAGGAAGGAAGGTAGGTAGGTAGGTTTTTATTTCTTGCCTGCTCTAGTCACGAAGAACGTAAAAAAATCCCTTAATTTTTATTAATGATTCCTACAGTCGCTGTCTTGTTTACTTCAGAAATAAAGGCTTCATACTGAGATACTGAAGGACACTTTTCTCTCTGTGTTCAGTTAAAAGGTAGAAAGAGAAAAGAACATAAGAAAAGCTTAAAGTGTAGAAGTATAAAATACAGAGTTAAGTCACTAACAGAACTAACAGCACTAACAGCATGCATCAAAGATGTTTTAATGAAGTCAGGAGAAGGACAGAACGCCAAAGATAAGCTTTATAAAAAGGCAGTTTCCTCATACTATTGAATGCTTTATGAAACAAAAATGTTTTGTTCAACTATTCTTTTAGATTTATCTAAGAACTGATTTCAGTATTACTTCTTAATCTGATTTTGTTGAACTTTCTTCAAGAGAAATTTGAAAAATAAAAATAAATGGCATTTTTACAAGCAAAAGGATTAACAGACTGAAGCTCCCTATCTTGATAGGCAAAATAACTGCTCTAAAACAACCTGTTCTGGCTTAACTAATAAGCAAGATAGATGCCAGTTAAGCAAGCAGTATTTACATCTGGTTAATGCCATGTGCACTTTTTCTCATATGTAATGCTGTTAGTTTGTTGTAAATGAAATTAATCTCATTTACATATTGGGCAGGAAACTCACCACTTGGCCCACATCTCATGTAGTGGGTAATAGAATTAGGAGCTTTGTTGCTCCCTAGACCTGCATTTTGAATTTCTGCTTTCTGGGATAGCTTCCACATCTGCAGAGAAAAGCATTTCATATTATTCATTGTGTTTATCAGGACATGAAAAAAACCCTCATGCATTAAAATACATTCTACTTATTAGTAGAGCAAAAGGATATACAAACTTTTTTTTTTTTGGTAAGAGGAAAGGACAGACAAGAGGGACAGAAGAATAATTCGAAGCACCTACTCAATTATACTCATTAAAATTCATCTTAGCATTTAGAATAATCAGATATTATTTTCAAAGCCACAATCACATATACTTAACTGTGATATACATTAACCCTATATTTCTGCCTGTATGAAAAGGAAAAACATCATATTTAATCAAGATTGACTGAACTTAGCTGAGAACTGAACTCTTCTTTGTCTTTTTTATCTGCTAAATGTTTACGGAAATGCTCACATTCAATTCAGAAAAGCCGTAAATTATCTTTGCATGCAACAGCTGAACATGCAAAATGCAGTATCTCGGTTTACTATTCACTTAAAGCAAAGCATCAAGCAAACATTTAACTGCAAGCAAATTATTGAACCTGAACAACAAAACCTTCTTTGGCTGGCAGCCACTATTTAGTGTTTATAATTACCATGCAAATTCCTAACATCATTTTTAAAGGCAACAGGGACCAAGAAATGAGCAAGCGCATTTGGGTTTTACAGTTAGCCACCTGAATGGCCAAGGAGCAGCAGTGACCAGATCTAAAAGGAATTTCACAGACTCTTCCACTACCTGTGCACAAACCAACAGACATCCATGATGTATGTATGCATTGTTAATGTGTAAAGACCAAAAAAGGACAAAAAATAATCCTTTTTATACATGAGAATATTTCATATATAATAAACAAAAGCTGACAATTTTTTTTTCAGAGACATTAAAAAAATCCCATGCTTTTGGTGCTGCAGTGGTGCAAGTATAGGAGCACAAAAATTATTATCCTCAGAACTGAAATGTAATTCATTACAACTTTATAATACAATTCCAAATAGTAGCTTGAGTTGGACAAGATTATCAAGAACTCCTGTAAGAGGACATGAGGCACTAGTGTTCGATGACACTAGCATTCAGTTATACTGAAGCCCTTTGTATTAGCAAAAGCAGCTGTTCTAATGCTGCTCCCTCCTTCCCTGGCATAATGCAAGACACAGGCTTTAAAGGCATTCACTATCAGGTATAAATATACACTATCAGACTTCTTTTGTGTGTGGAAGTTTAGTGCTGTGAAAAGAAATGAAACAATGCAAACAAGTGCTCTGTGAGCAGTGCCAGGAAAAAAAAAAAAAACAACTTTTTTTTGATGCCCTCAAAACAAGCTTTTAAGCATTCTCCCCGTGAAGTTAAATTTCTCTTTAGATTGGCCTTGCTCATTACAACCGGGGACCGGGGCTTGTGCTGGGAAGTTAATAAACATGTATCTGGACACAATATTGCTATTTTTTGTAGCTGTGATAGTCTAAGGGCCTAAGCAAGGTAAGGCTTGCACACACGAGAGAACAGCATGCTTGAAATCTTATCCCATTTCTCAAACAGCAGCAACCAATTTAAATAGAAGATACTGTCTCTAGCTACAAACCTTCTGATCATCATTAGAAGTTTTGCTGCAAGGCACAACCTTGCAATCAGTTAAGCCAAAAAAAAAAAAAAGATACTGAAAGCATGAGTTTACAGCGCGTACTGTCAGAGCTAAAAAGATTTTCTCTAATTTCTCAACTTACAAAACATAGTATGAATGTGTCACTTCAGATAACAGCACTATTCATCTCAAAACTAATTCAAACACATCTGTGGATTACAGAAATGAAGATGAATGATCTGACCCAAATCAGAGTAAAACGCATATGAAATTAAGATTCTGCTTCAGATTTTGGATCTTGTGTTTGTTTGTTTTTTTTTTTTTTTGAAAAGGTGAAATAATTTTAGAGGCAATGATACAGCAATGATTAGCAGCACATGGTGGACAATGATGAACTGAAAATTTTCTCAGCCCAATAATAATGGATGCCTGCAAACATGGTAAAGGATAGCTGTTGTATTTTGAAACAATGAGTTTGCCCTCCACAGAATGTGTTTAAAACATCCATTTTTTTTCCCCATCTTGAAAACTAGTTGAAGCTCAGGAAAGGGTTACCTCTGCACTTTGTTAACAATTCTGCTGTATGAAATGGAGATTCTAGAGACTTAACAACACATACAATGTCTGCTGCTTTCCCTCAAGGAACTGTATTTCTGCAGTACTTCTACCCCTCCTTAGTTAAATGTGAAGGAATTGAAGTGCAACTCATGCAGCAGTACCATGACTGCCACAAAACTGCTGGCAAAATAAATTCAATTGGAAAAAATCAGAATAGGGTATTTGTTATTTCCAATTAAGTATTTTTCCTTTATATATATATATATATATTTCATAGCCCATGTAATTTTGAGCTGCAACTGTCAGTAACTATTTCCTCTCAAAAAAAGCACCGACGTCTAAAACCTTATGGAATTATAGCTTGAGTATGGCACAATTTTAATCCGTTGTTTATCATTGCAAAGTTTCAAGCAATTGCTTGAAATAGTGGCTTATTAAGTAATTACTTTTCAACATTAAATTCCAGGTGACCAGCTAAACAGTAATGAGTTATTCACTTAAGCATTCTTATAGTCCTATAATTTGGTAAGCAAATTTTAAATTATTTGGCTTCTGCAGCACTAATATTTAACACAGTTTTTGTTATTGTTGCACCTTGTTTTCTATTACATGAGCGTTACTTATAGTAAGAAGAAAAAATGAATTTCCACCATAATCAGTACAAGTTTTTATTACCATACATCACCCGGAGTCTCAGATAACTGTGTTACTTGACTCCTACTGAACAGCGTACCTCACCACATTTGTACACCAGACGTGGAAAAAACAATGCATATGAAAGGGAAACGGTGGAAAGGGTCATTTTATCATTGCAAGTGCTGCACACTGTTTACCTCTTAAGAATTATCATTTATGTTTAGGATTATGAATGTTAATTGTAGTTACTTATTAAAATATTTGAATGTTAATCTGAACAAGGATGCATATCTGTTGTGCAAGGTAAGTCATTGAATTATTGGGCTATAACTTGTTCCACGTGCAGAGTGACACACTGGACGTGGCAGAAATGTTAAGAGTGAGATACTGAAATCTCTCTAAATGAAATGCTAATGAAAAGAAGCATTTTTGAAAGGAGGAAAAAAAATGCATTTCTACTCCGAATACATAATCAACATATTACTGATGCATCTGAAAGCACGAACACAACTGAAAAGTACTGTCTTGGACCAAAAATTACGTAATTCACTGTGCCGCTTTTGGCGATGCAGCATGCAACTGGTTTAACATGCATTCAGTTACGTACAGGAGGAAAAAAAACAAAATATTTGTAATGGATGACAAATTAAATATAGCTTGTATTATAACGAATTTTAAAGGCATGCAAAATATACACAGTGCAATTAACGTTTCATGCAAACTTTGGTGAAATTACAATTTTACATTCGAATACATGCTAGAGTACACAGCTGAACTTTGTGTCACTGTTCTCAGAAAAAACAACAACCCATAGATCTAAAAGCAAATCACTTTTTCATTGTAGTGAAATTTTTTATAAATCCAGTGGACATTGAAAAAAAATCCTATGTCATATATGATTATATATTTAAAAATACAATTTTCTTTTCAGACACAACCATACTCATACCACACAGTTTTATTATCTTCAGAAACGAGCAGCGGGGGTTCAGCCTCACTAGTGGTTACACAGGTGGTAGGAGCAAATTCACTAGTTAGAGCTGACCGTAGGTCACTATGATCAGATTTCTGATTAGCTGAAGGCTGTTCTTGACTTTTCAGTACAGATCTAAATGTTGACAGGTTCGCCTGATCAGTTTTTGATGCAGACCTTGGAGGCAATCCACTTATATTACTAACTAATTCAGTGTTAAGGGATAAAAATGGATGAGCCACAGTAAATGATCTTGTGCTATCATTGCCAGATACACTGACTTTATCATTAAACACATTTGTGCTTAAAGTTTTCTCATGAAAATTTGACCTTTCCATCCTTGGAGTCTTAGGCACATCAAAGTTACATCCTAAATTACGTGGTTTAACTGTATTAGCTGCATCACTTTGTGGAACACAATCTATTCTGTAAGCCACACAGTGCAAAACGTTAGGGGATAACTGATGTGCTGAGTACTCACTAGATGTTGCTGGAACGCTTCTGTCAGCGGTGGATGGCGCTGGATCAACTGAAACAGGTTGCCTAATATCCTTAGACAAAAAATCATGAATGCTTGTCCTTCGAGTAGTTCCTTCTGCTGTAGAAATTACGCTGCTTGCACGAGGTAAGGTAGCATAAGGATTGCAATCTCTTGATTGTCGCTGTGATACAGTTGCTTGCATTTTTTTTTTAACTGATTTGGTCTTCCCTTGAGTGCCTGATGTAAATTTTATTGGAGAGCTAGTAAAGTAGGCATCTTCAGTTTTACGGAAGCTGGGCCTTACAAGTTGTTCTGGTTTAATGGATCGTCCATCTGAGAAATCAACTGTATTTTTTACGCTTAACGACCTCACAATACCACAACCAGCAGATGCCTGTTTTCTTAGCTTTTCCTTTCCTGTCAGCTCAGCAGACTCAGATAAACTTTTCATTACTTCATCTAAAAGATTCTCTTCACTTGCAGATTTCATCTGTCAAAAATATGAAATGTCTTATAAATTCATAATTTCTAATTTTGACTTTTCCTTAAGCAATCTTCATGGACATAAAAAAAATATTCTAAAATATTTTAAAAAATTCTCAGAACTGTAAGTGGTATTATAACGTAAATATTTAGAGTACACATTGATGAGTTTTCTGTACAGGTTACCTACAAGCAAGTACTTTGAAAACTAGGTGTCAGAGATATCACAAGTACCTGGAATTAGCTCCCGTAATACTGAATAATCCAGTAAATCAGAAGTTGAAAACTTCAAGTTCATCTTCTCACTCACTTTCCCTCTGCCATCACCCATCGATAATTTGCTAAGCAAATTCATATGTGCTATTATTTTAACTTATACTGATAATATGAAGCTAAAAGCTTACATTCTCTACATATTCAAGTAATAAAGACAAGAATCTTAGGAAGTAATACAAAGCACATAACCTTGGTGCCTTAATTTGGATCAGCTGGTTTTCAAACTTCTCTTTTTGGAGAAAAGACTTCAGAAATATAAAAATAAGTTTTCAGTGAATACTATTCACAGACTCAGAGAAAGACTTCAGTCTTTCAAAATGGTAAAGGGGACAATTTGGAAAAAAGTTTTAAGCTAAGATTATTAAGGAAAGGCTCTAGCAGAAGGGTGAAGAGAGATCTCTTGAAGAGCCGCCTTCCAGCCCGAATTATTCTGCGATGCTATGAAAGGGATTTTGTGATTCCTGAACAGCAGTAGACTGACTTGATGACTCAGGTTGTTTCTTTAAGTTCTATTTCCAGAACTGTCTAATGCTAAAGGATAATAAAAGTAATAATGGTAATTCTCTTGCCAGAGAAATCACAAGCGATACATAATTTTAAGTAGCTAACAAAAAATCCAGTGACCTGTTCCAGATTCAAGTCATGGACTATGCTAATCAATTCAGCTACGAATATGTATGTTTCCATTATAATTGTGTAGTTAAAAATAGATGGAGTCTGATCCTTATTCTTGATAGGCCCTAGCCTCAGTAACTAATTTGCTTTACCCTAGTGGACATCTAGGCTTAGGACAGATCTGCTTGAGAACTAGTGATGAAGAAATTAGAATACTGGCAGAGACGTGATTGATTCTGAGCTTCTAACAAACCTTCAGTGATTTAGAGAAACATTGTCTTATTCCTTCCAGATTTCAATCAGCTCGATGGTCAGGTGTTTAGGTGTTTTGCCCAACAGAGTTAAAAAAAAAAAACCCTTTATCTATATCTGTACATATATCTGTATATATCTTCCTTTCTGTTAATATAAGACAAATCTGACAATAGCTACTACTGAAGTCAGTGGCTGAACTGGAAGGTGAAAAGTAAATTTCCTTTGAGTTTATGGTCTTCCATCTAAACTCTGGTGAGTGAGTGTACCATGCATCAGTACACTGGATAATTTTGTGCAGTGGAGATTGACTTTCTCACCTAATTCAGCACCCTAGAAAGAGTGAAGCTGCAAAATTCCAAACTGATATTTATGTAATACAACAAGTAGAGTTCATCAGGATACAGTCCACACTAGTACTAAATGTACGCATAACCAGAACCTCTACAAAGTTTTAAAGCAATTCTACACGCTTTAAGTACTCTATTAATTCTGTAGCCATACATGGCGTAGGAAGTAGTTTTTAAACTAACCTCGCTTGAGGTACTTTTGTTGCTTTCTTCTAAAAACTGCTGCAGGGTAACAACTTCACTTCCAGGAGAACCGTTTTTGATCTGTTTTCCACGACTATCCAGTGTTTCGGGTGTTCTTTGCTGGAGCACAGGACTAGACCTTGTATGACCTTTCAAATACTGAATAGGACTGCTGCTGCTGCTAGACCAAGCCTCGTGTTCATGCAACAGACTAAATTCTCCACTGCTGTGACTTTGCGGCCTGCTTTGATTGTTAACCACACCTGCTTTTGGAGTAAACAGTATTAAATATCCCGTAACAAAAATATATGAAAGCTGTTAGTATAACCTTACCCAGATTTGAACACTTTCACATTCAGTTAAAGGTAATTCCATTTAGAATACTTAAAAAAAAAAAAAAAGAAATCTAGTTGTCTTATATTGCTCAAACCAAATATGAGTACAATTTCACTCCCCTGATTTACCTCTTACAGCTTTTTCAACATGACATAATAGCTTTTGAATAAAAACTACCTTTACAATGTGAACCACTATCTACATAACATTGTATTCTGTGAGGCCAAACGTATGCCTCCATTCTTGTTCAGCATGACTGTGAAGTACACATTTTAATGTACTGTAAATGAGTTTTACATTAAATGAAATACAAAAGATGGAATGCAAAACAAGTATTGTCTTCAACATGGTTTTTCAACAAGAACAATTTTAGAATGTTCATTCTCCAACAGTTTCTCCCATTACTTCTAGTTTATTACAGCTGTTACCTGAAGGAGGCACGTGGCATTAAACGCACAATAAATTCTACAACACCATTTCTGCTTGTTTTTCAATAATTGCAAATTGCTTAGAAAATGCTGATGAAAAAATCAAGTATTTCCTATTTCATGTTACTCCTGGGAAATGAAGTAAAGTTTGAAGAACAATAAATTGTTTACAGAAGAAATTTCTAATACTTTATATGAACTAGGGCATGGACTACCTTAAAGAATTCTTTGTAAAAGGGATTAATCAAACAGAAAAAAAATGACTAAAAATCTTAAGCTAACATTCAGCTCTCAATTTCCAAACAGATATTGTTTTAAAAATGTAAGTCACAAACATTAAATGGATCTCGAATTGGCAGTGGTTTACATACAATGGTCTCCAACTAATAATAATTTTTAAAAAACTTGTTGAATGTCTATTACAAAAAAGTATGTCAAGGCTAATAATATATGGAATTTAGAAAATATTGCCAAATCAAGGAATGTTATTAATCTTTTAAAATCAAAACACAACCATTTGCAGGACAGTATTACATAGACCATTTGTGTGTTTTGTGTTGTATACCATACAACTTTACAGCAGCAGTGCACAGATGTTTGGATGCTAGGAGAAAAAGCAGAGTAACTTCTCTGTTTAGAAATACAAGATTTTAACATAATTTGGGGGGGGGGTTCTTATTGTGCAAGATTGTTACTTTGTAAGCTTTGGCTTGAAATAGTTTGAAACTCACATGGCAGTATCATCATTTGAAAATCTATTAAAAATCTAAGTTCTAATACTTGTATCCTTTCCTAATTTGGGGAACAAAGGCTGTGGTATAAAAGTGCCTAAACAAAAAAACATGCTATGTTGTTTTTTTCATTTTTGTTGTTTTGTTTTTAACCCATATAGACAATCCTACAAAGAGTAATGGAAATGAAGCATGTATGTAAATTCACCTACAGCATACCTTTGACTTCATGGAGTGAAGCATTGTTATTGCTATTGCTAGTGGATGTTCTGCCACTATCAAGGCTGGCTGGTCTGGAAGCTAAATGGAAAATTAGGAGATACCATGATGAACAAAATTTTAGCAGATGACACGGTACCTTTACATTCTGATCACAGAATGCTCTGAGGCAGGAATCATGCACTATTTCACAGGCTGAGCATGCCCATTGTCAACAAAGTGGTTTCTTACAGATCAGAAAGCGAAGGGATTTCCAGGCAGTCCAAGAGGACACTTTAGAAAAGGGCACTACAGGAATAGTAAGGTACAAGGGAGAGGAAGAGAGAAATAGAGTGTACATTTAGAATTGAAACAGATTGGTTAGTGGGAAACCAGGATTTTACAGGTGAAAGGACTGGCATGCAGAAAGCTGCTTGTGATTAGGTCACTTACAACAGATTTGACAAGGAACCTTGCACATTGTTGAAATGCCACGAACAGGAGGAGCAAGAGCATCTGCACAGTTAATGTCCTGTACTCCTATCCAATACAAGGGAAATGCACTGTTATTATCTTCAAAAATGTTTATTGCTCATACTAATTTCAAGTATTTTTAGAAGAGTTAAAACTTCACTTATTACAGCTTTCACTTCATAGCTTTGCTTGAAGGAACATGTCATGATTTTATAAAATATGGTACATGATAAATTTACATTTCACTGAACAATAAACATTGGAAAAGCTGGCCAGATTTCAATTTTTTATTTTTTTTAAAGATTGGAATTGTAATAATGATTTTATTTTACTATCAAATCCAAATACATTTTTAAAAGGCAAAAAAATTTGATCCTGTTCAGATGCACTTCATAGATACTTTCTACTGGAGATATAGAATATCTGATAGTATTTAAGAAGAAAAGATAGTACAAGCAATAATCTGAAGAAATGATGTTATACATTCAAGAGGTATGCAAATCACATAAAACATGCTCACTCATAATTATACCATTCACGTTTTTTTAGACCTTATTCACATTCACATAATATATCCTTAAGTCATTTAATTAAAATTCACATCTTACCATGAACTCTTGATCCTGTACTAGAATCATCACTAATACCTTGTGGACTTACATCTTCAAAGGATGTAGTATCTATACACAGAGACATAAAAACAGATGTAAAATAAAATAGATTATAGGCGTATTTATTTCATCATCTAAAAAATATATTAAAATAATCGTCAAAGAGTTTTATTTATGTAACATTTTGTAGGAATAATCCTGAAACGTTTTGTAACTGCAGTTAATAAACCTGTTTAGTATCTTATCACTGGAATTCAATTATTCAGGTTGCCTTTTTTTTTAATTATTTTTTTCTACAAAATGAAAATATAAGTAAGTAAAATGAAGATTTATAGGAAATTGCTGTTACACATAGACACATCATGGTGCAAAAAGCTTCTACCTATACCTTTATTATTTAGCAACTGCTTGGATCTGAAGCCTGTAGAAGAGTTGACAGCTGCAAAGTTGATAGCTGTAGTAGAGAAGGCCATAGCTCCCAATTCTTTTCTCCTTTTACCCGCAGATATATCATCAGGACCCTCCAGATGCTCAGAACTACCTGTCCATTGTCCTCCTGCTAGGACCATGGACTGCACCAGGTCATTCATGGCTGGGATGCAAATGAAAGCAAATGATCAGCATGGTCAATGTATTTGCTTTTGTTCTTATCTTGTATTGCAAAATGTTTGACAGTTTTCTAAGCATTATAGCGTATAGAGTACTGCAAGGTACAAACACAAGATCATCCACGTTATAACATGCAATCAGCTCAATGAATGAGAAGTGTTGTAAGTCAGAGACTTCTCTGAATTCAGTATGGTTCTTTAAACTGATTTTATTAGGCATAGTCGTCATGCTTGTGCTGCAATGATATGCAATATATATGTTAGAAGCCTTGATATACTGTTTGCAATGATAAGATGGAATGAATAAGGATAAAACGGGCAAGGTGCTAACACAACTATGTCAACAATGACACGGGATCCTTGAACAGTGCAGGTTACTGCAGGGATATTGTATTTTACATAACAAATAAAAAGATCTGAAAAAGATGACTTCTGATGATATTCACCTTTACTTTGCAAAGACAGAAAATTATCCACTACTCTTGAAAAAGTAAAATAAAGTAAAACAAATCAATACAACATTTTGGCAACAACAACTGATGAATACTTGAAGAGTGACAGACCACCATACAGCCTTGCACTACTTTTTCTACACTTTCTTTAAACAAAAAAATTGCAGCAATTTCTGAAGGCTTATGAAATGTGTAATTTAGAACTACTGATGTTAACACAGTGCACTGTAAATTTATATACACAAATGTGTATATAGACAAATATGTATACAAATACATGTAATCACAATGCACTGAATATATATATGTATGTGTGTGCTTGTGCATGTAAATGTGTGGGTACATGTGTGTGCACATATGCACATATATAAGGTATTCAGTGCCAAGGTTTAAAAAAAGAAAAAGCTCCAGCTCCTTGTATAGTAGCAGGACTTGCACATTGCAAAATAGGAGGAAAAATAAAGCGCAGTCCAGGGAGAGGTTAGTGAAAAATTAGTAATGGAAGCCAGTGTAGCCATTTAAAAGAAGCTGAACTGTCATAAAGTCTTACACATGGAGCGACGGTAGAAGGCCTTCATTTTGTCTTTTTCCTTCGGTCTGTTCCTCAAAAAGGGCAGTCTTTTCAGTGCAACCACTTTTATGTCATAGCATGAGGAAAAACGGAAACAGGGAAATGAAAGAAAAAAAGGGAGAAGAACAGATGGAAGTTAAATGTTGAAACTAAGGACAGAAATGAATGTCTGAGTTTAAGCTATGTATGCTATGCTAAAAACTATCACTCTCATGCTTCTGTGTGACAATGAAATATGAAAACTACACCAAAATATGAAAACTACACTATGAAAACTTTAATATACTCAGAAATGCACCGAAAATAATGGTGAAGAGTGTAACACAGTTTGAAAGTCCTAACTACCATCATGAAAAACTAAACGCAAGTGCTTTGCAGATTATAAAAATTGACTGTAATTTTTTTTACTGTGAAAAATGTATTTCTTGAACATAAAGAAAAATGTGAAGCAGAAAAAGTTCAAAATGAAAGTAATCAAGTATAAACTATACTTTAAAATATGAACATATCACTATTTTTTGAGAATAACTTTTGTAATTTTTTGCCCATTGTCTACAGCAGGAAACAATCTTCATTTGTTGTATTTTTTGCTTATTACTAATTTTGATCACTTACTGTCTTCTTGAAAAATTACATGGACCTTATGCTCAAATAACAATGTTTACTTGCACACTGATTTTAGTATTTTACTGAAATACCTGTAAATCAAATCAAACCTGTAATTAGAAAAATAAAATAAAAATGTATTGGCTGGAATGATATACACCAATTCTTTGACTGAAAGAATACCAAAGATTCAAAAAAAATAGCAAAAGAAAATCCAAATGTGAGTGTTACTGCTATATTTTAGGAAGGATAAAGGAAAGTTAAAACAACATATAATTACAGGAGTTAAAATTTCAAGTAGTAATAAAAGATGGGGAGTGGGAGGGGGAAATCACACATTAATCTTGTCCTTAGGTTCAGTTATTCTCCATTAGTAACTGATTACTGGCAGACACCTGCATCTGGAAGCATCAGGTAAATGTGTCAGCTGACTGTCAAGTATACAGGAGCCACATGCAAAAAATTAGGATATAAAGATCCAGGAAGAAACAAAAAATGGAATTATTGAGAAATTCTTATTTATGCAAATGTGAAAGCAGTGTAGAACAATCTATCAGCCCAGGAGCTGCTTATTTTACCTCCCTGAAGTGACTTTTCAGGACACATGCTTTGTCATTTACTTTTGTTTTCTACTCAGCCAATGGCTTGTTATACAGCCATTTCTGTTTTATACAGGAGTACATATATACATATACATTTACGAGTGCACATGAACTACCTTGAAACAAATACCCCTCTCCATCACATTATTCTGTGTTAGCACTTAGAACAAGCAGTCTACAATGCTATGTAGTCTTCAAGCAGCAGGCAGTAGTCCAAGTCAAACCAGAGCAATACCACGCTGGGCAGCCCAATATATTTCTATTACTTCCACAAGGATGAGATGTGTCTGCTACTGGTACTATTAAAAGACGACAGGCTGAGTAACAGCCTTAATTCCTTGGAATGCTGTTGCCAATCTGAAACACCTGAAGTGGAAGCTCAGAAAAGTAATCCGTTTTTCTCCACAAAAAAAAATAAATTCCACTTGCTTGCCTTGAGTTTTCTATGCAAAAGCTCAGAATGGTATCCATCCCCTCCAAGAGGAAAGGCTCTGCAGAAACCAGATGTCAGGTCCACAGCGCTCACCTGATTCAATCACTGAATACAGATGTGAAAAGCAAAGGTGAAACCCTGCAGTCAGGAGCATCCAGCATTCACACTGCTTGCAGGGTTTTACCAGTGCTGCAAATGTTCCCAGCCATACAGGCAGCCCCTCATTTGAGAGTACCTCTGGAAACAAAGAGCTTCAAGCACTCTGTGAGCAGATGAAAACAATCTCAGGTGCTGTCTTCCTTTTTCAACAGCATAACCTTGATCTTTGCACCAAGATCACCTGTCTTTCTAAGAGAACAGGTCTCTTGAAAACATCTGCATGAGAGTGTCCTGTATTAGGAAAACACTCTGTCTCCACTATCTTCAAAAGAAAAAAATCTACAGATTTCACATAGCTAATTATTTATCAGTCGTGGTAGCAGAGTAATACATTTGGACATCCATATCTCCTCACCTCCTCTGACAGAGGTTAAGGGATAGGAAATCTTTATGTCACAAAGATCATTAGAGGACAAAGAATAACATAGCTTTTGAGAGCACCACTGATTTGTGTCACTGGCTGCAGTCTGGGGAATGAAAATTACCTTCTCTTGCTTCCTGAAGGATACAGGAGGATTTTCCATCTCAACAGTTCCTGCTGGGACCACCTCCATTTGCAGACACAGGCGATCAGTGTGGACCAGAACCTGTCCCTTCCCTTGGTGCAGACTGCCTTCAGTCAGTGTGAAAAGCTACAACACCTGAGTAGTTGCTTAGACAGGGGGCAACTTCCTGATTTCCTTTCTTATAGTTTTTTGTTTTTTTTTCATGGAGGCCACTACTTAGAGAATAGAAAGTAGCCACAGTATCATGGTATTTAGGATTTACAATCATTCTAAAAGAAGAAGAAATAGACTGCAAAATGTGTACCACTACTGGTTCTTTTCACACTGACATATTCTAGTCCTAACTCTGTGAGACACAGACTGTCTCAGTAAGATAGTCAGCACTGAACTGGCACCTAATTTATCCAAATTCTGTCCAAAAATATGGTTTCCATGGTGACGTGTAATGGAGGAAAGCTGGGATTCCGAATTAGATCAGCCCTTCCAGTTTGCGCATAAATACACCGGGATTAAAAGGAACACGAACAAGGCCCATACAGTACAAAATTATTGAGGTCTGAAAAACTTCAAACTTCTTTTGAGGGTTAGCCACCGTTAACTTCAACCTTGGCTCTATCAAGAGGAAAAGTGCTTTGAGTGTAGCAGCAGCATACTCAGCTGCAAGGTCCCAAGTATCAATGCAAAGAATATTGTCACATAAAAGGGCCCTTCCAGACCATAAAATCGTTGATGCACCTGACCTGATCCAAAGCGTGCACACTGTTGATTCAAACACACTTGTAAACATTCGCTATAGCTTCAGTCAGTTCTGAACTCCGCAAGACTTCCAATTTACATTCCAAAAGCCACAGTTGTGCTTCTTTATTCAGAAGTACCTGTTTTGAATCTTTACATACCACCCTTAGGCTGAAAAATGCTAAGCTCCCCAAAACTGACAAGTTAGCAATGAAAGCAATAGTTTACCCTCAAACTTAAATTTTAATATTTAAAATAAATCACAACTCTGATTTAAAGTTTTCCTGAAATAGTGCTTTTAGATGCCTTAAAGTTTATGTAGTAACCTTAAAAGAAAAAATACAGCATAATAGCTTTAATCATTTTTAATACAGTAAATTCATAGCTGGCTCAAAAATATTGATCTGATGTCTTGTGAAACCCAAGACATAAAACTTCCTATTGCATACTCAGCATCAAAAAACTTCATCACTGATTTTTTGTGATGCTGGAGAAACATCTTCAGACAGAAGATCTGTTTAGGATCTGAAGGATGGTAGCACAGCCACGGCTTGGAAAGCACTTTCAAAGACAAGGGGAAGGATTCATGCTGGGAGAAGAGGGAGAAACAAAATACAGTGCTTGTGGTGGTATCTGACAATCTATACAAAATTCTGTTCACCTGACACAGTAACACTACCTACTTCATCTTACCTAACTAAACATATTTTGACATCTTTATTTATAGCTGCAGAAATGCTAAAAAAAATAGCATCTGCCCATACACTCAAGCCTGCATGAAGTCAGTATAAATTTGTCACTAATGAGAAAATCCAGGCTCATTTCCTAAAGACTTTCAGAATTATCTGTAAAAAACCTCGAGAACTCATAGGTTTTCTCAGCACCATTTTTAAATATATCAAAAAAAAACATTTATCTGAGAAGTATTGAAAGAGAAATGTTCTGCTATACTCACTACTACTCTTTTTGGTTCCCAGGGTCTGGCCATCTTCAAGAGAATTTGAGCCCACTGAAGAACTATCTTGACTGTCCTGGTGGGGCAGCTGAAGAAATCCTTCACTGGATTCTGAACGGGTAGGCGTAAGGGTCACAGATTTCAAACGTTCTCGATTAGCATCCTTCTTGGATTTTATCAGCTTCTTCATCTTCAGAGCAATCCAGTTACCCCTTCTGTTATCAATAAGACAGTACATTTGTTGCATTTATAGTACATTACTTAGGTCTTCATATTTTTCCTAATTTGTATGCAAGAACAGACATGATTCTGCTCCTCTGAAGTTGAACAAAATCTTGTCTTTCAGACAGAACAGAATGGGTAATTGTGTTTTAGATTTGTGTTTATTTTTATACAATATTCATCACTACCTTCTTGGTGGAGATGGCTCATAAAATTTATACTGATCCATTATCTTCTCTTCCAATTTCTCCTTCTGTCGCCTTAATTCATTTAGCTTGTCACTGTAAACAGAAATTAATGATAATGTATGCTTGGAAAATGTATATATAACATGTGAGTAACACGATCCTCTGGATATGTTATCTGAAAGCTGTAGGTTTTCATGAGAAATTCTTACGTAACAGCTGTTTCTTATTGGAAAAAATCAAGAAAGTGAGATAAAGAAAACAAGCATTCTTCTGTTTAACACCACAATATATCATTATAAATATTTCCACTAGCTTTGTTTATTATACAACAGAAGTTTGCCTTTTTTTTATTTTTAGTAACAACGTGCACATGGGCTATACCAGAATCATTTACAAATATAGCATATTTTCTCTCAAATTCACTAAAAGGATTACAGTTTTCAAACAAATCTATCATCTCCGAATGGGGAATAAGTAACATTTTTATTAGACATTTCACCAATAATGAATGCAGTTGCACTCATCTTTCAGATCTAAAAATAAAATGCTCTTAGTTTTAATTATCTGCTTTTCACACATAATTTGTTATTTTAAGAACAGAAACACATGCTACTCCTGAAACATTAATTTCTATATACAATGAAAGTTGTTTTTTTTTTTTTTTTTAATATTATGTAACTGCCCTAATCACAGTAATTTAACTGGTTTTAAAACTCACATGTACTGCCTTTGCTCTACATGGAAGAGATCCTTGCTTTCCATATTCTGCTCAAGTAATGTTCTATTTTGTAGCATTAATGTCTGAATTTGATCTAGTAGATGTCTGTTTTCCTCCTCCAGATTTCCTTTAAGCTGGCTAAGCAGCTGTTAAAATAAATGAAATGGTATGTACATAACTATATGTGAGCATATTTCATACACAGATGATATTATCAAAAAAACTTAGGCCTACAATGTATTTAGACAGTCAAATCAAACAGAAAACTTAACAAAATCATGACTCAATGGGTAAAATCTTCTTTGATGCTTTAAATAACTTACAGTTTACCTAATACAAACTGCAGTTTTTCTACTGCACGTACAACAGACAAATTCATTTGTCTTCAGACTCACGACGTTATCTATAATCCAAATGTCAAATTCTCAAGCACTTCATAAGATTTTATGAATCTGTAAATAAGCTTATACAAACATCACAACAATACCAGTCCTACAAACAGGATAATTGTCACATACCTCACATTGATTATTTAATTTGGTAGATGTAATATCCAGTTGTTGGTATTGTTCTCTAAGTTTAGAAAACTCGGCTTCTAATCGCGTTTGTTCTAGTTTAGAATTGTTCAATAATGTTTTCAGATTCTTATGATCAGTTTGCAGAACTTCATTCTCTCTTAAGAGTTGACTGTATGTATGAGCAAGCCTGGAATTAAAAGAGAACATAAAAGAATACATGCATGTAAAAGGAAATGTATTCATCACCCACACTCCCCCTGAAACATGAAACTTCCAGGCTTTGATGCTACTTCACAAAATACACGTAAGAATTTCTTGGTATCACATGCTGTAGGTCAGTTATCTGTAAATCTAAAATTCCTAGGTATGTATCAAGTCTTTACACAGTCTGGGTTCTCCAGATTTTTAAAAATAATTAGGATTTCTAAATGTGGACATAAAAACTAGTTTTAAGACATCACTTTTCAAAATATGAAATTCTCACAAAACAGCTAAGATTTCTTGCCAACACAAAAGAGTAACTAAATAGGAATGGTCCAAACCTTGGTAACTGCATAAGCTGTGTATGGACTCTTAGACTCCCTTTGCTCCTACCCAGCTCTGCCACGTCCCTTTCTAAAAACAATTTCCAGTTCCCACTAATTCTTCTCATACAACACCACAGGCAGAAGGCATGTCATTGCAAACTTCTCCGCCAGATGAACAACTCTTAATGCCTCTTCTTGAGGTGGGTAAGTATTGTACTATGTAAATAACAATATTAATTTCAACCAGACTATTTAGGGCAACCTGTACCTCAGTAGTAGGGATCAAACTGGCCTTCACCACCCACAACACTGAATTTCTACTCCTACCAGCATTAACCAGTCATTCTGCCTCTTAAGCAACTCACAGAGAATGGTTTGCTCCCTCTACAGCCCACATCCACACAGCACAGTGCATGGCCTGGCATTCTTAAGATGCTATGTGGAATTCAGTATAGTCAGCATGCAATAATTACGCTTTATGGGTTTTTGTTTTGTTTTGTTTTGTTTTTAACTGTTCCTTCTTCAGTTTTCCTAAAGTAATTATACCATAGAACAACAGAGTGTGTTTCTGTAAGGTATGTATCATTAGTATTCTGGGGCACAGCATCGGGTATCAAGATAAATGAGAGGATGCAATGCTTGTTTAGACTGCACCAGTGTTTTGCTTTACCTATCATTTTCATCACGAAGTTTCTTATATTCTACTGCTACAGTTTCGTGTTTTTCATTTTGCTGAAGCATTTTCTCCTGTTCTATCTTGAGCACTTTCTCCAACTCTTCCAACTGCACTTTCTGTTTCAGCAACTGATTGTACCTGCAAACAAGAATTGTATTTAAGCTTTTTTTTTTTGGAACAATAAAACATGGAGTTTTTTTTTTTTTTTGAAAATGTGATCATTCAAAGTTTTAAGATCTTAGTGTTATATTTCAGGAATACAGATTTTATTCATCATGGGTATACAGCATTTCTTGCTGTTTAGTCAGGATCAGTCTTCTAATTATAGTCATGCATATTAGTATTTACCTATCTTCTAAGTCCTTATGCTCCACCTCCAGATTTTTGTGTGCAGATTTAAGACTTCCATGTTTAGCAATCAGCGATTCATACTCAGAAGCTTGACGTTCATGTAGGTGTTCCAGTTTTTCATGATCTTTGAGAAGTGAATCGTACAAGGATTTCAGATCCTCATGATCCTTGAGCACACATTCATTTTCATTTTCTAGTGCAGACTGTTGGATCAACAGTTGAGCGTTCTGATTCATAAGAGATGTACTTTGAGAATTAAGGGTGGAATTTTCAACCTGCAGTCATAAACATTTGACAAGAGTCGCACATTAATTTCATAGACTGGATCATCTTGTCTGTATCATTCTATCGAAGGATTTCTTGAATGTTCAATTCATTATCTCAGCAACCTTCTAGTTACTCCATTACCTGAAAGCCTTGAATGGAAACACTTTTATTTCTTATATCCTAACAGACAACTCCAATTTGTACATGTTGTTAGATCTGATGGAAAGTATTCCTGTGGAAGAGTACCATTTCTCTAAGAGTTATGTCAGAACAGTATTTATGTCCATTAACACATTCAAGCTTTCAAAATAGGACATATAAAAAACTTTACTTGTGTGCTTCTAAAAAAGATTAACCTCATCTAATCCTTGGATATCTTAAGAAATTAAGGATACCTGACATGTTTGTCATCTGACCTGCAATAGTCTAGTTTCCTCCTCTTTCCTATTCAAAAAAAGGAAAAAAAGAAAAAAAATCAACTACTAAGGCTTCTAATACCCTCAGGGTATCTGCTAAGGAAAAAAAAAAAAAACTACCACTGCAACGCATGCTGTTACTAAGGAACAAATCCCTTTCTGTTGGAACTGCAGCACTGCTACAATGACAAAGCTGAACGTTTCACTGGAAATGAAGTAATGTCTGATGGCAAGTGTATACTGTAAAACTTCAGACTGAATTCCAAGTTCGCTTTAGTACAGAAATCCCAGTCACCCTTTAAGAAATTCTCTCTCGTTTGTTCTTTATGGGTATCAGGAAGAATGCTAGAATTACAGTTGCCTAAGAACAGCCTTGACATAGTCTATATAGACTTTAGTCTTAGTTCACATTTCAGATTTAGTTAACAGTCACTCTCATTTTCATGAGCATACTTCACCTTTCATTTTGATTTAGAGTTAATAGAGAGTTGTCTTGCAAGTGGAACTCCCTTTCTTGGACTGCTGGGTGCAACATCCTCCTGTCATCCCCAGCAATTAAAATTACATTGCTTGGTGAGATTCACCACAAAAAAAAAAAAAAGGCAGAAAATGCTTCCCCTTCTAACTCATTGTCCCAGTACTTTGACTTATCTATGGTTGTTTTATTCTCCAGCTTTATCAGACAGGAAAGGCCTGTGCTGTTATACAATCCATGAGGCAAAAACCAAACTGCCTAAGATATTCCTGCTATTTTGACAAATATAATTACAAAATACTCAAAGAGTTCTGAACCCCAGATATATACCCTCATCTGTCTAGAACAGTCAAGGATGCCCATGTCCACTAATTTTTTAACAACTAGATGAGACACACTATGTGCACAAATGTTCTGTTTTGTTCACAGGCTTGCCAGACACAAAGGGGAGTACTGTGCACTAATTAGATTTCAACATGGTAGATAGAAAGTGCATCTGTGGTACAACTGGGTTCTGCTTTCCAGCAAGAGACAGAAAGATGACTTGAGGCATTCATGAAATGCATTATTTGTTCACCCTTTTAAAGATTCCCTCACTCATGGATTTCTGTCTGTTTTTCATCATTTTTGGCATTTTGTTTACTATTTGTGCTGAACTGTGGATTTCGTATCTCCCCTTTAAGTATTCTTACAGCTCCAAAAAGGATTTGATTCATTAACAAGAATATTTCATTTATCAGAAGAAAAAAAAAACATATGCATTTGACAACACTGTTGGAAGCATGAAGGATGATATATGAATTTTGGCCACGACGGCTGGAGGACTCTGCAGGAAAACATTTTTATAATTTCCACGGCCGCTCATTACCTTTTTTTCTACCTCTGCATTATCTAAATTACATCTTTGCATATTTATTTTTATGCAATTTTCAAACCTTTTTGCAAATTCTCTGTATTTACTAACATCTTGATTTTCCTTTTAGGTATGACTTTTACTTATATATTTATTATTATATCTATAAAAATAGACAAAATAGATTTATTAGCCTCTTTGGAGATGCTAACTGCTTTCCTGACCTAACTTAGAAGTAAAAAAAAAAAAAAAAAAATCTTACAAAACTGGGTAACAGTCTTCTTTACTCCTGAGTATGAAGTCAAGGGTTTAAATAGGATAAACACAAATGATTAAAAGCAACTTCTGGAAATTTTATTCTTTATCAGCCATCACAAAATATTATTTGACTGCTCCTAGTGCAGATTATTTGTATGTTACTTCCATTTTCATGTCTGTACCAGAATCGAAACATGATTTATAGCATTTCTGTTAGCTTTAAAACTTTCACTTGAAAAACTTTTAAATTAATTTTGTATTTAAAAATAAAATATTGTAATATTACCTGAAGCTTGGCATTTTGAGTTTGTAAAGTTGTATTTTGTTCTTGTAGAGAAACAGTCTGTCTCTGAAGTGCAAGAATCTGAGCCTGCAGATTACTATTCTGTGTTTCAAGCTGCTTTAATTGTGTTTTCAGTGCTTGTTTCTCTGCCTGCAGTGTAGCATTCTTTGAACAACAAAAAAAAAAGAGAAAAGAAAATTTGAGTTCATGGCTGTTTACTGAACTTCAAATAGAACTGTTTTTCCAGAACAAATAAAGCAGCATGACTTATAATACTATGATTCGTTATGCTTTAGCCTCAGTAGAGAGAAAGGATTTAAAATATTCACAGGTATTTCCAGAGAACAAACTGTGTCACCTTATATAACAAAGTAACATATAATGATACTGCTATAGATTAAGATTTAAAAAATGCATAAATAACATTAGACCTATGTAAGAAAAGTAAAGAAATCTCAATGACTAATGTAAACAAATATTATATAAGAGAGATTTGTGAGGTATCTGTGGATTCAAAAAGTCAAATCCAGGTTTATATTTTTTCCTTTTAAATACCAGTCAAGTGCTTTATGGCATCTGTCAGTGCAGAATCCAGCTGTATCATACACTATTTTATACAGATTATGTTTAGTCTATAAACTAGGTCATAAATTGCACACCTCCTTAAGAATATTCTCATTTGTATTACTGGAGCAGCTCACAACAAATACTTAAAATCAGAATAATAGAAAAAGCACATCTTACATTCCTTTCCACTTCTATTAATCTATCTTTAACTTTCAGTAATTCTCTAGTAGTTTCCTGATTTTCTTTCTCCCACTTATTGACAGACTGATTTTCTTCTCCACTTCTTGGAGGAGAATTCTGAACCATCCTTTCCTCTTCTTGTCTTTGCTTGAGGGCTTCGTAGTTCTTTTTCACCTAAAATTATTTAGAACAACTTATATTAGGTTTAAAATTTTCCATTTTCAACATCCTATTACATGACCATACCACTTCTCAGAGAACAGAAAGTGCAATACGTACATATCTTACTGTATTTGTAAATTTGCTTTCTGTATATGTTTGATGAGTTGATGTACAAATAACATATGGATACTTGTAGCTTAACTATAATAAACACTTAAGACAGGTATGACTACGAGACCAACAAAGAGACCTCTACTCTGTATTTTACTTTAGTGCTTTCAACTGTAACTCCCCAACTTTTATAAAGTTCAACAAATCAAGGAGATTGTTTTTTTTGTTTGTTTGTTTTTGGTTTTTTAACCACTCCACTCAGGCTGCTCAAGGCAGACCAGAAAACGTAACTTACTAAAAAATGACTATTTTTGGCATTCCCCAATCAAATAAACTCCAGATTATTAGTCTACCTGACATATTCAATGACCACTGAATCAACTCCAACACACCTTTTCATGTGATTTCAACACCAGGCCTATATTACTGAAGTTTTAAAAAGCAGTCATACTTTTGTCCTGCCTTATATTACTCTAAAAACACCCCCACCCTTTTTTTTTCTCTTCCCTTTCCTTTCTTAAACTAAAAGGTCAAGCAAAGTATAGAAACAACAATAGCTGATAAATGGATCATTTAATCTTACAAAAAAATATGTCATTCTCCTTACTGTTTTAAGCTCTTGACGGAGTTGCTGGTTTAAATTTGTTGATTCTTCTAAACGAGCCTCCAAAGCAGCAATTTTTTCTTCTTTTATTTCAAGAGACTTCTTAAGTGTGGATTCTAATTTTGACTCCAGAAGCTTGTACCTACTGATCAACGACATCCCAGAAAGAAAGAAAAATTGTATTTTGGAAAATTATTTCAGGTATTTAAATTTTAAAGAGTTCTGAAACAGCAGCCCTGTAGCTACATTGAAAAACACGTGAATGCTGACTATTCAAAAGCATGAAGACACCTTGGTATTAATACCAAGTTCTTTTTCTAAAGCAAACAGAAGGCAGCAATCCAAAACATTTTTTAATCCTTCATTCTTGAAAACATTAGATATATAAAAAGCAACATTCAACTACAGCACTAGTCTGCTGGCTTTATTTGGATCATTAGCGTGTGTGTGATGACAGCACTCTTCCTTCTGGCTCCACTCCAGTGAATCCTGCAGGGACCTGAACTAAATTCGAATATGAAGTATTCAGAGAGCAAGATTTTCATCAATTTCCATTTCCTGCCTGCTTAAATAGAGGAGGCACTAGGGAAGGAGAAGAACACAGTTCTTTGCAGGTGCATACTCATTTGATGCGTAAGTGTGCGAATTGCTCACTCAGCCCAGCTGCTGGGATTTTAAGACTGTTACCACTCCTGATGTGTATGATTCCAGTTTTTACCATATTTACAATATTGTAGGGTACATAGAAAACCAAAACCACATATTTGGGAGAGAAGTGATAAGGATTTAGAATATATTATTTCGAAACAGTATCTCCTGAAACTGTCAGTGTACAATATTCTAATGCGTTATTAGTCCTTTAAAAAAAATTACTTCAGAATGCTACAATCATTAATCACTTTTCAACACTACCATCACTGTACATGTGTTCAAAATTTGGAAAACATCCCACTTTTGCCTGCGGTAGGATAAAATAAAACAAGCCATAAATATTCCCCTTCCTAATCTCAATTGCCAAAGAATCTATCAGCTAAGTGAAAAAAATAGATTGCAAGAGACTCCTGAACTGACAATAGCATTAAATCTATGCAGGAACTGGAGCAGAAGACCAATGGTAAGTAGAAAGATGTCCAAAAACATTATGTAGTAGTATGAGAATTCTAGATTTTAGGGTATGAAAAACAATTTTCAGGGACTTAAGAAATACAGGCATTCTACAACCAGTAGAACACACACCATTTTATCTTATTGAGCTGAAGCATATATTCAGCTGCAAATGAGAAGTTTCGTTACTGCAAAGTTATACACTTATGCAGAAAAGGAAAGACTAATAGCAGAGAGCCATTCCCCATCTTCCTTTTAAACACCTGATTACAAAAAATGGTTAAACTTTCTAATTCCATTAAGACTTGGGCATTTTAAATTCGGGGTCAGAATCCACAAATCTGTTTGTCTAAGGACAACAGCCATTTGAAAGATAAGACAAAATGGAAAACACCTTGAAGGTAATTCACCAAAAGTGGTTGGCTTAATCCCCACCAAAGAGGAGATTCTTCTCAATTTTATTTCTCTCAGAGAGAGAGAAATGGTGCTTTTTAAATTTGTCACCAAAATGAGAGAGACAGACCAAAAATACACCAAGAAGTGATTTTGGCCATAACGAACTTAGCTTTCTACAGACCTGATCAAATAATTGCTAATGTCTCACCTTTTGGATTTATGAAAAGTTGAGAATACTGGAAAGGCAAGATAGTCACAGAGCACAATTTCAAACCAATCAACCTTTCCACTTTTCAAACAAGTATTTCCCACTCACAATCCTCCAGCTCTACATGCAGTTGTTACAGGTCAGTCTACATTTTGATTGTAGAAGAGTCTCAAAACAGTAGCTTAGCCCAAATTCCTTCACATCTAAAACTATTTGTCACAAGCCTGAGCTCAGAAGCGGGCTTTAGGTAATGTTTTGGATACGTAAGATTCAAGACATAAATCTTACTGCACACCTTCCCACCAATCAGCCTGACCAACGACATCATACTCAGTCTGACATCCAAATATCCTGTATCATCAAATATTCCATCAGCTTCTGTGGTGCTTTCACATGGTCAGTGCTTGACAATCAAGTCTGATATGAATTCTTTTCAAGAGAGGCATTATCTCCTACTGTAAGGCAATCTGCAAATAATTGAGCACGAGCTGTTCTTAACAACAGTGCAGCTGAGCAGTACCAAGTTACAAGTGAACTAAGACCAGCAGAAAACAGGCCAAGAACAGGTAATAGTCAATATATACACAGAAAAAAAAATGCACTCCTTGGAGAGAAAAAAGCACCAAAGGCAGTGAGGCAATTGAAAACTGTTCACTTGTGTAATTCCCACTCTTGACTAACATGGAATCACACACAGAAATGGAAGAGGTCACAACAGGTGCCAGAACTATGTCAGAAGTTCATTTCCAGATTATATTTTAATTAAACCTGAATAAAACTCCCAATTCCATGGAGATATGTCAACTCCAAATTTTCTTCTGAATTACAATTAATAGATCCAATAATACCATTCTGTAAAATGTGATGGAAACACTAGCATTACATGACCCAAAGTCGTAATTAATATAACATCCCAAAGCAACTAACCAATGAGAAGTGAACCCACAACATCTGAATCTTTAGAAGTATAAGCACTTGTAAGAGACTAACAGCATTGCCTGAAATGTAGACGCAGATTCATAAATCTTTTCACAGAGTGTAATTTCTAAAAGCACCTCTACAGAATAATATTTTTTCCCCAGAAGTAGTCATACTAGTCAAAGCTCTGATGGCTTTTTTTGAACTCCTCATCTGTGAGCTGAGAAAGGTAGATTGAAGACCCCAGCAGAAAACAAGAGGTGTCAACAGATTCTCCATACGGGATTTTGGCACTACCTCACTAACACAGCTCTGGCAACAAGAAAGGGAAACTGAAGGAAAATAAAAATGTAATCTGGTTTTCTTTTGATATAGTAGGCCCCAAATAAATCTACATGTTCATGACAATCAGTAGTAATAACAGATCATGACGCCAGTTTTTTTTTCCCCTTCTCCTATTTAAAAAGGGCACAACTGAATAGCATCATGAAAGAAAGATTGGCTAGAAGCCCATACTAATCTGCTTTTCTCCAGTCACAATTTTTCCCTAAATCCCTGCAGGATAAGACAGAACACAACATACAGCAAAGCAAACAGATGTCAGGATAGCAGCTGCTTTATACCGGCAGGTGTGGCAGAGTGATAGAGCCAGTATGAAGTTTTGGAGACACTCAAGAATTGGATACATCCCAGCGTGTATAAGAGGGAATACAAGCAGTTTCTTTTTTGGTAGAAAAAAATAGAAGAAAATAGCATCAAGGAAAGAGTGAGAGTTTAAGCTAACCATTATGTGACAAAAGTGTAAATAATGTTTCTATCAGTCAAAAAGAAATAAGCCTCACTACGGGCCTGTTTTCTTTTACTGCTACTGTTCCATTGCTAACTAGAACATAAGTTTTGATTATATATTAACTGTATCTACTGACACACTTCAAGAAAATTCCTAGTAGTAAGAAGTAGTAATTCATTTCCAGAGACAAAACACAAAAGCACATCAGCTACCTTATTAATTTAAAAGAATTTCAAGTTCCATTTTTGGCTTATTACAGTGCATTAAAACCAAAGCATATACACAATAAGAGTCTGTAAAACTGTTTTATCTTTATGAATATAAAAGACCCTCAATTCTATACTATTCGTTGAGTAGATAGGCCTTGACATTCTCACCTGTCATCACTACTCTGTTCATCATGCAAGAGACGCTCCTTGTTTAAGCCTATTTTTTCAAGTTCATGGGCAAGCTTTTCTAGATCATTGTTCATTTGTTGGGTCTTCAATTTTTCACTCACCAAGTCCTTACACAGAAAAAAAAAAGCAGTGTTATTATACAAATATAATAATGCAGTCTTAATTCTCTTTGCCTATGTACAAGTCTTCTATTACTATCTAAAATTTAACTGTCATTAACTCTCCTTTCCTTCCAAGTGTTAGCTTTTAGCTAGCATCAGGCATTATATTGTCACCATAAGTATGATTTCACTGTAGCTCTTTACTCCTTTCCTTTCTGAAGAATTTCCCTAATTTGGTCTCAATCATTGGGATCAAGGGGCAACATTGTAGCCAAAGCAAATACTAAGATGAAGAATATGAAAAACATTAATTTAACAAAGGCTTCATGACTGCCTGTATGCAACCTTACAGATTTAAATGTAATGTGACTGCATTTATTATTATGTATTTATTATTATGTAACTCCATCCCTACTGTAACCACTGAAGACACTAACAGCATACACAGATGAATGCATAATACCTTTTTCCCCCCCCAAAATACAGATTACATTAAGAATGGTAACTACTTTCTATTTACCTCTCGTAAAGTGACAAGGGTTTTCTTATCAATAGTAGCTCTTTTCACAAGTTCTTTATTTTCCTTTTCTAGTTCTTTCAGGCGAACGCATGACTCCTTATATACAACTATTTCTTTAAATAGAGATTTATTTTCCTTTTCCAGATTGCTAATTTTTACATTGTTTTCTTCTAAAGTACTATCTTTAATTTCTGCTTGTTGTCGAAGTCTTTTATTTTCTTTTTCTAACTGTTTCTTATCTTTTTCCAGTTGAGAAGTCTCTTGTTCTAACAACTTATTCTCCTTTTCCAATTGCTCTAGGCGCTTACTAGAGATTTTCAACTCTTCTAAGTTTTTCTGCAGAGTCTGATTTTCAGACTCTAAATCTTGTAATTCACTTTCTAGTTGCTGAATTTTCTTATTGCTGTTTTCAAGGGCTTTCTGTAACCTTTGGTTTTCTGTGTCTAGACCTTGGTAGCTGACTTCTAAGCGTTCACTTTTCTTAAATGAGGCTTTCATGAGTTCAAGGCTTTTTTTAAGTTGTTCCTTTTCACTCTCCAGTTCCTTATTTTCCAATTGTAGTTGTGCCACCTTAATGCTTGTACACTTCAAAGATTCAATTGTTCTTCTTAATTCTAAGTTTTCTTCATCAAGTTGTGAATTTTCCTTTTCCAAGGATTCTAATTGAAAAGAGAGATTTTTTAGGCTATCCAAAGTCTTTTTCAGCTTTCTGTTTTCAGTCTCCAGGTCTGAGTTTTCTTGTTCTAAGGCCTCTATCTTCTCACAAGTAATTTTTAAGTTAGTAATTTTTTTCTGTAATAATTCATTTTCCTTCTCCAGATGATGCAGCTCATTCTCGAGTTCTTCTGCTCTCTCCCCTTTCTCTTTATAATGTTCCAGTTCTTTTCTCACTTGTTTTTTCTCAAATTCAATCTTATTTAACTTACTACTGGTTTCTTTAATAGACTCATGAAGAATTTTATTTTCTTTTTCAATTTCCTTCATTCTCGCTTCAGCACTGATTTGTGAGCGTTGTCTTAGAGAAGCTACAGTTTGATTCAAATGTTCATTTTCTTGTTCTAATAGCTTAATCTAATTTTGGGGAAAAAATGTAAACTCTAGTAAGCAACATGCCGACAAATAACCAGTTCCATATATAAACTGAAAGCTACTAAGATACTAAGATTACAACATATTTCCCTTTTACTGTAGGGTTTTTAATAGGATTTTCTCTTCTTACACTACTGATATTTATTTGCAGCCTTACAAACACTGCATATGAACCCAGGTGAGAGTTTGACAGTAAAATCCTAAGTCAATTTGACTCCTCAAAGACCTTCCTCTTGGACAGAAGATGACACAGAAATAAAACTAACAAAATACAAAACAGAATAAAGCTGTATCTATTTCTTAGCTTCATTTCCTTTTCATTTGTGTTTATTCAGATCTAGTTTATTTTCCTTAAACTATGTAATTTCCAGATAGCTCTCTCCTAGAAACATGTAAACAAAAAACAAAACTGCAGTCAAGTTCTAAACCAAACTTGAGATGAAAGCAGGTGAGAGAACTCCAAAAGTATTATTTTTATTTCACTTGAAAAAACAGCGCTGATCTGTTGGATATGAAGGCATCCTGATCATAGTAAATCACATTTTGGGAACAAACACAAAGCTTCATTCATTTTTCAGTTAAAAAGGGACATACTGCTTCAAAACAGCCTCCAAAGAAAGTAAATCATTGACAGGACTGAATTATTTTCTTAGGAAACATATTTCCAGATCTACTTTAAGGTCAAATGTAGCTTTTGTATCTTGATTTTTTATTTTATTTTTATTGAGTTACTTCATATCAATTTGAATTACTTAGATTTGAGTATTGAATGGCAGACTACAAATTGCAGAAAACTGTTTAGATCAATATTTAGGAAAACACAAATCATGTATCATAAGGGGCATTTCAACAACACACTGCTTTGGAGAAAAGTGAAAATGCTAGCTGCAATGAAAAACAGTGACTGAGAAAATTATAGACTGTTCTTTCATATTTAAGTCTGAATATAGCTATTAATAACAGGATTTGCAACTTGGATCCTGGAAATGGCTATCTGTTCTAAAATTATTAAAAAGGTGTCTAAACCCCCCCCTTTTTTTTTTAACGGTTCTTTACATAAATTGCTATCTTACTGAACATATATAATTACTTTCTATGAATTCAGCTTCCATAATCCAAACTTAACAAAAATATCATGATCAATGCCTCCATGTTTTTGACAAAAATCAAATGTACTTTAGGGAGTCCCTCCCAAAAAGTTTCAGCATAGGATTTGTAAAAGACACAAAAGATGCTGCTAACTCAGCACAGCTCCTAAGTACGTAGTTTTAAAATAGAATTAGCCCCACTGAAGTGTCAGTCCTACTTCAACACATTGAAAACACCACATTTATCTTTAATAGTTGAACTGGGATTTACAACCTATTACAGTATTCTAGAAAGTTTTAGTCCCTTTTCCCTGGAATACACTTCAAATACAATGTCTAAATCAATTATTTTAATAATGAACATCTAAACAAGACAAGGTAGTTTTGCTTTCAAGTTATCCCCACTTGTCTTTAAATGAAAGTAAAGCTTCAATAATGAGCATTTTTGTTGTTGTTAGGGCTGGAATTTGATTTTCTGATTAAATTGGTCCTGCACAAATTTTCAGAATTTTTACAATATTCTGTATTCCAAAATAGTGTACTTTTATATTTTCAGTTAAGCCAAAAACTGTTGATCTGATCAAGAAATATCAGTAGAATTCATAAAAAGATAAATATACTTCTAATCTGAAAAAGCTCTAAAAGTATATTTGTTATATAGTGAGTGCAGACATCAGTGACATTTAGTACCTCCCAAATACGGCCCAAATCTTTTACAAAGACACAAATTCCTATTTTGGACGATCAAAATAACAAATTCTGTCATCTACCTGCAAGCCTCACCTAGCAAACATTCTAACGTAAAGGACTGTCAGGAAGCTGCCTCAGATAATTTTGAAGGTAAGTGGCACAGCAGAAGAACAAACAAACCAGCTTGGATACACTGGTCTTTGTCACGTCCCCTCAATGGACAGGCTGCTGTAGTTCTCAGTAGTACTCCAGCATTACTTCAAACACTGAACAGCTGCCTGGAACTTGTTTTCCTCCACTGAGAGGTGTTTGGCCTAACTCCAAAGTTCCCAATTTTCTGTTTTGGCTGTGCTACAACCTCTAAGCAACTACAGCAAATGCATAGCCCATGAAAACCACAGAAGCATTACTAAACACTAAAAAGTTCTAAAACTAACAGTAAAGCCTCTGCTTAAAATGAGTCATGACTCTCCCTGGCTGCAGGTCTTATACAAACTGTTTTGGTGCAGGTATGTCCTTTTGGCAAATCTGCTACATTTGCAATCCCTTTATGCCTATAGAGAAGTACAAAAGGAGAACAATACAATGCTGCATTAACACTTAATTCTGTTACTCACTTGTCGCTCTGAGTTTTCTCGAAGTGCCTCAAGTGTCTTTTCAAGCTGTGTTTTTTCCTTCATCAAATCTTTACTCAAATTTTGACTGTTCTGCAGACTTTGTTTCTCTTGGCTAATTTCATTCTCTAGCCCTTCAAGCTAGAGGAAAAGAAATAATTTTTTTAAAAATCTACTTGAAAATGATCATAGCGTTACTCTTAGCTGGGTTGAAGGGAGTCTTATAACAATGAGTAAAGCAAGTTAAAGGAATGAATAACATGAAACCTTCTATTCTCTGAAACAATTCATCTCTTTTAGGAAAAAATTACTTCTAACAGCATCTTCTCTCCTGGTTTAGAAAAAATATATCTATAAGCGACTTTTTCATTTAAAAAAAATGGTCAGATTTTATTAGGTTTTGGATATTTCCCCAAGCACCCTTTTAAAAAAGAAAAAAAATATATTTCAGTGAGGCTTATACTGCTACTCCACCTCCCTTTCAACTTAAAAGGGCTGAGCTGAATGTTATTTCATCTTAAACACTTCAAGAGATACTTATGATGATTACTTATGACTTCAATACACAGGTTTATTTTGTAACATGGTTACAACTCCCATAATGTCACCGGACAGCAAAATTGTTTGCAGGTGACAGTCACCAAGTGTGATTTTTCTGTCACATCTAAGTCAAAATTAGTAACTTAGAAGCAACATATACATTAAACAATCATCTGCTGGAAAGATTATATTCTATGTCAACCCACGCTCCACATTTCCCAATGCTAGAGGAGTCCAGACGTAAATCAGACTACAAGCAGGGCACAATATTTCCAGAAAGAAATTATCTGAGTTACACCTTAACTTGCTGGTAAAAAATAGTGAGAAATAAAAATGACAGAAAGATGGCAGAATAGAATGTGTTATTCCACAGAAGAATTTATTGGTTGCAAGTAGGCAAAAAGCATGACATCAGTTAAGTCAGAACCTGAATAGTTTCACTTCGGCTGAGAACACTGATGATTGACCAGTTTTCCACTTCCCTCTCTCTCCAAAATTAAGATTGTCCTGATCCCTTGCTTAACAGAGCAATGCATCTTTTACAGGGATATTGGCACTTTCGTTGATTTTTTGCAACGGAGAAGGAACTGGCTCAATCACCTAGGCAGAGATGCAGTCAGACACCCTGTGGGAACCAAATTTATCCACAGCTTGCTCAACTGTCTCAGCTGGTCTGTCTGCCAACTGGACACAGAGTAGAGTTCCTGCGGTCACTGTGTCTAGCTCATTTTAGTGTAGTGTAGACTCTATATTAGCAGTTTGCTTGAAGAGAAAGCATGTCCAGATAGAAACAGACTATGCACAGAAGATCCATAATAAACATTTTGTTCAACTTCACACATTTTGCTGAAGTAGTCACAATGCAGAACAATGTTTTGTAGGGTCAGCTGAGAAAAAGGACATGTTGCCAGACATCCCAAGTTGTAAGAACAGTATCAGACAATTATGAAGACTTACTACTGCTTGTTTCTTAAACCTGTTCCCTTCTTTTGTACTCTCCTAACTGTCTTCCTTGTATTGTACAAAATCTCAAAGCAGCACATAGGCTGCTGCTGCAAAAAAATGTATTTTTAAGAAATTAGAAATAGCATGGAAGTATAAAATAGAGAAGGGATTTTTTTTAAATTATTACCTCTTCTATCTTCAACAATAATCTAATGTCTGACATCGTGTACTGGGTTGGGCTGGGATGTTAACTTTCCCTGCAGCAGCCCATACAGTGCTGTGCTCTGCACTTGTAGCTAAAACAGCACTGGTATCACACCAGTGTTGTGTCTGCTGCTGAGCAGTGCTGGCACAGCATCAGGACTCTCTCTAACCCCCCTAGGGGTGGGCAAAGATGTGAGAAAAGAAACATCACCAGGGCAGCTGACCTAAACCAACCAAAGGGATATTCCATACCATATGATGTCACACTCAGCAATAAAAAGTGGAAAAAGGAGGAAGAGGGGAGGGGTGGGCTCTCATTGTGAAAACGTCTGTCCTCCTCCCGAACACCGGCTACGTGCGTTGAGGCCCTGCTTCAAGGATGTGGCCAAGCATCGCTCATTTGTGGGAAGTAGAGAGTAGTTTCTTTCTTCTGCACTTCCACATAGCCTTTACTTGTTTTGTTTAGTTTTCCCTTTCCCCCTCCCTTTTCCCCTTTCCCTTTTTTTCCCCTTTAGTTAAATTGTTAATTTAGTTAAATTGTTTAATTAAATTGTTTAATTAATAACAATCTTTCCTTAATAATTATTTCTTTTTTCCTTTAATTAAATCATCCTTATCTCAACCCGTGAGTTGTTCTTTCCTTTACTTCTTCCCCTCCTCATCTAAGGAGGGAGAGTGAGAGAGCAGTTGTGGTGTTCAGCTGCCCAGTCCGGTAAAACCACCACACATCGGTATTTCAGAAACTTTAGACATTTCACCCCACTGTAGTCTCTTTTTTTTTTTTTTCCCAATTTTTATTCCCTATAATAATCATTGACTGAATTATACGACCTGATATATGATTTGTAGAGTAAAATAGTGTAGACTAGCACAGATATATCTAAGTAATTTTCTTCATTCACTTGCTCAATTGCTTGGCCCATCTTCTCTCTTTTCTCAGTAACGAACAACAACATGACCAAATTTTCTGCATAGGTGAATACTGGCTGATATCTCTATGTAAACATACTTTCCCCTGCTTAATAATTACAAAGTTAAAAATAATTTTATCAAGCATCATAAAATACTTTCATTATTCACTGTCCCTACATTAACACATTGATTTTCTTCCTTACTGATAAAAGCGCTTTCTGAATAAAGTGATCATGTATTAATGAAAAACAATTAAAAATAGAAAAACATTCCTGCAGAAGTTGTATTCTTTTTTACTCTAAGTTTATAAGCACCATAACACTATTTAGACACTAGCAATATTTGCTTTATTCAAAATAATGGCAATTTATAAAGTTACCTGTTAGAAATAAAACAGCAAGCAACATTAGGCAACTAATACACGATAATTCAAACATACACTGGTGAGTACCTTTTTGTTAAGTCTTTGGTTTTCCTTTTCCATTTTCAGAATCTTTGAACTACTGTCTTCTACAGAACCCACTGCATTTTGTAATTCTTCCACTGTCTTCAGCAAACTTTGGTTTTCCATTTCCAACTTCAGTAATCTGCTTGATGTCAGTTCATTTACTTCATGACCAAGTGATTTCTGTGGCACTATTAAAACACCATTAAAAAAAAAAAGTAATTTAAGTTTATTATTACCTGGAGTTCTTCACAGACAGACTTTGCGTTTTTAGAGTTAGGGGATTTAGAAGCCTATGATGATTCTCCAATGCTTTTCTGCTGAATAAGGCTAGTTAGGATCAGTGACCCATTTTCCTTACCCAACAGATAACACTACATATGCATAGAAATAAATGTCCTACACATCCTACAGTTCCTAATCATGACAGAGATTTCCTGCAGCTGAAGATATCTTCCCCAATTGCCTCAAATCCTTTGTATGCAATCCAGTTGTGACCAAGCATTCTATACTGGAAGGATCAAAATTTTTTCCACAGATGTTTCTGCAAACAATTACTCTGAGAAACCTTAACAAATCTTTCATAACTTTGAGAATAGTAAAGCAAGAAGATTCCCAATCTGTACTACAGAGTATAGATGCTTGAATGGCAACCCATTTTAACTCCACGGTATTTATGGGTTTTACATCTCTGCTGAAGTGAACAAGAGTTACAGGAACAGAAACTTTTAATTTAGGGTCCACCTCCATGGACATACACGACTGAGCAAACAAACAAAAACCAACTAACCACAACAAAAAAAGATGACAACCGAAATGAAACAACCCCAAAACTGCCAACTTTCTCCAGAGGACAAAAGATCCTGTACTATAGAGATCAGGAGCTGTGAATTCCTAATACTGCTCCACTTCCAACTTTATTTTTTTTCACTTTTTAGCAGTTTGCAAGTATTACTATGCTTACCTTCAGAAAGTTCAGTAGTCCTATTTATCTGTTCAAGTTCCCAGCCGAGATGCAACGATTCATCCATACTTTGTTTCTGAGCCATTTCTAGAGTCATATTTTCCTCCATGAGTTCCTCAATCTTCTTTCTGTCCATATCACGCTCCTTAAAAATTATTTCATGTGTAACTTTAGAAAAAGCTATGTCTCAACGTGCACAATTTTTTATACTATCAAGTATGCCACAGACAAATGCAAAGTGCATCTTCTGATTTGTTAATGCACAGTGAGACAGGGAAAAAAGACAAAATTATGGAGGACCTAGAACAGGAGCATGACAAACAGTAAAGAAAAATATGCAGAGAAGAACTTATTCTCAGCATAACCTATGGATATGACTCCGTTTGGTCTTTTTCAAAGTTCACTTCTCTCAGAATATTAGGAAAGAAAGTACACATGATAAGCACAGCTTGGTAGCACACACAAAAAACAAGCACATATAGAGAAACAAAATTTAATCTTCTCTAGACTACCATAATACTACTATCATACAAAAAGCTATAACAGGACTGGGTCCACAATGAAAGAGTCTCATCCAACTCTTTCCCAGTCCCTCTCCCAATACATGCTACTTTTACATGAACTAACTGCAGCTATAAAAATCTCAAAATTTCCAGAAAATGAAAGCAAATAGGGGGTGGCAATCTCTTGACCCTTAAGGAAAACTTATTAAAAACAACTACAACAACATACAAAAATAAACACCCACCCACAAAACTGGCAAATCACAATCCTATCTTTTACAATATTTACTTCTGGTGAAAGAAAGTGTTAAAAACACAAATTATTTTGGGACAAACATTCTGAAAAATATGTCACTATATTGTTAGAATTTGGAACACGAATTATCTCTTTTATCCAAGTATTTAAGTGACAACAAACTATCTTTAGCTCCAAAAGATTTGATCCTATCCTTCTTACTACTGAGTCTCCATATGCCTTATCATCTTATTTTAGCTATCTGATTAAACACTGTATTGCCTTTAGGAAGAGTATTGCCTTTGCGATTTTTACCTCTCTAGGCAGAACCAAGACTGCTGTAGGAAAACCTATGTGAAAAACGTTTAAATTAGGACAGAGCTTTCTCTTCTCCCACGCCATTTCAATCAGAATGCCTTATTTTATTAAAAGTGCAAATAAACTTCATAGAATATCAGTAGTCTTTTTCATCCTCCATTTACACTTACCATCTCCATATCATGTAATTTAGCTTTTAATTGTAGATTCTCTTTTTCTAACTCATGTAATTTATCCGAACGGGCTCGTGTCCCCTCCAGCTGATCTTCCAACATTGTCTTTGTTTCTAGCAACACTTGATTGTCTTCCTTTAACTCCTATAAGAGCAACAACAACAATTAATACAATTTGATGCTACCTAGTTTTAGAAATGCTGAAACGTTCTTTTCAAAGCTGTAACAGACGCTTTAAAAACAGATTTACAGCAATTTCATATAAGTGTAGCATACAGAAAAATTTACATAACCTGAGAGAAACAAAAAAGAGAGAGAGAAGCATTAAGAATAAATAAGCTGTCGATAATCAGAATTGAACAATCTACTGGGTGGCATCCCTGCATATGGCAGGGGGGTTGCAACTAGATGATAATTAAGGTCCCTCTAACCCAAGCCATTCTATTATTCTATGAAACCATAAATATCTCTGTGATTTGAGATGTAACCTGGAAAGATGCGCTGCAAGTGCATGGACTACAACTAAAAGGCTGACCTGAAATAAAAATTAAAGGCCTGAGGTTCAAAAAAAAAAAAAAGCAGAAGGAAGTATTTTGCATACCACATATTTGAATTGTGGAATTTATTGCCCTATGATTGCTAAGATGAAAAAGCTTACATGTGTTGAGAAGTTATTTAATTCACAGAACCACAGAATCATCTAGGTTGGAAGAGACCTCCAAGATCACCGAGTCCAACCTCTGACCTAACACTAACAAGTCCTCCACTAAACCATTTCACTAAGGTCAAAATCTAAATGTCTTTTAAAGACCTCCAGGAATGGTGACTCAACCACTTCCCTGGGCAGCCCGTTCCAATGCCTAACAACCCTTTCGGTAAAGAAGTTCTTCCTAATATCCAACCTAAACCTCCCCTGGTGCAACTTTAGCCCATTCCCCCTCGTCCTGTCACCAGGCACGTGGGAGAACAGACCAACCCCCACCTCGCTACAGCCTCCTTTAAGGTACCTGTAGAGAGCGATAAGGTCGCCCCTGAGCCTCCTCTTCTCCAGGCTGAACAACCCCAGCTCCCTCAGCGGCTCCTCGTAAGACTTGTTCTCCAGACCCCTCACCAGTTTCGTTGCCCTTCTCTGGACTCGCTTGAGCACCTCCATGTCCTTCTTGTAGCGAGGGGCCCAAAACTGAACACAGCACTCGAGGTGCGGCCTCACCAGAGCCGAGTACAGGGGGCCAATCACTTCCCTAGACCTGCTGGCCACACTGTTTCTTATGCAAGCCAGGATGCTGTTGGCCTTCTTGGCCACCTGAGCACACTGCTGGCTCATATTCAGCTGACTATCAACCAATACTCCCAGGTCCTTCTCTGCCAGGCAGCTTTCTAACCACTCATCTCCCAGCCTGTAGCTCTGCTTGGGGTTGTTGTGCCCCAGGTGCAGGACCCGGCACTTGGCCTTGTTCAACCTCACACAGTTCATCAATAAAGATATTAAAGAGAACTGGCCCCAGTACTGAGCCCTGGGGGACTGCACTAGTGACTGGCCTCCAACTGAATTTCACTCCATTCACCACAACTCTTTGGGCCCAGATATCCAGCCAGTTTCTAAACCAATGAAGTGTACGCCAGTCCAAGCCAAGAGCAGCCAGTTTCTCGAGGAGAATGCTGTGGGAAATGGTGTCAAAAGCCTTACTGAAATCAAGGTAGACCACATCCACAGCCTTTCCCTCATCCACCAAGCGCATCACTTTGTCATAGAAGGAGATCAGGTTCGTCAAGCAGGACCTGCCTTTCACAAACCCATGCTGACTGGGCCTGATCGCCTGCTTCCCCTGCAAGTGCCGCGTGATGACACTCAAGATAATCTGCTCCATGAGCTTCCCTGGCACTGAGGTCAAGCTAACAGGCCTATAGTTTCCCAGGTCTACCCTCCGGCCCTTCTTGTAGATGGGCGTCACATTTGCTAGCCGCCAGTCAACTGGGACCTCCTCTGATAGCCAGGACTGCTGATAAATGATGGAAAGTGGCTTGGCCAGTTCTTCCGCCAGTTCTCTCAGCACCCTCGGGTGGATCCCATCCTGCCCCATTGACTTGCATACATCTAAGTGCTGTAGCAGGTCGCCAACCATTTCCTCGTGGATTATGAGGGCCACATCCTGCTCCCCATCCCCTTCCACCAGCTCAGGGTACTGAGTACCCAGAGAACAACCAGTCTTGTTGCTAAAGACTGAGGCAAAGAAGGCATTAAGCACCTCAGCCTTTTCCTCATCTCTCGTCACTAAGTTTCCCCCCGCATCCAGTAAAGGACGGAGATTCTCCTTAGTCCTCCTTTTTGTGTTAATTTATAAAAACATTTTCTATTGTCTTTAACAGCATTAGCCAGATTGAGCTCCAGATGAGCTTTGGCCTTTCTAATTTTGTCCCTACACATCCTTACAACATCCTTATAGTCCTCCTGAGTGGCCTGCCCTCTTTTCCAAAGATCATAAACCCTTTTTTTATTTCTCTAAACTCTAATTCATGGAAGAGAAGGCCAAAAACCTCAAAGTTACCACCTCTGAGTAAGATTTTCTTGTTCAGAGACTACTGGAGGCTGGGGAGATTAAGTATCACCAAGTGCTTGCCCTGTTTTTTTGTTTTTTTTTGTTTGTTTGTTTGTTTTGTTTTTACTTTTCATCTATTGGCCACCATCAAAGACTGGAGACTGATGCAGGTGCTCCTTTCAGTCCTGACTTATTTTATTATCAGATTGAACTCCACAATCTTTGTGTTGTAGAATATGGAGAACAAGACTTAGAGAAATTTTCTGTAGACCATAATCAAGTTTAGAGGCAACTGAGCAAATGTACTTAAGCCCAAAATCAGGAAATGATGCTGAAAATGAAAACACATGCATTCTCAGAATTCAACCAACCATATTCAGAAGTCCTAAACAGCTTTATTTTTTCCACACTTTTTCTAATGGTGTTGGATGAAAATAACACGTAAAACATATACTTGGCATTTTTACTCATGACAAAGGTTTTTTTTTCAGACTTCAGCATGCAATTGGCTGCAAAATCTAACAAAGAGATCACTGAATATAACAAATATTGACCCATTATACTCTTCCCTACAAATATTAACTTATTATTATGGAGCAAACCCAACAAATTAGTATCTGTCTCTATTTATGCATGTTTGAAAAACAGATAGCTTACAAGCTACAAAACACGTAAACAAATTTTAGTTTTTTAGTAGTTTAAACATTGTTTTCAAGTCTTGCACACTGGTCTCTCTTTTTTTTTAAAGCCATATGCTCTCGGTCCTTCTTATAACAGTAGTAAATATACACAGCTTATGAAGTCATTCATGTAAGATGGTTTCAAATAGCTCACAGAGATCTTCCCATATGCACGCAGGCTAATGATAATGCTCACCACTCTCAGTACCTGACTTTCCAGAAGACCAATGCATACTAACCTCTCACAGTATATAAAGATAACAGGAAAACTTTGAGAATGTAAAACACGTCATTGGAACTCTGCCCCTGAGCTCTTTTAAGAAAGGTTTTAACTTAAACACTGTTGAGAAAGAAGTCTCTTTCCAGAGGATGCTGTATCATCAGTCTGTAACCATCTTTTCATTTAGTATTACAAAATTTTTCAGATATGATAACTAGAATATTGGGGATATCATATCATATCATGGCTAGACAGCAGATCTGTATGATGAAGATCTGGATGTTACCACAGATCACAATGATTTGATGTTGCTTTTGAGTTACTATATGAGAAAGTGTATAGAAAAGTAATCTTTCCACAGTATTCCAAACTGGTAAGGCCATAATTGGAGTATAAGATCCAGTTTTAGGAACCCGATTTTAAGCAAGGTATGAATTACGACCGAACCCAGAAAACAGAAAAACACACCTTATAAGGCAGAATTCTGTAGGGCCGTAGAGCATAAAGAACTAGGAGAGGACATATGACATGTCTCAGTCTTCAGAGAAGAAAAAAAGCTGCTATGAAAGGTTGTGGATACTTCACCACTCAGGTCTTAAAAAACAGATTAATGCCAAGCTTTTGTTTGGAGTGGTAGAGGTATATAAAAAATATCCTGTGTTTTTAAAGCTGGACTGAATGAATTTCCGAGACACCCATCCAACCTTGTGACTCTAAGAATCCACATTAAATGTAAAAATTACATAAAATAATATTCTGCAACTGTGCATCATAGTTTAGCCTAGTATCTTGTCTGCTTTTGGATCATTTTTTCCCTAAAGAAACATCTTCAAACTAGTTATTATTCATACAAATTATTTTTTTCCAATAAACATTCATTTCAAGTTCTCCCCACTTTTCTAGGGGTTGTCTTCTTTAATGCACATCTTGAAATTTCCTTAAAACTTTCATTAGCTTTGACTACCACAAGTAATTGTTTCATTCCCAAATCCTGCCACCTTCACATTTGCCCAACAAATTTGCTATTTACAGACAGAATGAATGCCTAATAAACCCTGCATGTTGATGATTTCTTAACTAATTCATGACAAATTTAACAATCTCCTGTCTGGTGTCAATGCGCTTATCCATAGAATGTTGTCATTCTATACTCATTTAGCATTTGCTGAGCCACTATTTCTTGAACACTTTATTTAGAAATCTGCCTTTTGTGAGAAGACTTACAGAAGAGAAAAGAACTATTACAGTTACAGTATATTGTTAATCAACTCCCTCTCTGGCTTCCTCATCACATAGTATATATCCTAAACCAAGGTTCTCCGATTGGTCTTGCCAGCTTAGAGTTATGGTGAATACGGCTGACTTCAAATGAAACTGCCTGGGATTAGACACAGGGGTCTTATGTAAAAACTGTAATTTATGATAAAGACTGATTATTTACATATCCCAGAGTAAGAAGCTATGATACTGTTTCCATGTCCCAATGTTTAAGTCATCAAAATAACTTTAAAAAAGCCACAGTAAACAAAAATTATGGCTATTCAGTATTTTCCATAATATACCTCCACTCTAGCTTTGTAGAATTCAATATCATGCAGCCTCTCTTTATACCGGCTGACTTCACTTTCAAGCTTGTCGACTCGAATTGCCTTCTCACGAAGAGCATCTAATTCATCTCTATACACTCTGGCAGAACGGGCCTCGGAGAGTAAATTCATGTTCTAGAAAACATAGAAATTAAAGAAGAGTATTAAATCCCATGAACATTTTCTCCATCCTCACTGATACACAGTTAGATCCTCTACCTCTTCTCAATACCTAAAAATGTTTAAAATAGCACTGCTGTGGTCACAGAAATATACAAGCATACAATCCTGAAAATCCTTTGAAGATTTTGATAAAGATCACAGACTTGACTGCTATTATTTTCTAACTACCACTCTGCACGTGTACTAGAAGTATATAAGCACAGAGTATGTTTTTACTTTAAATGTATTACATTAAGAACTAATATTCTTAATGTATCTTGCATGAAAAAGACTTTCATCATAGCAATTGACTTTTACCACAGTGACTTCATAATACAAAAGTATCAGTATCTCTTGAGTACTGACTACAGGCTACTAAAGCAAAGCAGGATTTCAAAAGTCCATAAAAAATTAGGTAAAAAAAAAAATCACCTTTGGTAAATAATGTTATAACAATCAACTGTTATTAAGATTTAATCTTTGTAAGTCTAAATCTCTGGAATATTTCTCTATGAAAACAGAGAAAAATACTTGAGTCCAGAAGTGTTATTTTCTGTGACCATTGTCTACACACATAAACAATAAGATATGTTACCAAGCTGAGGTTCACTGACATCCCAGTGAGGTCATTTGCTATTTTTAATTTGTACATAATTTAGGAATTCAGCCACAGAATGTTCCTACAAATGTTTTTCTCATTGAAAGGAAGATGACCATTTCTGACTTCCTGTTCAAACCTCAGGTTCCTGCACAGAGAAATTCTAATCTCTAGTTGCTCAATAATTAAAGACTAGTATTGACCAGCAACCTGGATGAATATTTATTTGTCAAAATAAACATCACTGGCTAACTACAACTGCAGTGTGTTTATCCAACTTGTTAAAAACGTTCTAGCTAGTACTTCATATAGGCAATTCACAATACAGGCAATGGTGAAAACAAATGCAAAACATTCACTTTTCACATAAGCTCTCCAAATACTATGATGTCTGCTTCAGAACACACACCACAAAAAGAGAAATAAAATGTTAAGTTTTGCTACTTCATGCATTTATCACAGCTGCATAAGCAGCTGTGACTGGTCTTTGCTTCCATTTAGAAGCACTGAGGAAATGGCAAAACAAAACAAACAAAAAAATAACCCACCAAAAATATTGATAAAACTAAGCTTCATGTCTTATTGAAATGCTCTTCTGCAAAGCATCTTCCCCCCTCCATTTCAAATTCAGAGGCATTTTTAGGAAATAAAGAACAAGCTCAGACAAGAGTCTACAATCAATATGAAGTCCTTTCCTATTTCTCTTGTCCCTCTTTTTTGAGAAATGTCTTTCAGAGTTTTTCAGACTCACAGTATGAGGTCACTGCTGAAGACATCAGACCTCCTAATAAATGAGCTGCTTTAGCCATCTGATTGTTTTTCAAGCACCTGTTCCTCACTATCTAACACAACATAAATGTTGACAGTATAAACACTAGCTGCAAAATGCAAGCTTTTACATTTTAATGCGGGAAAGAGCATTTCAAGCTTCTAGAAAAGTGTACTCTTTTCCTATCTGAACAAATTATTTAACATTAGTCCTGAAAGTCTTCATTATCAAACAACTGCAACTCATTTTGAGGGAGCTCCGTGAAGGAAAAAACAATTGCTGTGAAGTCATCAGCTGAAAAAAAAAGAATACTGGACAGTACACGCCGAAGGATAATGTGGCTGCTTCATTATTTCAATAGGGAGTAATGCAGAGGGGTATCATAACTTAATTCTGAGAAAGGTATGTTAAAAAAAAAAAAAACAATTTAGAGGCTGCACCAAGATAATACATTTCCAAGAATATTGTACTGGTCTTTTTCAAGGAGAGGTATATATACTTTCGTAAATTTCAGAACATTTCTTTAACAGTTTAAATTATCAACTGATCCCCAATAATTATATAAACACAACAGCCTAAGAAAAAGTGAATCATGCTCTCCCTCATTATCTACACAGATTCAAAGTATAAAGGAAAACAGCCAAAATTTGAGTGGATTGTTTTTAAGAAAAAGTCTGCACATGTACACTTACAGGATATGGTGGTGACAAGCATCTTGAACATGGAAATAAAAAAAAGTTAGAGAAGAAACAGTAACCTAATTCAGAATTTTCTACCAGCATACTAGTCTAAATAAATTTGTAAATTATACAAGTTCATATTCAGAGTATAAGAAACAAAATATATTTTTAAAAAGCATGAAAATTACTTCCTAATACCATGATAAAAGAAACAAACAAATAATATTGTTCCGGTAGTGGCAATTTTTTTAGCCCGTCTTTTTTTTTAAAAAAACAAACAATAGATTTACAAAGCCCATACCTCCTGCTGAAGTCTCTTTAGTTCAGCTTCCATCTGTTCAAGTTCTTGTTTACAGTCAAGCAACTGCTCAGTCTTTTCCTCACTGAAAAAATATAAAACCCAGTTAAACATGACTGCAAAACTTCCTAATTATCACCTTGTTTGAGAACAAGATACTGGATTAAATAAAGGAAGTCTCAATGAATATTAGTATCTCATGGACATCAGAGTGTAACACGCTTAGGCATGCATTATGCTTCAGGTATTCTCCAGGTTATAGCCTATATCTAATCTTTTTAATTCAGACAGATTTTCTGTAGTTGTTTAAATTGTTCACTATTTCTTACTAATGCAATTATTTTTGTGATAAGGAATATTTTTGTTTAAAATAAAAAGCAGGACAATACACATGAGCGTGCACCAGGAGATTCCAGAAGTAAACTCAGAATAACTTCAAAATACATATTCAAACAGTCCAAATATTTTCTAGCAGCACCACAATGACCACCACGCCACAGATGAGGTAAATCAATCCAGTTTTAAAAAGCACTTTTATACTTCCAGGTGTTTTTTGTTTGTTTGTTTGTAAAGAAAAGAACTAAGCTTTTCAGGTGCCTTTACTCACTGAAAAGAGATATTGCTCAATAACCTGATTTTATGAAAAGCAGCCTCTTATATAATGAACTTTAGTTTTATGGAAACAACGCAGTGTTTGGACTCATATTCTTAACTTCCAGCTAATGCTAATTTCTCAATGCTCAGAAAATGAGTTATTTAAATGAGTAAATGCAAGAGAAATATTTAATTATCTCAAAGACAGAATACGTAATATTCAATATTACAGATGTAGAAAATACAGAAATACAAAATAAAGAAGTAGAAAAGGGGGAAGTAAGAATTTAGTAGGCTGAAATGTATAATACAATCTAGAAGTATTCCTGTCAAAAAAAAACCACACTCATTTTAAACAAAACTGAAACAATCTGGCTTAGAAAAACAAGTCAGTCTCACAGTGAATGACCTTTTTGCAATGACGCATTATTTCAAAAAGGTCTTTGACAGCCTATAGGTATGCAGAGGTTCATCTATATATATAGCTCACTGACTGCAACATCAGTGTCCACAGCAGTTATCAAAGCTCTTCCTCTACATGGGTGTTCAGAAACCATACGGAAATATAAATGCATTCTGTATTACCTTAGGTTACTATAGCTTTACTATTAACATTCATGGTTCAGTATTATTGTTTTATATCAAAAACCACAGGACTTAATATAGAAAATTAGCTGTGTTAACTTCTAATCCTGGAATTTCTAGATCACAAGCCTCAAATCACTCTTTGCATCCAAACATTGGTATATGGCATCACAAAGAAAAATAATTTTTACAGATCTTTTGTATGAAATTGTATTAGCTACAGTGCATATTAAACCAGATAGGAAGGTTCACTGCCAAAATGATGTTACAAATAAATTTTAAGCTGACTATTTTTCAACTCTGGAATGAACCTATTTTTAAATGTATCAACAACACTTAATAGCAAATGCTACAGACAGAATTTAATTTACCAAAGTCTAGTATTTTAAATGTACTGCTACGCATAAAAGAAATTTATTTACGAATTGAATTCAAATAGAGTGCAAAATGTGAAATGTTCCGAGCCATCACTGTTGCCCTAATTGCATGCTTCAGCTACAGACTAGAGAGGATTGTACTAAATTATACAGAACATAACAGTGTTCACTGTTTAGGCTATCTATTAACTGTCAATCAAACTAATAACAGCAATTTTTTCACTAATTTTCTTGGTGCAGCTGTTTATAGAATATCCTGGGCGGGCTCATTTCAGTAGACACATAATAATACAGACATCAGGGGGAAAGAAAAAAAGCTATATCTTTTTGTCCTCTATTCTTCATAAAAACCAAGATGTAGTGGGGGAAGGGGATTCTCTGATTAAATCAGCCAGATACTTCATCCAGCCAGCTAGAGATTATCTGATCAACAAACTCTGATAAGGGCAGACTGATGAGCTGGTAATTTTAACTTATGTTACTTTCAACTCTTAATTTAATTTTACCTGTCTTGTCTCCCCACTAGATATACTGGATTAAAAATATCTAATTAGGCTGTTTCCATTCTATATAAGTTACTTACATACATATTAAGACTCTTCAAATTTAGCTTCTGTAATTTTAAGTTCAAACTGCACCTTTCATTCTAGTAAAAAAAAATTTTACATATTGCTATACGGAAAATCAAATTCACCCACTCTCCTACTATTATTTTTCTCTTTAATTAACTCTTCCCAATAGCTCAGGTTTGTTCCTAGATTCTAAGGACCCTGAATCTGTTTTCTTCATAAAACAGAAGGAATAAGGAGGTTTTAATTAGAATATGAAAACAAGGAAACAGATCTTTGTTACAGTGGGACTGATTTTTCTCAGTACTTGGACTAGGTGAAGGAAGGCGAAACATAACCCCTTAGCTAAAGGGTCACCACCAGAGGGAGAAGGCAGCACTCCCTAACTGGATGAACCTAGCATGCTGGAAACTAAGAAACTATCTAACCCCATCTATAACATTTACTCACATGGCAATTTACATCCTCCATTGCCATAAATAACCACCTCCTGACATTGAACTCAAAGCTTGTTCCACTGTTCAGGTTTGCAGTGGGTAAAGAGATTTAGTAGAATTAGGTTTGCTTCATCTTCTTCGTAGAGTGGCATGCCAGACCCAAGTAAGGAACAGTTATTGAGAGGCATGAAAAAAAGGGTTGTGCAGACAACCACAGAAAAAGTTCCACAAAGAAATGAAGAGAGTAGAGACTGAAAATTATTCTAATGAGTGATTTTTTCCAATCTGCAACAAATTAAAATGTTTCATAAAAGATGAATGAATCAGGTGAGTATTTCTTACTATGTTTCCAAAAACAAACAGGTAACTTATTTATGCTACAAACAAGGAATCACTACAACACTATCTCCTTTTAAGTATGATGTTTTTGCTACTATTCCTTGAGCGATCAAGGACACAGCTCTTACTTTCAGTTCTTACCAGCCTGCCCCCTAAAATATCCTTGCAAAAATACTCTCTTAAAAAACATATATGAGTACAGGTACATTAAAGCCACAGTCAGACACACATTACTGATCCAGAAGAACAGAGGAGGCACACAGAACTTGTCTCTGGAACAGTATGGATACAATGTGTAAAAGAAAAAGGCAACACTGCATTAGATTAGTTGTGCATTGTTAAGATGCACTCAGATGAAAAGCTGCATTTGTCACGGTGGTCCACAAAAGAGCTTACACGCTAGAAATACACATTGTGGGGTGCAAGAACTTAAAAAGGCATTCTAAACTGTAATTTAACATTTAAAAAAATGAAGTATTTGTTTGTAGATCATTACTGTTGCATGACATCAGAAGCATTTTAAAACTCTACAACTCTCAACACACATCTGCAGCCTACATGTACTCACAGCTCTTGTCTAAGCCTTCTTATCTTTGCTTTGGCATCTGCTAGCTCTACTGACAGGTGCTGCCTGCTTTCGGTGCGTTTCATGCCAGGAGATCCACAAGGTGACTGTGCTGCTGATGCATGAGGTAGAAAACGGAGAGAGTCCCGTTCTTCTGAGAGTTCTATGATAGTCTAATAAAGTAAAATATTAAAAGAAAAATAAGAGTTCTGCAATAGAAGAAGTTAGAAGTCCTACATACACCTCTGTACCTAAAGTAAGTCTTATACATTCACAGCTATTTAACAGTACAATTGGGGTATTCTTAAACTAATCAAATTTGGATTTAAGTCCACAAAAATTATCAGTGCCCAGAATGGACTGGGCAATGAAATGGCAGGTATTCCTTGAAAAAATACCAATCTCTAAATAAAGAATAAACATAAATGTCTAAAGAAGCTGGTGTTATTCAGTGAGCAGCAGCATCCTTGCCAGCTGAATAAAGCATCAGACATATACGAGCATTCCTATTTGATCATATAAATAAAGGTGTTATCCTAAAATGAAGATCTCTTCTACAGTAAAGGTACGGGTGGGGTTTTGAGCAACCTGGTTTAGTGGGAGGTGTCCCTGCCCATGGCAGGGGGGTTGGAATTAGATGGTCTTTAAGGTCAGTTCCAATCCAAACCATTATGTGATTCTATGATTCTGTTTCTCCTTTGCTTTGCTAAAAATGATTACCACACATCCTCTCCCCTCATTTTTAAGTTTCTGTTTTACTGTGAACTGGACAGAGTTGGTAACTGACACAGAAGTATTTGGAATAATTGCAACACTAACATATACCCACGCTACCTACTGTGAGACAAATCTGGGACCCTGAAGATGATTCATAACTTGTACTTTTTAAAAAAATACACTTCCGTTTCTTGATTCTCAAACTGTACAATGACCGCTTCATGATAAGCTTGTAAAACCTCCCCTCCTAGAATGGATTCTGCTCCAGTTCACTCCAAGTTGTATGATACAGTAACACAACAGGCATCTCTCAGTGACCGGCATGCAAACAGATAGGTTACTGATTCATGGAGTTTTCAGCTGCTACAACTCTGGATTTTCTGTTTATAACCACACCTGAATGTTATTTGAAGGTGTTTCAAACTCTGTTTATATGACAAAGATCATCTGCTACTATCTCTTCTAGTCTGTCACAGCATTCAACAGTCAGTATGCACACTGTAACCACCTGAAAAATCTTTTTGGCAGTAAGGAGTCCTCGTTTAAATACAATAATGGAGTATACATTGATTTATTAGTTCTAAAAATAGTAGCTTTATCATTTTCGTAAGTCATTTCTTGTATTTCACTTAAGCAATAAAGCACATCTGTACCTCTGAGTGCTTATCTCTTTCATCTATAAGTCTTTTCAAATGTAATGCCATGTTTTTCAAGAGAGGTTCAACATATTCTTGTGTCAATACAATGACCTCCATCCACTGCAGATCAAACACATTTTCTTGATTATGAGTTACCTGCACAAAACAAAGTGGAAGAGAAAAAGCATCCTCTTTAAAACTCTACGGGTTAAATTCCCAGACAAGGTATGGAAAAAAAATTAAGAAGCTATTCTATTACATTTAGTTTATCTACATGAAAGCAGTAATTGTACTTCTGGCAAAATAAAAAGCAAAAGGTGACCATAACATACTGCATACATGAGATTAGAATTGTATTTTATATATAACTTGCACATGAAATTTTCACTAACCTAAGTTTGCTGTAGTTTTAAGAATTTCTTGGAGCACTATACTTGCTCCTTACTACTGCTTTAACAATGTAACCTGAAAGAAATTGGTCATGAAATCTTTTTCTGAATCAAGTTAAAATAAGGGCATTTTTTGCTTACTAAAAACAACAGATATATAAATCACGTGTTTAATTTACCCGTTTTTGAACAAGTGCAATTAACCTGCTTACAACACAGTAATCTACCTCTAAAAAAAATAGAAAAGCACAAAAATAACAATATACCTCTTGAATATGGGCTGCAACAGCTGCTCTCGTGTCAAAATCCAGACATTGGATACTTTCAATGAATTCCTCTTTTTTCTGACACTAAAAATTAATATACATCTATTACACATACACACACACACATATAAAATGACAAGTGGTTTCATTCTTCATTTGCATTTCTAAGAGCTAAATATAATAAACTGAAATTTCAATAATGACATTACTGAATTATTATCCAATAATTTTCTTGAACAATAAAAACTTGGTTTATGCCATGTTGTAGTAGTTATGATAACTTTCAACATGATAAAGAAAAAACAGCTACTGAAATGGTGGCCAGGAAGAAGTTTCTTAAAATAGCTACTTGTTCAAATTTTATAACAAGGTGTTCCGCAAATATTTTTTCCAGTGACCTCCTTTAATACTCACGTCACTTATCTAAGTTGTTAAGAATGTATGACTGATCTATTTTTCATTTTAATTAGCTGAATGGTACCAACCTTCCTAACAAGAACAGCAGTCCATCAGAAAAGTTTATTAAATATGTGATCATAGGAACAGAGTATCTCAGACAAATTTCCACCTTGTCATCTATCCTGCGCTGCTCTTACTGTCACCTGTTCAATGCACAAAGCAGGTTCTCTCTCTCACTGAGAGATATAACCTACTTCCATGAACGAAGTGTATTACTCAGCTACTATGGGATAGCTCACTTACAAATTTACACCTTATCTGCCTTGTAGCCTACTCACTCACCAAGCCTACAAAAAAATGTATAACACAGATCCTCACACATAAGCAAATCTTCAAAGCCTAGGTTAGAGTTGTCTAGAAGGTAAAGGTTGCACGGTCATGACCTAATTTTAAACTTTAATTTTCTTTAGCAAAACAACACAGAGAGCCAATATTGGAAAGATTTACTTCCTTGCTTGACATGACACACCTGAGTAGTCTGACTAGAGACATTCATACAGTTAAGATGCATCCTCATACAGTAAAGATCACATACATACATCTCCTCCACACCTATGGGAACTAGCAATATGAGCAATGAACTTAAGAAGGTTGGTTTGGGTTCACAGTCCACGCCTCTTATTTTTGAAATCCTAAGCAAGCACACAATTATTGTGCAGGTTAGCATTATGGACTTGGAATTTGTTTACAAAGACTTAAGTGGGACCACTCCTACCTTAGGTCCTTAATCATCAATTTCAAAACAAATACAAAGCAACAGTAACCTCACCACAATACTCTAGCGCTAGACCTCAAAGGTCTTAAAACACACAACCATTCTCTCACTCATTCATCATGTTTACTTTATAAATTGAAGTCATTCACAAACTTTAAAGAAACAGAGTAGGCAGAATGAATTCAAACTGTTTCAGTAAGATAACAGTAAGACAATTCTTCGTTATTTTACTATTTTCTTCCTTTCTTTACAGTATCTGAGGTGAATTAACAACATTACAATTAATAAACGATCAGAAATCCTACAAAGTTTGCCATATTCATACAGTAAGACACAAGGGGTAGATGGTTGTAAGCCATTTTAACTGACAGAACATCCAGATTTTCAAGGAATACAATATTACCACTAGAGAAAGGAAGGTCACAGTTACATACAACCTCTGATACTAAAATAGTAAGATTGGAAGTCATTAACACTTAAACTATTCCAAACAAATGTAAACGTAATTATTTAAACTTACCTGAACCGCACACCCAAGTAGCAGCAGCAGCAGTTTTTTTATTTCTTCAGTACCTGGCTCTAAGTAAAGAACAAGAATAAAAAACAGTAGGTGTAATACAGCAATTTGAGAGTTTCTTCCTCTACCGCTCAGAAAACATCATTTCTTTCATCATTTTCACATAATTTATGTTAACCCAATTTAGAAAATAAAGACAAATAAAACCCCATCTTTCCATCTTTTGACTTAGTCCTTTTTGCCATTTAATTGCCAACTTTCAGTGCTTACAAATAGCTTAACATCCAGAACAGAAAAAGCAACATTTCAGCCCATCACACAGCAAAACTTGAGTGATATTTTCAGAAGTGTTATGGAGTGATATTTTCAGAAGTATTATGAATACCTGCAATCAAGTTTTCAACTGTAATCTCAGGTATTTCAAGATATGTGCAAGAGCGCTTAAATTATTTGCCGCCCTCAAGCTGTAATAGTTAAGTGACAGGTTGATTTAAATTATTTCATAAAGCTTTCTGAGATACTACATTGGATACTCATCTGCACATCTAAAAATGAAAATGTATTGCCGAATCTGGCCTTAAAGCATCCTAATCTCTTAAAAAAGCTTAAACCAAAGAACTCTATTTACAGGTTAGTAAAGATACATTTTACACTCAAAATATATTATAGCATGCCATAAAGCAAACACTTCAGGATGACAAAATAGCTCAGACTAGTTGGATTAAACTCTATAGGGTCATACATCATTTTGCATTACTGAAACATTAAACACTGTCCACTGAATTATCTATGAATAAAAGTATCTCACATCCTTTCTATGATATACTCTGAATTTCTTTATTTTGTTGTTAGCTAACAAGACAAAAGCTACGCTGCCACACATCATAATGCTGGGTTGGGCTAGAAATCTAACCCTTATTCCACACGAAACTTCTGCAACACAGCTGGTTTAACTACCACAGACAACAACAGATTGGCTCCAAATAAACGCTACAGTCAATGTCTAGGATGTAGTAAGGTATGCATACACATCCTTGAACCGGACCTAAGTTACTGAAATCCCATTTTTAAAGGGCTCAGTGATCACAGATGATCTCATATGATCATAAGGTGGTGATAATCTTTAAAAAAAAAAAACTTTAAAAAAACTTGATCAGAATCTTCTTTTTGAAATGTTGTCCTTTGATTTGATCCACTAGAGCATTTTGTAAGTGGTACAAATTTTAAATCCTTCTTAAAAAGTTACAGATATGAGGTAATCTTCATCAAAAGAGGAAATTAAAAAGAAATCAATAAAAAGCTAAAAAGATGCAAAACCCTTGAGAGACAGATGCTAAGCTTCTCCACCTTCAGCAGTTCTCTGTGCACTGTAATATTAAGAGCTTTCTCCAACACTGATTCAATCTGTTTCTTTTAGAGGAAGATATGTTTAATCCCAATGAAGAGGTAATGCTTACATTTTTCAAAATCAGAAGTTTGTCAAGTAGATATATGACTAAGAACACAAAGTCAAGTGGGAGATCATTAAGTAGATCATTTAGTAGACAAAATCTTAATCACTGCCAGAGAATCTACTTTTACTGTGGCAACTTGCCTTGATGCAGATTTAGAAAACAAGTCTCTCCAAAGGTCACTGACATTTGATTTTGCTACACTGTTCTGCCAAAAAAAAAAAAAATCCCGATAGGGATGAGGTCTTCTTCAAGTCAACCTGAAGGGCAGTCAACTTAAAAAGGGAAAACATTTTGGATGAAACCCGAAAGAATGATTCTACCTTCAGTTTCAGTTAAAACTCCATGATGAACTCTAGCAGGAATCTGAAACATCTTCTAGAATCTTGTCCCTATACCAGAATTCCTTACAATATGTGGGCTATACTACAGTAAAGTCCGTATTTTCACTCAAATACAGTAACTTTGCCAAAGGAAACAATACATGCACCAACAGAGATTCTAGCTACCAAACCCCAAAAGCTACAATAGATTTATCTGAGGTCCTAAAACAGGACGAAGCTTTCTTATTAAGAACTAAAGCACAGATTTTTATGCATACGTCCGAATACTAAATTCTTTGTGTTTTTGTAGTGCTTTTTTTTTTACTAAAATTTCCTACTATGATACACAATGTTAAGATGTATTTTGTCTCAGCATCTCAAAGAAAATAAGAAATTTCATTAAAAAAGAGCATTATAGCCTGTTTTTTTTTTTTTTTTAAGTCTGCTTTTCCACTACATCTGATTTCTAAGCAAATCCATGGATTATTTTGAAAACCTTAGGAAAGTCTGGAATCAAAATATAAAAGCTGTTGGAACACATGAGACCACACTCACACTCCTTGGTATATATGACAAATTACATTATCTACACACACACAAACTGAAAAGGCTGTGACTTTGGAAGCAAAAGCAGCAATAATCAAAAGCAGAAACTAAACGTCAAGTAAATTAAATCAAGATACCTACATAAACGGGATATATGCAGATGGGATATGGAAAGTATCAATGCTATGAACCCTGGAACTGAAAACTGAAGTAGCACAGATGGTTCTTCTTGTCGATGAGGAAAATACTGTCTCACGTACACTGATGCATGGCATATAAGACATATTTAAAAATAAAAAAATAAAAAATAAAAGCCAGGGGAAGCTACATAGCCTGTTAGAGTAGTTCCTAACCTCTTTGCTGAGGTGTTAGAACATCAGAAGTAGAACACCTGGGACATATTAGACCCAAGTAAATAAATTCTGCCCAATCCATAGTGGCTCCATGCAGGCCAGGTGTGTCTGCTCCGTGCTTCTGGAATTGAGAGCATGGTGCAGAGATTCCCAAGTGGCTGTGGATAGTCAGCTGGGTCCATACAGGCTAATTTTCTCGGTCTGAAAATTTCAACTCTCAGAGCTGGAAGCAAAGAAGGTGGGGGCATGGAGAAGACAGCATCAGTTCGGGGGAGAAAGTAAGAAGGTAACTGTAGTATTTTTCAGGTAATGATGCAAGAGAGTTTTGGGAAAAGAAACAAAGATTAGCTTTTGGACCAAGTGGGATGCACTGAACTGTCAATTTTTTCAAGGATAGCTTAGGTAAAGATAGTTGAAAATATACTAGCTGGGAATACATGAAACATACACTTTGTCCTATCAGTGACTAACTGGTTGCCAGGAAATGCACTTCATTTCAGTATGAATCCTAACGACAGCCAGTGCTGAGGTTTGGAAACAACAGATTTTTGTCAAGAAAGGACCTTTGGTGAGAATGAAGAAAATGTTACTCATTATTAAACCATTTGCTAAAAGCACATATACGATCTGTTGAAAGACTCAACCCTGTATGAAATATATTTCCAGTGAAATAATACAAATTATTATACTGATATCAATTTTCACCTTATTTAAAAATAAACTTACCAGAAAAAGGATTTCTGCCAATTATTAACACGTTTGGCAAAGACATCATGATCAACTGCTGCAAAGTCTCCTATAAAAGTTAATTAAAATATTATTTAAGTCATATGTATTGAACAAAAATAAACATCAAACACTAAACTGAAATTAGTATTACACGAGCGGTTTTAAATTACACAGTTCTTAACACACACATATTCAATACTTACTTATTTGGACTCCAAATAAAAAGCTTGCAAGTATGAATTACTTCTACTTGTTTTGCTGGTTTGCAAGATCATCTCAACATAGTGAAATCCTCTTGTGGTAAGGAGGTGGCTTACAGATCTTATGCCAACTAGATCCTGTGTCTTAGAATGCAGCAAAATTCCTTTAAATTACCAGCGTTTATGTTTCTCCAAATAGCTTACTGACAGATGTTTATTTTGTTTCCTTTAAGTTTCATTTATACAATGAATGATTAACTTCCTCTATTTCATGCCCATTGTCTCAATACCTGGATGTGAAAATTACAGCTTTTTTGATACATTTATGCTGTGACAATCCTGAAGGTACAAAAACCTATTTGCCTGATCAGGCAGAGTTTTAGTTTGTTAAGTCCCACACTCAAGCAGCAGCTTCGCCTATCTATTCTACAGATTATATCAATGGATAGTTACTGTCAGCCAGTAATGGCTGTAATCAGGTCAAATCCCCAGTCTAGACAGAACCTAATTCTTCTGAAGCAGAATAGTCTTCCTCCTGTTCCCAGATGTTTACTCACAGCAGATACCATCGTATCAGCAGCTCTGGAGTCATGCTTTTTGTTTTTTCACAGTGACAGACTTATTAATATCTAAAATGCTCATCTCCAAAAGCAATACTGAAGTTGGACTTGATGATGCTTCTGGGTCCCTTCCAACCCAGGATACTCTATGATTCTATGAATATTCTGGAACCAACACTGCTTTACATCCCAAAGACACACAACATGTGTTCTACAATGAATTTTAAGTGTAACAGTGTAACAATCAACATTAGAAAAATCTGTTTGTTTTACCTCAAATCTGTGGAAAGTATTAGCTATAGCTGTACTTCAAAGTTCTGACCAGTTAACATAGGACATACAACTGTCATCTAAATTGGTTAATACTAGACTGAAGATATGTACTCTCATTACACATGCCTAGGGCAAATTATAAAGAGTTAGGTAATAGCTTTGACTTACTCAAATATCACAAATTGCAACCAACCATGGCTCTTGTATTTCTGAGACCTTGATAAAGATCATTTTTAAATATCAAAAAAGTGAAGTGTACCACAGGAAGTTTAAATCAATAAAAAGCATATAAAATAAGGAATTTTGTGATATTTATAGCTACTACAAAAGAAAATTACATACTTTAAAAAGTGCAGGTTTTGTGGCTTTTCTGTTTCTTGTTTTTTCCTAGTAGCTCAAATAATTCCATGATGCTATTATAAAGCTATTTTTACTGTGAAACAGAGTACAAGAAGGGGTAACCAAAAAATGCGTCCTCTGTGGACTAATGAGATTATCACTTCTCTTCTTACTAATGATACCTCTACCTTGTTTCAAAGACATCTACCACCTTTTCTGTCACACGGTGTTAACTTCATCAGTGCAGTTGCTCTCAGTTTGTGTTTATTTTTGAAATAACTGCTTCTATTAAAAACCTGAAAAATGTTGGATATTGTGCATCTCAAAATCCATGCATCTCTTTTAACTGTTGGTTAATCTGCAAAAATAAAACTAAAATAAACTAAATAAACTATTTACAAATTCTGGCTTACTTCTACAAACTTTTAGAATTCATAAAATTTATTTTATTAAATTAAAAATTTATTTTATTAAAGACTGGTACATCATCTGTCAAATGAGGCTTATAGAGAGCCCATGGCAGTCATGGAAGAACACTGCATTAAACCCCTCAACCCCACCAAAACTTAAAGGGTATTTAGTTCTCCTGAATCAGTTGCTGAGAACAAGCCCACAGACTTCCAGTAAGTCAAAGCTATTACCTACCTAGCTCTGTGATGCTATAAAAGGCAGAGCAGCTGTAAAGAGCAGATGCAATTGTAATTACAGAGTAGAACAAAAACAACACAGGAACTAAAAATCTTTTATAACCTTATGTGAAATTTTAATTTTGAATGTTATGTTCTAACAATGTAGGTTTTTGGACAAGTACATTAACAGTAAGTCAATGAAGTATTTGCTATGTCAAGACATTTTCCACAGATGTTATAAAAACAAATGGAATAAACCAGCACAGATAATTTCACAGTAAAAATTTTTAAGAGTTTTAAAAGCTTTAATGCTAGAAGTTAAAATTCTTATATTCATTGATGTCTTACTCTAATATTCCAGACATTAACTAACCTTATATGCCAATACAGTGATTATTTCCCATTACTGTCAGATCTCAGGCATCCCGTTCAGAACATCCACCAAACAAGATGCCTGTTCAGACAGCTGCCTGAAGCGTTCAGGTACGAGGGGCGTTCAGGTACGAGGGAGGGCTCACGCCTCTGCCAAGGCATACTCCAGGCACCAAGAAGCCTCTCAGACTTGATTCCAAGGCATCCATTAAGCACAAGCTTCTCTGCCTTGGATAATTTCGCAGGTGACAGGACCTATAGTGACCCCTCTCTGAAGCTGTCTGCTACTCTGCCTTGCTAACCCATGCGTAGGCTGCAGGAAAACACCAGCTGCCAGGCTGCACTGAATTTGTGAGGAAATGAATCAACACACCCTTCAAATCCCAAACAAATCCCAGCATTAAACAACCTTCTTTCTGGAATTATCCCCATGACCTTGGAGCCAGGAAGCTTTACAACTGATCTATGTGGATATATGCAGATGGGAGTTTGAGGTACTGAGACTCCTGCTGAAGCCCACACCAATGCCTACTGCCACCCCAACAATACCTGGACAGATAGTCTGGAAAGCCATAAACTAGATATCTTAAGGGACCGTGTAATTTATTATCATCATTATTAATTATATGTTTTACATTTAAAACTAATGAAGAATTGACCCTCAAAAACAAAGAAATTTTAGCTGAGGAATAATATTCTAGGTTGACAGATACGATCCCTAAAAACAGAACTTAGAGTAAAATCTCCTTTATCATTTCAGTATTGTGTACACGTATTGATTACAGCCTTATTTGGAAATGATGAACCACAGGAGAAATTGGATATGACAACTATCCTCAGTACAGGATGAGAGGTACTGCTTTATCACATGTTCTTTTTAATTTAATCTTTGCTTCAGTTTCACACAAATTGAATGTGAACAAATGATTTGATTTACACACACTTAACGGGAACTGCCTGCTGTTTTGAGTAATAATAGAAGATGAGGCTAACAAAGAAAAGGGGATAATTTGACAGGTTCTCCTGGTCACCACTGCCTCCCTTCTGTGCCCAGATTTCAATGGTAACTTATCTTCCATGCATTAGTTACAGAATCAACTGAAATTTTAGAGTTTAATATTAAAAGTAGCACTTTAAGTCCAAATACTAGCTACAATGAACAGTAACTTCAAGCACTTAAATAAAATATATTCAAAAATAAATCAGAAAGGGAAGAGAATGAGATAAAAAGTAACACCTGAGAAAAAAAGTTTCTATCTCAGAAGAAAACATCAACCATAATAACAACCTTTTGTGCCAAATGGATTTACAGAGTGTATTCAAGAAACACTCTACTCAGTGAATGTTGTCATCAGACTATGTAATTGAATTAAAAATATAGTAATAACAAACATGAATTTGGGACAGAAACAAAGAACTCTGCAACAGCTTCATCTGGAAGGGATAGTGTAGAAATATACAGGGTACTGAAATACATATTCCTTCTCATATAATATAAAATATATTCCTTCTCACATGCACGTGTGTGTGCACGCATATATTTTATCAAGAGCACAGAAACTTAAAGTCAATTTTGCTTTTGCAAAATTAGTGAAATCAAACTACAGCTGACAAAAAAATAGTCTAAATATACAGAAGTACATAACACTACTGTAATAATTTTTTCTTTTCCTGCAGTTTTGATGTTGATGTTTTTTGTCTGATTTATTTTTTTAAAGCAGAGAGATACATTTATAACATACACCTGTAGATTGTAATATTCTCTATTACAACTGTAACTGTGTTGTAAATTTCAATGTACATTTCAATTTGTGTAATAACCAATTTCAGTTGTTTGTTTATATCCACACTGTACCACATCTGAGGACTGCTGGACCAGCACTCACAGGGCACAGATAATCCTGTGCTTGACAATGCCCAGCAGTCCTTTCAGCTCAGTTTCCTCCACAGATCCTTTCCGCACTTCCCCTGACACCTGCAGAGCTGCCTGCTACTCTCAGACTAGGAGCCCTGCACAGCTGTCGCCCACACTGAAGTTACAGGGCTACCAAGCTTCCTCACCACCTTCCCAGGAGCTGTGTACGAGCATATGCCAGTCCTTAAGGGGCAGGGGAAGCAGCATTTACCCATAAGCTTAATGCCCAAGCCAATGCCCATGCAGGTTCTCAACAGAGTGTCACTGTCAGATATTTTTGCAGACTTCGCCACTCCCTCCATGCAGGAGCCATTTGCTCATTACAAGGGCTGGAGCCACTGAGGGGCACACAGCACAGCAGTCCAGGCAGGGAAGATCTAGCACACCCCAAAACAGAGCAGTCACTGACTATAAAGAGATACTTGTCTGTTTTCCCGACTAAATAACAGAACAATGATGGTGAGAACACATCTAACACCAAATTCAGCTACTTGAAATGCAGGAAGTTATACGGGAACACCTTCCCCATGTTTTTAGCTCCTGCAACAACACCCAGCCCAGTGTACCAATTCTGAGAAGACCTACGAGACGATCAGACATGATTTGTCTTGCGAGCTATTGATCTCTGCATGGATAACTCCCTCTCCCTTGCCTACTCAAGACTCTAATCAAGGAAGCTGCTGTATGAGATCATGACAGGCAACCTCTGCAGGAATGAAATCCTGACTAGACTGCTCACAGCTGGACTAGCAAGGTTTTGTTTTCTTTTTTTTTTTTTTTAGCGTCACAGCTGGAGTGGCATACTTCTTGCTATCTTTCTTGTTGCCCCACCTTGCCCAGTTTCCCCTTCTTTAATCAACTGGCAAAGACTTCTCAAAACTAATCTGCTAGTACAACCCTAATCACAGGACAATCCTGTCCTACGGTGAGAGGCTAAGACTTGGGCAGTAAGTATCCTTCCTGAGAACCAGACTTGCAGGGACTGAGAAACACAAATGCCATGCTTCCATGGAACCCAGCAAAGATATCAAAATGAAGAATGGCCAGAAAGAAGGCAGCAGGACAGGCAGACTGCTCCACACAGCCATGTTCCCATGTGTGATGTTTGATCACAGAACAGACTGACTAGTGCCCCAGGATCCTGCCGCAAGAAGTGGCTAACAGGCCTCTACAATCTCTTAATGCTACAGCATCATACCAAGAAACAGATGAATACAAATGATCAATGGCTATATAACTACAGGCCATCTTTTTTCTCTCCAAACCAACCAACAACAATGCATAAAGCTACCTGCGTCACACAGCCATATATGAGTGAGCATCAATTCACCTGAAAAGCAAATATAAATTTGAAGAAATGTTCCAGTTTGGCTACTAAATGCCTTTACTCCTTCTAAAATGCCAGACCTGTGATATTTGTAAGTTCCCTCATTTGCACTGTGTGAAGGGGCATCTCCCAGGACTAGGAACCTGAGAAAACAGGGAGAGAAAGGGAGGAAAAAGTGCATGCAGTTCTGTATAGCTTGCACTTACACAGGAGAACTTGAACCATTAAAGGCATCATGACTGAATTTGACATTATTGAATAAGAACGCCTTTTCATAAAAAAAAAATAATGTAAATTATTTCTAACACAAAGGTTTGAAGCAACATTAAAAATCCTGAATCATGCAAAGATAAATTACCAAAACGGAAGCAGTTGTGCATTATACTGCTGCACTAGGACTGACTGATAATGTAAGGCCAAAGAAGCACAAGGAATGCTTTGTTTTCAAATAAAGATCATTCTTGTCACCATTGTATTTGTTGCACCTGTTAGGCAAAACACTAAGATGTGTTTGAAAATGACCACCATTAGGAAATGGACAAGCCTATGAGTACAAGCCAGCAGCATTTATACCCACATGCAGTAGCTGCCAAGAAAAGAATGATGCGAAGTAGAAAATGCCCAGTGGCTGGCCACTGCTGGAAACGTCAGCTGGGAATTCTCACTGTACAGTGGAGTTTTTAAGAACACACAGTATGTGTGTACACATGAGGAAGTACAGGCTCTGCCATGATGCACTGTTAGAAGCAGATCAAAGGAGATCAAACCAACAAATCATTGGGGGTGTTTCAAAACATTACTTTTATTACCTTAAAAGGTGTAACTGCAAAAAGTATACTTAGAAACAACTATAAGCAAAAGGTATTAGAAGAAACAATTACTGACCTGATAGTAAGTTTTTATTTGCTTCACCAAAATAGACAAATTCTGAATCCTTAGTGATGTATCGTTGTTGACTTTTTTATTTATCCTCTGATTAGCAGATTTTGGATTACTGCAAAAAAAAAAATAATAAAAAATTAAACACACTGAAAATTAATCTTTAAACCTCTCTATTTAACAAATGAGATAGTTAATGTGCGAGCATAACAACTTCTTGTTTTAGTTATCGTGACATTTTGTCCATACAAGTAAGTAAGGAATAGTGGAAGTGACTGCAGAGTCAATGTTTGTTCTGAAATGTATGTTCTGAAACGAGTCAGGTTAGCACCCTAATGTGTTCAGGCTAATAATGTAATGTGCAATTGGGAGCAACCATCACAGTTACAAGAGAATGTATATAAGATTATTTTTTTTTTTTGTCCGGACAGACACAGCTTTGCACTTCTCTACAAGCAGCCCCATCCCTGACGAATACAGAAAGCAGAACACAGCTGTAATGTAAATATTCCAGCACACATTACAGACATCAGTAATAATTATTGATGATGCAGACTATTATGAATAGCAGAATTTAGACTGGCTACATTAATGAATGTCTACACACTAACAAACTTTATGATGCTATTTTACTATCACAAGGCACAAAATCAGAATTAAGTTTTAACTTTTTCAAAAACGAGGAATATGAAATATATATGAAATACACTGGTTTATCTCTGTTTCAGATAGGAAATCGATCCCTTTTTCTTTCAAAAAGTTGTGAGGATCTTTGGAAATGCAAATAAGTCACCCTTTTTCAACACCTCACAACATACCATGTTGTTAAGCACATACCAGAGAGAGTAACAAACAGTCATTGTGATTTGTCAAAGAAAACAATGCAGAACCAGTGAAACTCCCCCACAACACCCTGTAAAAGGCTTAGAGAATTGCTAGGAGATGGCCAACGTGAAGTTTCTTAACTTTCACAAAGATACTCACTCAATACAGTTGCACAACTCAACTTACGGTATTTAATGATATCATTGCATTGTTTAATGATATTATTGCAAGATGAACGTGCAGTTAGCTGGAACACTGCACTCGAACACAAAACTACTAACTTCTCACTGTCAAACTGGAGGCGCCCGCAAGGGCGTGTGTCTGCTGGGTCTGGTTTTATTCAACATTGTCATTAATGACTTAGACAATGGAATACCAGAACTGCTATCGGCAAAAACCGGGAGAAACAAAAAACCAAAAACCTTCAAAGAACACTATGACAATTGAGCATGATCCTGATGAAGTGCAAAAGTGGTCTGACAGCAATTTAACAAAATTCAATAACGTATACAGGCGAAGGGTTATATTCAGGAATGAAATGCAGAAAGAGGAGTAACTTGCAATAAAACAAATTAGCTGAATAATGTTGTGAACAAAACCGAATACTAATGAAAAAGTTATAGATATTTTAAATACAAGTGAGGTAGTTATCTTATGCATAGTAGAGCTCATGCTTCAATTTCTACAGTTACACTTCAGGGAAGGTCTCTGTATGTTTTCACAGGTGATCACCTGGGTTCTGAGCAGCAACAGGTGCTCATCACAGGCCTGCCCTCCATTCCTTGGGTGTCCTGTATTGCCAGAGACAGGTATGCCTGTATTTGGGAAACGGGAAGTGCCTGCTGACATGTGTATCCTTCACACAGAGCAGTCCTGAAGAGCTCTTTCGGAGATGGAACGCAGCAGGTTACAGGTCTGCGTGAATCGTCCTGGCAGGACACGTAGGACCTGTAGCCTGAAAGCCAGGTTCTACTGATGCAAACCGAAGGCCGTGCAGAGTACACCAGAAAAAAAGACTATGCATCATACAGAATAGACATGTAGTTTATTTAAAGGAACTACACGTCTACAAGACTAAACCTGTAAGATCATCGATACACACGGGATCCATACAGATACTCAATTCAACTGTAGTATGTAAGTGTAAACAACCCCTCAAAAAGGGCTATTCCCCCTACTGCCCTGAAGATGATAGTATCATGATTTTAATGCAGCTGACCACTTCAATTGGTAGTTTCGTGTGTTCTTTGTACTAATACGTCTACAGGCAAAATTTACATATTTTTCATATAAATTTAAGTTACCTTATTTGCCTTTTAATGTTTTGCTTTTTCTTTTTGCCGTTTATAATATTTAAAGTATATATATTTGCTGTTTCTTCAGTTTATTGCTATCAAAACTTCCTGATTTGTGAGCATGAATGGAAATAACATTAAAACACTACTGCAAAGAGGAGCTGGATCACATTTAAAATGCACCTCCAACACAATCATTCTGAAAAACGACAGCAGTCTGCATAGCATTTACTTTCTTGTATATACAAATAGGAATCTACAAAAATTAGGCCACAGATTTTTACAGGGGTAATTGCTTCATTTGTAAATGTTCATCATCACATTCCATAAAAGGCTATAAACAATTAAAGTATGCTACAGAATATATTATCCAAAACTATGCTAAGATGTCACATTGGATTTATTAATTGAGTCAACCTGTAGCTGTAAAAAAACTAAACGAGCTAAAAATGATTATGCTTTGTGGATGTGCAGAGCTGAAATCCCTTCTAAACTGAATTCATTCAGATTTGTTAAAATCAGAAAAGAAAATCCAGGATAAATCCTTCTGACCTCATAGCATACAGAAATCAACTGAAGTCTCCTACTTCTGCATTGATACCTCCAAAAGGCCGATTTGGGGCTTTAATCTTCACCTTTAATCTTAATGACTATCGGATTATCTACAGGCTTTCCCATCATCTTCATCTGCATTTCTACAGCTGTACATTTTATCTGAATCTCCTATTTACAGCATCCAAAACAAAGGGCGCTAAAGTTTCCTGAATATCATAATAGTTTTTATTTTAGTACCAACATAAAAATAGCGTGCAACTGCACGAATTCAAATCATACATGACATAAAACCTCAGGCTATAGATTTTGTCATTTCAAAAGGTGTACTAGAAACTCTAGGCAGATCTTGTAAGAGCTAAAAATTTAGTATTTGCATAGTACTGCCAGTATGATGTTATTCAAACATTAATCTTTACACACTTTTAAGACAAATAAGTCATTTGTCTTAAAACAATCAGCAAAGTTATCTGTGTGGAGTAGGAAAAACATGAGCAATTAGAGCCCAAGATTTCTTAGGATACAAGCTCTTAGTTCCATGCCTGTGTCAATACTGCTATCTTCATGTGTTATTGTAAAACATTTCACTACCAGGACTTGAATACACCAAAGATATGGCACACGTGCTTTGTGCTTTATTGGATGATAAGAAAATACGTTTTTGAAACCAGAAGTCATAACATAGGCAAGATCAGGAATTACAGAGCGTTGTTATACCTGTACCTTGCTCCTGAATACAAGCATTTCTCCTCACAGTACAGAAACAAGGAACTCACATCTCTCACGTGATGCCCTATCAGACACTAATGGAACTGGAGCATTATTAGAATACCGTAGCTGGCACCTCGACAGCAGTACTACAAGAAATCATTCCTATCTTTCATCTTTTCCATCTCGATACTTGAAAATCCAAAAGCGTATGGATCAACTCTGACAAATTAAACATGAACAAAGATAATCAGAAATTCTGTGGCATTAGTCTTGTGTCAGCGTTAACGTTGGTATATGTCAAACATTTTTTGAGTTGTTAACTCACACACACTACCGCTGAAAGCAATGTGACATTCCTTTATTTCCACCAAATTACCTCATATACCTCTCTCCCTCTCTCTGATGTGATTCACATCCTCAGCTGTCAAGACCAACTCAATGGCTGACACATGCCTTACATTTTACAGAAATTACTGGGTTTTTTTATAAAAGGTGTACCATTTGGGGTCAAAATGTTTCATTCCTGTTTCTTAAAATGGAGAGCATGTAACTCAGGGTGTGTGTGGAGTGGTCTTTCTGGGGTAGGACATGAATCGCAAGAAACAGTTTACTGAGAGGTTGTTTTTATTTTTTCTGGGGAAACTTGGGCCACACGTGCTCTGGACTTGTATCTTCACTGCTGGAGAAAATTCACAGCTCAAGTATGTGATCCTCCGCTGGTGGATACAATCAACAATTAAAGTCCAAATGTCAACCTCAGGACAACCTGGTGCAACGAACAAATTTACTTAAATAATCTTCCGTTTTTTCAAAATATTGTGGCCCCAGTCCCAACAGAATCCCTCAAACCCAAGGTTTCTTTAACATTTTTAAGCAAAACTCTCAAACACGTTATGGTAAAAAGAACATTTTCAGTAGCTCTAAAGATCAATCCCTTGCTTTTGAGGATGGATAAAATTATGTTACTTAAATACACTGAAATACTACCACTATTAATCTCTGCCAATCATTTCAAATTAAATGCATAGCCTCAATAACTCACTTAACTAGCAGAAGTTTCAAAGTGTATTTCTTTGGTTGCTTTACCGTTTTGTAAAGATTGTCACATTAGGCCATTATTCTTCAAACAACAGAGATAAGTGTTCTTTGACACTCTCACTCAGTAAATGCTGGCAATGACTAATATGTATGACTGCTACTTGGAAAAGGTTGTTTCGAACTCTACTTGGAATAAAATCCTGTCCTCATCACCTTACAGTCAAAATGGGACTTCGCCTCCGTATTGCAGTTACTTGTCTTTCTAACTATACTATGTAATTAAATTATTATACTTCATTAACACAGAAATATTAATAGGCTACTAAAATGACCTACACGTTGAAACTTAGACATTTAAGTCAGAGTCTGCTTAGTAAGAGGATAATACTTCAGCATTTAAATTTACCAATATTCACTCACTTTCAATCACTGACTTTCATCTTTCAGATTCTGCTTGAACTGTCAATTTTGGACTTCAAAAATACATTAAAGAGCCAAGAATAGGCTTGACAGTTCACTTTTTGCACTGAACACCATTACTAAGAGAACTGTGATGAGGTCCTTCAGCAGGAACTCCATTATTTAAAAATCAAACCCAACTCCCTTCCCAACACTGATAACCAGGACTCATTCTCTCAAAGCCTCCAACTTTAAAACTCAGTAGTCTCCCTGATCCACACAACAGCATTTTAGATAATCTTAATTTAGTCAATACGGTCCATCTTCTCAGAAAGGCACTTAAAGTACTAACTCCTTAACTTGTTCCTCTCAAAGCAGAAGTAACAGCATGATATTAGCTGTTATGTTTTCCATTATATATTGCTGGTATAACGGTTCTTTGTCAGATTGATACAAGCCAGAAATAGATACGTAATGTTCCCACTAGCATTTTGAAATAACTAATGAGAAATAGTAATAGAACGTACAAATATTTTTTCAGAGAGATAAAATTCTAAACATAAATCTCTGAATTTGTATTGCTTTCAAAAGCATCCATTTTCAAATTTGTTTACAGCTTGTTGCAACTAATTTATTACAATTTCAGTAAGTTAATTATATCAGTGTTAAATTAAATAATTGCTATTACTAAAGAAAAAATTATAACAACTAAATTTTTATTAATACTGAATAATTGTGCTTATTAGAATACATTTGGTCCAATACCACTGAAATATGATAAGACACGCTGTGGGGAATACAACAATATGCAAGGACGTAATTTTGAAAATAAATCAGTTCTAAAATTGACCTTTGTAAAAGATAGTTTTAAAAAACGTGTTTGTTTGTTTTAAGAACGTAAGATTCTTGTGACTACTGCGCTAGTTACACTGTACATATTTTTAAAGCAAGACATGCCTGAAACTCTGAATTGCTCCTTTTATTAGGTGGAGATACTGAACTGCTTCAGTGGCAAATAGCCTAGCAAAATAGGGCAAATCTGTCTAGAAGTCAATAGGAAGCAGAGCAGTAAAAGATACCCTTAAGCAATTTTACATTTAAGAGCAACCTACTTATGACAAGATACATTAATTTCAATAGCAGTAAAAACAGACAAGAGCATCTATCCCAGTACCACATCAGTTGGAAACCACTGAATACAGAGAAAACTTCGGTGATTTTGAAGCATTACCAGTGCCATGAATTACAGATTGAGGCCTCGTATAATCAGGGATTATGTGTCTTTAATTTTTCATTGACCAAAATCTATCAGAAATGGGAATGTGATAGCTTAATGGCTTCATGCTTAAATCTATGCAGACTGCAAACCAGTTGTGTCCTCTCTTGCCATCTGTTCCTTGACAGTACTTAATCATTATGTCTAGTATTATAATGGACCCTAACTTTAAATATATCATTGAATATATTTGTTACATACAGTGAAACGCTGAAACAAGCACTTTGAAAAATATTCTACACAAGTGTACAGATTGAAGGGTAGTAAATATTGACTGCTACTCTATCCAAGTTCCAGGGTACAGAAAGTAGCCCAGTATTCACTTTTACACATAAATGTTGCTTGCCTAATAAAGTTATATTGTTGGCAAAGTCTCTTTAGTTAGGATAATGAGGGTTGCTTTTGCTCTGTGCCGAATATTTCAGTAATTATTGATATATTGTTTTGGATAGCTTTCAAATAATAAAGCAGGACTGCTATCAGCAAGAAAATAATAAACATGTACAAACAGTGTTTTACAAAGGAATTTAGTCCAGCAGTGACCTTTTATGGTGAAAGTTAAAGTAAAACCTAGGCCTTCACTGGAGAATAATTGATAATCTCAAATTTGTTTTAGGCAGCACCAGACAAATCAGTACAACAAGGTGATGAAGTTATCAGAAACACCTCTGCATAGAACAAAAGGAGCACTGGCCTTCAATGTACAGTCTGACCAGTCTTTAAAATGGTTATAGTCAAACGGTTGGTCCACAACAGCCACAGTACCAAAGAATGGGGCAGATTCAGAAGCACATTATTCAGTCAGTATCTGAAACGTTTGACCAGGCACTTTCTAGAAACATTGGTACAATATGGCATACTTCAAACTTCTCCTGCATCCATCAGTATGATCAATTTTTGCTGCTAAAGAGAATTTCCAGGCTAAGCCTAACTAAAAGATTAAGAAAAAAAAAAACGAATTCCTTTTCTATAGCTCTGGCACATGTTCAGCAGGATTTCTATATTCATGGAAATAACAAACAAACAAACATGGTTGATACAGAGTACTTCACCGAATAGTAATTCATGCCTCAGCCTGTGCCATAACTCAGACACCCTCTTACTTGAAAAATAGATAAAAATAAATAATATCTTCCCACCTGTTGGAGAGCATTACGGAAGCCATGCATGTGCTGAGGCTGCAATGTATTGATAATAGTGACAGTGCAGACGTGACTACGACAACCAGAAAGCCACAGTGCAACTGGCTGAAGAGCCAGGGTACATACACTCTGGAGTTGCTCAGGTGTCCACTTTTGAATCCTGCTTAGGCACTGGATCTTTGTGCACTTATGTCCTAATTTGCAATAAGCGAGCACATGTTGTGATTTATACTAACCACTCTCCTTTGCCTTTCTAGCGGGCGTTTATGACAACCCACCTCTTGTAAAGCACCTGCATTTCTACCTTGAGACAACACTTCTCAAGCAGCAATCACTGCACAGTTACATTTTCATACAGCTCCCAGAACACCTGCTCCAACATCTAAAGATCATTACAAATGCCAAGATACCCTTTACCACAAAATAAGGCGCGTATCTCAGTTTAAGGATGCTTTGCTAACTCTGCACTTAGCAAAGTCTGACCATACACGCCAAAAAATTCAACGGCTGTGTCGAAACTTTTTTGCCTCATGCTAACTTGAGTTTTATGACGTAGGTCTAACATCAAAAGTCTTTTGGCCCTTGCACAAACCCCATTTCCTAGGCACATGTCCAACACCATAAACTATTAGGAGGCTGAAGCCCCTATGCTTGCTTACTTCAAAAAACACAAACAAGCGGTCTACAACAAATCAGTTGGCTGGTGGGGGGGATCACGGGGAACAATTCTGCCAAGAACATACACAGGGAGTATTGAGCCTAGGTGGCCAGCTTCCCTGCCTGCAGCCTTCGCTCTGCAGCACCCAACCAGGCTCTGAATACTTGCAGGTAGCTGCACGGTGCCTATGCTCTGGCTGGTGCTCACAGCAGAGGAGCCGTGAGTAGCGGTTTTATTTGCATGAAGAGGCATCCCCTCACACCTGGATATTGCCAGGTTTACAAGTCAATGGAAGATGCACTACACTTCTGTGGCAACAGTCACTCCATACTGTCTTCATTAAGACAATGTCAAATCAAGACAATGTGATATCATTCTGAACTGCCTTCAGTCTTCATTGAGAAACAGTTAAGAAAGACCAGAAGAACAGCTAAAGACACTAAGATAAGATGGGGAAAGAGGGCATCTACTCAGTTACACAGCAAGTTAAACTCAGAGGAAGAAAGGATGGCCAGCCCTCTGTAATATTTTGGTTGTTTACTGAAGGAACAGGTAAGAAAAACAAACCTTAAGCCAAAGCAGTATCACTGTGTACGTGGGGATGAGCATAAAAGATACTTATATTAGTTAACATTCTTCAACTCAGTGACAAAAGTCAAGCTTTTGCGGAAAAAAATATTTATTAAGTAGACTCCCACTCAATCAATGTCTGTTCTGCTATTTGGAGTGCTTGAAAAAGTCACTCATGGAAAAAAAAAAAAAGCAAGTGGATTTATGCAAGTCTTATGTAAAACATTGGTTTTTGTATCCTTGCCCTTTTCATTAATAAGAAAGGCATGTGGGTGATCAAGGTGGAGGTGAAAAAGAGAGGAAATAAAACAGTTCACCTTTCACTTAACTAAGCACACACTCGCATAGCTGAATTAACATCTCCCCCAAATCATTTCTTAGCTTACAGAGCAACAGCTGTCTTTATCACAGGGTACGAAACAACTTTAGTACTGTTGTTTCAACTTGACCATTAGATATACTCTTTTCTTACCACACTGAAAGGTACTATGTTTAAAAAAAAAAAAAAGGCAGCTTTCAGCCAACAATACAGAACAGTGCATCACTACTCACTGCACCCAATTAGCATGGTGAGCACCCCACAGTAATCTATGGGACCACAGAGCAGATTGGGACCTACCCGCCTGCCTGTGCTCCTCAGCCAGCAAAAGGTAAGCTGGCTTCTTCCACGTTAAAACGTTGCACTGATGGAAAGGAAAATCTCCACAGTTCAGAGCATCCCAGAAGACTTAATATTGTCACATAAAAGAAGCGCTCCTGGGTATTAAATAGAAAAAACTTGACAGACAAAACATTCTTTGAGCGATCAGGTGAGAACAAGACAGCCAACAACCACAGGCCTCATGGTCAGAGGTTACCTTAAGAAAGAAACAGAAAATCCACAGGTCTGTCTCTACCTCTAAATTCCTGCCGAAGCAGTTTGCCAACAACTCACCATTTACCTTCCCATTGCTGACTGCCCACCAGTCTACAAGAAACAAATAAATCTGGGAGAAATGTTAAAAAAAATGCAAAACGCTACCTAAAACTAAAAATATGTTCCTATGCAAACAGAGTAACACTCACGTTTCCACCTACATTTGCAGACACTTTTTCTGAAATACAAGAGCTGTCAAATCCTCTAGAGCAGCTTATATCATAACGACAAAAGTTTTTCTTTTCCGTGATCTTTAGAAGTTAGTTCACTGGCCTTCACACACATGCAAGCCACAGCTGAAAACTACTGCTTACGAGCCACTGACAAATACTGAGCTAAATCCTTTATCAAACGCCTGGGATTCAGAACAGGAACATAAGCAAATATTGTTTGAAAAAGTAGTAAACCATACAACTTTTCCCTAGCTTCATCGTACAAAAACCAATGTGACTATAGTTTTACTAGACTGCTCTAGTACTTGCACCGAACTACTTTCCAAACTAAACTAAACCAAAAAGGCAGCACAGACAGCAAGAGCTGACAGACCTCTAAGAAGCAGCAAGGATGAAGATGGACACACCTGTGAAACAAATATCTGAGAATAATGAAGAGTAAAGTCTTGCTTTCTGCTTTTGAGCACTGTGTATTTTTTGCCCTCTACAGGTCAACAATTTTTACTTCCTCTCAAATGAGTTCAAACTTTAAGATCTGTTTGATCTGACACAAATGCACAGAATAACCAAACTATTTGACTTTGTGATTAAAATCTCAACATACCTGACCATTAAAACACTGCCAATGTTCACACCCACAATAACCCAATGACAGCATCAAGTTTAGCTGTGCATAAGCATGCGCTCACAGATCTGGATCACAAGATGCAGCATGACTTGATACCAATCGTCAGAAGACATTAAAGTGATAAAATATTTTTACAACCTACCTTGGAAAGGAAAGCAAAAAACATTTAGTGTTTGTAGCAAAGGATCTTTGTGGACCTAACAGACTTTCTAGGATTTAAAATATTACTGTAAGAGAAAACAACTTAGGTAGGATTCATAAGCAATACACACTTATCCTAGTCTTCTTTATCTGAAGCTAAAAAAAACTCTTAGGACATTTATGTGTATTAAATTTGTATATAGTAGCTTTTCTCTTCTACCCTCACCAACTTCCAACACCACAGTAGTATATAACTTGCTTTATTTGATAACAACATCATTATCAACAGTAATTTCTCCTTTGGAAGACTTAGAAAAATGCTCATTTTACTTTGAATTTTGCTGAAGCTATAAATTCTCAAAAACAATTATTCAGTACTTCAAATTCAAAATAGTCTGACCATAGGCAAATATCTCAGCACCCTGAGTATTTAACAAATGCAAGAAATGCTTATGGGAGATCAGTCTAGTGAGCTGACACCAAAGCTACCTGAATACTGCAGTCTTAGTGACTAAAAAGTTTGTTAATTGTAAAAATAGTGCCACACAAAATTCAGTTAAATACTTTCACTTATAACAACATGATTTGGCTCTAGAATTCCCTTTATTATGACAAAGTATAATAAACCTTTCATAAGTAAAGTATTAACAATTAAATATATATCTGTGAAGAATGTAGACCTTTACTTGGCATAAACAACTCTATTTTGGATTAACATCCAAACATACCTATCCTGAAGAAGAATCTTGGCCCAGATCTTCTGCAAAACTTTGGATTAAATGTTTACCCTACTAAAACCAACCAATGTATGCATCTAGATTATCCAGATTTAAGTAAAAAAGAACAAAGTGCGGTTCCACATTCTGCCAAAGAAATTGGAACATAGGAAATTTGTTTTCTCCTATTCTCCTCTCAAAAAAATATGGAATGACTATTTCCAAGCAATACAAGATCTTCACCTCTTCCCACACTGACTTTCAGGCTTACAACCGATACACCTGAGCCCTTTGTACAGAATATTCTGAGATGAATTTGTACACAAGGCTTTTGGATATAAGGGGATTTCCAAAGAAATAAGTTACATTTGCTGTAAAGATTTTGTCCATGTCAGCAATCTCATTGCTTCAGCTGACTAACTGACACATGCTGCAAATTTTCTGTGCACATCAATAAATGTACAACCCCCCTACCAATTTAGATACAAATAGAGCGGTACACCGAGGACCTTACCCCTGTTAACCACCCAAATCTACAAGTTCAGCATACATATAAGGGCCTGTAAAAGAGGTGCATTCATTTCATCTTAACATATGAATATTAATATCCTTGCTAAGAAGCAAATCAGCACTAAGTATAACATTTGTCTACATTTTTATCACACATCAGCTAGCACACGTATTTTATTTTTATCTGGCACACACAATACCCTAAATATACAGCAAGTATCTTCCCAAGCTACCAGGAAATTACACCAGACATTTTTTGCTTAAGGGTTCACTTAAGAAAAACAAAGATACCGCACAAACAAAAACTAGAGCAAATTTCTCCCTGCAGCTTAAAATACGGTAAGATTCTGTAAGAAACCTAAGTGGACTCTGTCCCCCAGTACTATAGAAAAGGAAGCACATTTTTGAGCATATCCAAATGCACAACACAGATTCAGAGATTCAGTGAAGAGCAAGAAACAATACAAGCTGCTTATGGGTTCATCCCTTGCTATTTCCCAATCCAGAAACACATCAGAAAATTTCTGCTTTATCTTCAGAGCCAATGGGAAAGCAGACTAACGGAGTTTAGGTCAAGCAGTAGCCTTGCTTTCAATTCAATGCCTTAACACCAATTACTCCAATGAAACAAAGGGGGAGCACTTTGTAAACACTGCTTAGTAACAACTGCCTAAGCGGCATGCAAATTCAGGCCATGCCTCTTTGCAGCATCTTAAGGTATAAATATAGGACTCTTTAAAACAAACAGAGGCTTCCACATAGCTATTACTGAATAATCTCTGACCACTGAAGTCACGTGCTCTAACAAAGCAGCATTTCAAAAAATGTCTTGATCCCTAAATAATTACTACATAGGGAAAAATGGTACAGTATGAAAGACACAGCAGGCAAAAAACTTGTACTTAGTTTAGGAAAAAAAGAGCAGGAAACAAAAAGTAAGAGGAACATATGAAAGAACACAAAGCTAAAAAAAACTCTTCCTAAGAGAAGAAACAAATGAGGAAAGTCTAGAAGTAAGCTTCTCAAATTTAGCATAGGATTAGGATGTGCTTGATTTAGCAACCAATTTGTCAGTTACCTAGATTAGTTTTCAGAAGAAAGATCAGAGCACAGAGATACTCCTCAAGGGCTTGCGGTGCACAGATCCCAAACAAGCCACGGAACCAGAAGCAACATAGCCTTGCCAGGGAAAGACAGCAGCTGATCAGCCCAGGTAAGACATTTCTAGCTAACCTAATACTTTGGGATTTATTGCTGCTATACTACCATCAAATGCAGCAACACCGTAGGGAAACTCAATGTGTCGTGGCAACCTGGGCAAACTGAACTTTCTGGTACAAAAAACTAGAGCAAAACAAGCTGTGTATTGCCTTTCCTTACAACACAGGGAGCAACAACAGTGGCAGCAAAGAAGAGGTAAAAAGGTAAAAAAAGAAGAGGTAAAAAAAAGAGGTAAAAAGTCAGCCCGGCAAACAGAAATACTTCAGGCAGCTACAGCTGGAACCAGAAAGTTCACACAGCCCGGTGCTGGCTGCTGCTACAGGTGAACAATGCCTTCATGAGCCACCTGGCCAACAACCCAGAACCACTGAAATACATGCAGCACTGCTGCCAGTGAGAACATGAAGATGCCTTCCTCTGGCACAAATGCAATGCTCTGCATGATCCTGTGACTTTGAGCTAAAGCCAACTTTGCCTCATGCAAGGACAGTTCTATCCAGCAGTGCCACACTGCCCTCCATGCCTGCACCTCCTCCGTTAGCTCGCTCGGCATCTCTGCCCTGAAGCCTTCACAAAACAGCTTTAACTGAACTATGTTACATAAGGAGACAGTGTGTCAGTATACTCTTACTTACCTTTCCCACAATAAACGAGATAAAAGATACGCCCAGAAAGCTCTTACTAACTTAGTAACATTATTTTTGTACAGTGCTTTGAAACAGCATGCAGAATGTGAGTGAAATGAAAAGTACTCTGAAAGTACAACTGGAAAGCCATAGTGAATACAAGCTGTTTCACTGCCAGAACATTTTCAATGCTGAAACAAGTTATTCTGATCCTAGATGTTTCAAGTGAGAATGCTATTTACAAAATACATGGACAGACTCAGCTTTTATCCCCCGGCCTCAGCTACTGGCGAGGCTAAGGATGGAGTAAGAAGTCCAACACAAAAAGAAGTAAGGAACCATAATCAAAGAACAGCACTGAAGACAACCTATGAGGAAGAGAGCAGAGAAGCAGATACACACGTGCAGACGAAGATTAGACCAATTGCTTCCTAATCTTCAAAATACTGCAAGTAACAAGAGCAAACCACTGCACAAAAATAAATTGGAGGAGACAGGATGAAGGAAAGTGGACATGAACTGTGGAAAAGGATACAAACAAATTAAGAACCTCTAAAACAGAGACATTATCAAAGGTCAAACACTTAAAGCATTCCACATCTGACCCATACTTTTTCTCCCCTTTACCTATCAAAAGCCCAGGCATCAGCCCACGTTCACTTCATTCGCACAATTCAAAGCTCACTGCTGGCAGGTATTCAAGTCTAAAATTAACCATCATTACACTATAAAAACCTTCCATTTTTCAGTAATCTAAAGGCTTCAATTCCAACAATCTTAACCACGGTGCACATTCTGTCATAGCATTTACTAAACAATTTGCTTCTTTACAAAAGCCCCGAGTGTTATAAATTCTGATTTCCTTACGACATATTTTAAGCCCTACTTCTAAGCCTACCAAGAGCCACTTTTAAGAGCAAAAGCTCTCTCAACTGCCAGTGACATCTATCTGCATCTGTGGAAGCCTGACAGAGCAAGTCTAAAACGTGAATCAAACGCATTCACTTCAAGAAAGTAAGAACAGTACAGACTTGCTAGTATTTAACATTTTTCTAAAATATCGTATGCTTGTATTTTTGCTGCCAAACTCACCAATTTAATTTTCCCTAAAATGTTTTTCCACCTCCCTGCCTAGCCAGAGCCTGCTGAAGCTGCCTCTTCCTCTTTGGTCTTCACAACAAAGAGTTAATTGGCTTGAAGTGCACGTTCCTGCACTCTTTCACAGAGCCAGGCAGCTGGCTGAAGCACTAGAGATGGAGGCCAGTTCTCAGCAAAAGATATAGGCAAGCCAGAGCTATGGGCTGGCAAGCTCAACTGTTTGGAAAAAAAAATACACAACTAAAGACTGAGAGCTCAGAAAAGGAGTCAATGAAGCAGTCTACACATTCAAGGCACACACCAGCAGAGCAGTGGAAGAAAACTGTCAGTCGGTCCACCTGGAAAATTCGATGGGTGTGGAAAGCCTGCATGGGGATCCAGTCACTGAAAAACAGGGCTGAACAGTAAAATGGAGGAAAACAGGAGAAAAATAAAACACTTCATCCTTTGATGTAGTTTTCAGCATTTTTTGATGCAATGACTAATATAGGTAGTATCAATGAATATATATATTCAATCGAGACAGCTATGAATGGAACATGGAGAAGAAACCAGACAGGTTCTCCAGGCAGTGAATCAAATCAACTCAGATCCAGAGTTTGGTTCTACACATTACCCATTCTGCATATGGTATTTGTCCAATAGTTGCTTTGTAACATCCATTTCCACCAATACAAAGTACAGTAAAATAAAACCATTGAAACTAAAGCACACTTCCAAGTCTTCATTACATAACCAAATATTAATTGTGGTGCTACATGTAATAAAAGTCCCAATCCTCTAATTACTTGCAGCTGCATACTTTTATTCAAAGGAACTAGTAAGACCCTTGTCAGTTTGGGAACCACAGTTTGTACAAGACTTTCATAAAACTCATGCATTTCTCACACAATCCTATTGGAACTCAGTTAACAACTATCAGAGAACAAGACCTATCAAAAATGAAAACAAAGAATACTCAGAAAATGAGATTTTTTTTAAGAACGGCTTCATCTTCTTGGATCAGAGGAGCATATATATAGAGAGAATAGTATTAAGACCAGAAAAATAAGATCTTGTTAGTCAGGTTCTGGAAAAGCATCTCCAGGACAACTAAGTATTATTTTACTGCGATTGCACCCAGACATGCAACAGGTGACTAATTTGTGGAACTATACTGGTTTTAGTAGCATACACAACAAACATTATTCAAGTACCTGGGTATTTTGTAATATTAGAAGCATTTTGATATAGAAGTATAGTAAAGGCATAAAGCACTCTCAATGTGCTCCTCCATTTCTCTGCTATGTCAGACCCCATTACAGTGATCTGGCTCCTGATTTCTTCCCAAAAAGCATAACTCCTTTCTGTATCAAAGAATACAAGAATGAAGGCTCAGATTTAGAAAGACAGATGGATTTCTATCCATGTATCGGATACTGAGTGATCCTAGCAGAAGGTAGGTAACTGAACACTTCTGAAGGACTGGGCTTAAATTTGAACAGGAAATGAGAGACATTCTCTCAAGTTAGGAGCTAATATTCAAAGATTGGAACTACCCTTAATTAAAAAAAAAAAAAGAACAAAAACCAGAAAACAAACAAAGAAAAGCACATGCCTTGTAGCACCTCCAGTAAAGGAAGATCTCTTCAGACCTAATCAGACACCAAAAGGAATCTGCAATTTTCATGTATACTAAAAAATCCAAAAAGTCAACAACAAAAAACAGGGAACGTACCAAGTTAGTTTTCCCCTTTCTGATGTATTATGTACTAATAAAGTTAATCCTGATTTAAAGAATCAACTATCTCAGTACCACTACCCTGCAACCACTCCAGCACTGGCATCTATTTCCTTGGTCTGAACTATTACAATTGTTGAAAATAAATTTGGTCTAGACAAGCACAAGGAAAATAAATGTCATACTAACAAACTGTCACTTGTAGCTGACGGAAGGCATGATTAACTCTTTTTAAACAGAACAAAAAATCTTCTCTAAGTAATGAAATCACTGTTTTGATTGTATAATTTTAAAAAACATACCTAATACAATATTAACACTCAAAGTTCTATGACACAACTTTTGCTTTTTCCAATATTTGGCAGAAATAAAATACGTATTCAAGTATAAGGACAGCAGGACCACACCACTCCTAACAGCCTCCACTTGTTCATGCTTTTAACTCCCTTTAAAGCATCTAATGCTGCAATGGCTTTCCAAGCATAGGAACCAACTTACAACAGCAACACGACACAAGTTCTTCCTGACAGATGCTCACTAGCTGTTATCCTCACATCAAAACATTAGCATCCTCATGTATCTCAAAACTAACGGAAATAATAAGTACCATACAACACAACATTCATAAAAAGCAACTTCCACATATTTATTTCTACACATGGCACTCCTGGTGACTTCTGCAAGAACAACACTTCATTCCTCTAGAATGTCTGTGTGCTATAGCTCCTAACTACAGATCTCTTGTTCTAATGTGAAGTAAGCCATTGAAACCTTAAAAAAAAAAACTGAAGAAAAATATTTTGCTTTTGAAGTCACATGATACATTTTCTGCCACATTTCCTCAACATATGTTGGTTAAGACTGGAAGAAAAAAAGGGAAATACTAATAAAATGGAAAATACTGAAAATTTGCAATATTAATGATTAGTTGAAGCTGCATCTTTCAAGTGTTTTTGCAAGTGAAGATACATTTTTAATATGTGGATCTTCAAAGTGAATGGGACTGGAAGTTAACACAGGTTTCCATTGTGACTTCACCAGAGACAGAATGTGTCTGCAAAACATGACACACTTTTTCCTCTTTCAATCCTGGCAAACCAAACCAAAACAAACAACCCCCCTAAAATACAAACACAGTTCTAGAAGCTTCAGTTCTACATAGAAATCAATCATAACACATTCCAACATCCTCCAACAATACATTTTAAAATGCACCTTCCAGCGTAGTTACATGTTTATAAAATGAATTTTGTTTGTTCAACAGTCCTTTTACATGCATCCCTAATTTAAGGCAGTTTGTAACGGTTCTGATTACAGAACTATTTTAGATTTACATTTCCCCTGTGTAAACAACAACAACCAAAAACACATAGACACACAACTCCTCCCAAGTAAACTACAGTCATCAGAGTGTGTTATCAAAGATGCACAAAACCAAATTCAATGCAGAGTGTCTCAAGTGTGGGAATGCTTCCTCTCTACAGCTTTCCATTTTACATGCATATAATACCACATATATATGAACCAGATTATACATTCTTAACATGGTAAAAAATTGCTGAGAAAGCTTAATTTCAAGATTATGTTCTTCAAAATCACCTTGTCCCAGTACTAAATTTGCCTTCAGCTTTCAGCTCTCGTACATCTTTACTGAACAGAAGCTCTGCAAGCTCAATGCATGGTCATAATTTACAAGCTACTTAATTTATATATAATCCAAGAAAAAAATAACTTGTAGTATAAAAACAGAATGCTTCAGTGAATGCATCACTTACAATTCTTAATTATAATGTGCTGGAAATACAATCCAGTTCCAAGATTTTTTTTTCCTGAAAGTTTGATTCCACCACCATGTTTTCAGATATCATAGAAGTCAGTACTTGGAATTTTAGCTGCACAGAAGTAGGTGACAAAGAAAACACTGCTTTCAAAAGAATGACTCAAAATTATATGTGGTTGAGTTGATATTTTTTACAGATTAATTATACAATCTGAATACCACCAGCAAAAGCTTTTAAAGTACTTAATATGAGTAAAAACTGTAACTGGAGTAAAAGGATGCCCATCAATGAGCAGTGTTTTGATGAACAGCTGTCACCACAAGCTGCTCATGCACAGTTGTATCTATCTAGTCACCCATAAGCCTGCATTTTTTCATACCTATGCAAGCAAAAGATGTATTTCTCTGTAAAGACTTAAAACATCAAAAAAAAAATCCACTATTAGCATTTTTATGATGATATCACCATACACTTCACAAAAGCGTTACAGTCTAGCATTATAGTTTTGACTGGAATATCGCCCACTACTATGAGTAACCGAAAAAAAACCCAAAAACCTATAATCACAACACATGGTTGTGTATTCCAGTGTTTCTCTGACTGGAACTTTTTGATCTCTGTGTCTTCTGAACAGCAAACTATGCACTTCCTGATCTGGGTGATTTTACACCATCATACTTACACGGATTTTCTTCAGCAGTGTTCAACAGACAATTTAAAAAACTATGTAAGATGTTTCTTCTGTGGTTCACAGTAAGAAAACATTCTACACTCTCAATCAAAGTTTCAGCTTTACTGCGCAACTGCTACCTACTCAAATTTTGAACTGTGAAGAGTAAAGCAGGAAGAGTTAAAGGACAATCCATTTGCTTAGTAAACAACATTATTTATTGCATAAAAGTTGTATGTCACAAACTAAGATATACATTAGAATTTTATTAGCCAAGCAGATTTATTAAAATCTTATGATCATGACTTGCAGTAGAATGAACCTTTATGCTTCTCAGAGGAAATCTGAGAAACTATTTAAAAGGATCCAATTTTCCAGTAAGTTCTAGATATCATGATTCAGCCTGTATTGCACTTTACATCCTGGAAATACATCACTTTGACATTAGGCTGTACTGTGAGCAGATGAGTGTTTGCTGTGCTCTGAAGTCTCCTTGTAACTGACCACATGACTACGTAAAGTATAAAAGAAAGAAGTTATTTTCTAACATCATTATTGAAGGAAGAAGCAGCTTTCATAAGAAAGCAAAACATACATGAGAAACAAGACAACAGCAAAAACTAAGCCCAACGCCCAAGCTGCACACACTTACATTTGCAGCATGACTTCGCTCAGGAACACGCCATCCACTAGCGCCACATATTCCTCCAGGTTGGTCCCGTTTCTTCCAGCTAACGGTCCAAATGTCTTAACCTAAAATATAACCACCATCACCATGACACCAACTCCACCTTATTCTCAAACGATTAGCAAATAAATGAATAACGTGCGAGAGAAAGATTAATGCTCACCCAGGTGACAAGAGGGCTAGACATGAACTGCTCCAAAAGGGGTGTGAATATTTCGTTCTCCATTTTACAGAAGAGAGGCTAACATCAACGTAGCTCCTCTGCCGCAAAAAACGAGAAGTCCTCCGCTGTAGCAACTCTAAGGCGCTGGGAGGATTTAGCTGGAGTAAGCGAGCCCCATTTTCACAAAGCAACGCAACACCAACAAAAAAGTCGATGCTCTGGCAGCTGGGGTTTATCTTCCTCTTTCGAAAAAACAACGGGTTTGGCCGCCCATCTACGCGGATCTCAGCCCTGCTATCGGTGCCTCTCCCCTCTGCGTGCCGGGGAGGCGGGAGGCAGGCAGGGAAGAAAGGAGGGAGGCTGCCTGGCTACCGGGATTCTGCATCAGACAAAAAAAAAGAGGGGGAAGGAAGGAAAAAATCAGCTTGAGCGGCAACAGCTCCTCAGAGCGAGGCTGCAGCGGGGCTGTGCGCGCCCCCCAAACCCCTGAGCCCCCCGCCCCGCCGAGCCGCCCCCTGCCCCCCTTCCCTTCCCCGACCCCCTCCCCTCCCTAACCCCATCCCTTTTCCGACCCCTTCCCTTCTCTGACCCCTTTCCTCTCCCACCAAATTGCGCCGCGGGACCGGCGGCGGGATGGGCACCCGCCACCTCGCCCTTCCCCCGTCCCCCCGTCCGCGCCCCCCGCTAACGTCCACCTCGCCTCAGCCGGCCCCGAGCCGCAGCACCGCCCCCTCCCGCTGCCCGCCGATCGGCTGCAGCCCACGGATCCCTCCGCACCAGGCAGCCGCCGATCCCTCCGCCAGCGCGCTCTCTTCCTCTCCCCCCCCCCCCACTCGGCGCGGGGCGGGGCCGCGGGGGAGCCGCTGCAGCGGGGCTCGTGCCCGGCGCGCGCTCCCGGCCGCTGCGGAGGGGCGCGAGCGGGCCCAACGGCTGCGCCGCCTCGGCTCGGGGGGGGGGGCGGCTGAGGGGGGAGACCCCGGCAGCAGGAGGAGAGCAGCGGGAGCAGACCCGGGGCTCCTCTGGGAAAAAGGTGTCCGTGAGGAAATAATGGGTCGGGGGGAGGATGGGGAAGGGGGATAGGAGGGGAAGTAAAAGGGGAGTCGTTGAGGGCTTTGAGGGGGAAAACGGTGGCTGAGGCGCTCCCTCCGCAGCCCCGGCACACGGGGAGGGGAGGCGAGGCTTTCTCTCTCAGAGGTGAAACCCAGAGACACCCAGGCTAGCACAAAATCCCGCTTTCTGGAGGGCCTTAGCGCAGGGAGGGGGGCGAACTGGTAACAGGAAAGCGAAGGATGACAGGCAATTTGCTTAGCTAGGCTATTGTCCTCAAGCGAGCTCCTGCCACTTGCGCGTTTCAAACCTCAAGTGCTGCATTAACGCACGGGGCCGTATCTGCATCATAGATTATGCAGATTATTGACAAAGCATCTCAAATTCTTAAACTAAATCCAGTTTCTCTTCCATGTAATATTTTTCGAAATACCTTTAGTTTTACACACACACACTAAAGTGCACAAAGCAATGCAGGTGCTGAAATTAAGTCTTTGAAAAACATCAGAGCAATAGCCGCAGATTAGGTTTTCTGACCCAAATACTGGAGGTAGTATTTGTCCTAATTGTCCAAGATTAGAGAAAATCCCCTTCGTGACCTTTTCCCCATAGATGAAACTGAGGAGAGAGTTTAAGTAAAATTAGAAAAAATATGGACCTTGAAATATTAGTATGTAATTTCTATTCCAGGGGTGATTTTTTAAAATAATGGAGTTGAATGATTTACATATTCTGAACAATAATCAGGTGTCCCCCCCCCCCCCCAAACAAGATCTTTGGAGTGAATATTGTAGTCCTCCAGTAAAACAAAAGTAAGAGTGCAAGGAAAAATCCGTGGTCTTGGACCAGAATAATAACCTGGTGATCCATGGGTGAAATAACTGTCAATAAACTACTAGCCCTTAAAGACAACTACAAAAGCATTTTTATAAAAGCTTGAATAACAAACTGCTAGGTTCCCTGTATCTGGCAACAGTCCCTAATATGCCACTGTGCGTGCAATACTATGGAACTTCCCTGGCCCATCAGTTTGTTTCTTGTGGGCTCTAAATAGGCAATAATGATTTTGGTGTAAAGTAGTTGCTAGGAATTAAAGACTGGCTAGAATAAGTTGATAGCCAATATAATAGTCACATGCAAATAACACCAGCTCGTTAATGAATTCCTGAGAAATATTTTATACTGAGTTAGCATCATATTGAGATAAAGATTTGATTCAACAGTTTTAGTTTTTACTTGCATCCACACAATCCAGTTTGTGTGCATTCCCAGCATTTCTATTGGTCACTGTTCCTTCAATCAGACTATTCTATTTGGATAAATATTGTGTAATGTTTTTATGAAATATTTTGTAAGCTAGTTTGTCTCAGGTGATTGCCACTTCCTCATAAGAACCTGAAATTAACACAAGAAAAAAACTCATAAAAGGTTCCCAGAAACAGTCCTGATCCTTAGCATTTTTTCCTCCTTTTAGACTAACAGCACTAAAAGCGTGTGGAGGAGCTTCATAGTTTCTGCAGCTTATGTTTTGTCAAGCTAAATGTAAGATTATTTACCTCATTTTCAGGTGTATACTGTAATCAGAGTGAATTGCCAAAACGAATATCTATATTTTACTGTATTATACTATTACTATATGGTAATAACTACAAGAAACCAGACAAGCTAGCAGTTCTTTGGTTGCCTTTATTTACTGTTCATCACCTCTGCACCTAGCTGTGAGTACCAGCAGGGACATGGATCATGCATACTGGCCTAGCCAGGCCTGACCAGTTGCAGCTCTCCTGGACCAGCTCACTTATTTGCTGGAGCTCAGCTGCCATGATGCAAGCTGGTTATTTAAAACGCAACCATCTAAGAGAGGTGAGACTATTTGTCATAGGACAGGAAGCTGGTGCTGAACCTGTGTTTGTTTGCCTTTTTTTTTTTCAGACCACACTTGAATTGAGATTTTTTTTTCCTTTTGAGTTTTCTGAGCCTAAGTTGAATATGAACAGCTTCCATCTTTACCCTAACTGTCAGGAGTCTTGATCAGTATTAATGTAGGCAATATTTAGAAATCATGGTTCCACTTCAGGAGGCTAGGCAACATCACTATAATGTGCAGCTTGTTATATTTTTGGCTGCCTTGTTTTAGCACTGTTTACCTGGTGAGACTCCTAAAAGCAAGTTTAATGACTACACTTAAAGTAGTAAATCCAGGAACCTTGTTACTACAGTTCAGTACCAGCTGAGTAAGTTGGCAGCTTGGGTTAACTTACCCAGAAATAGAGAAGACTGGGAGTAAGTGGTTGCTTATGTCTCAAAATAGGAGCTGAAATCTGACTGGAATCTTCTTCCCACCACTCCCCCTGTCCCCAGGATGGATCTCACTCAGGAGTTTGCCAAGGTATATGCTCAGACTGGTACTGCTTCCTCAATTAGCAAGCCAGCAGGCCACCTCAAGTTATAAGAGCCCATCTTTGCCTATCCTGCCATACTCCCAGCACTGTACCCCTCATAAAGATCACACCTCAAGCTCTCAAGTGTAACTGGGACACATTTAGTTCTCCATACAGTGTGATTCACTTTGAAATTTCATCTTTATTTTCTCTTTTAAAAGTAAAATACTATATTTTGGTTATAACAGAACTGGCAAGATAGTTGGAATGATTCTTTGACTTTGAAATAATAAAATGTAGAAACATTAAATAGCTGTAATTGTTTCAAGTATTCCAGGAACATGTATTCAGTAATTTTTTGGAACTGTAAAAGTTTACACTTTCTGTAATGTCTACATGCACAGGGAGAACAACCTTGTTTTTTCACATCTTCATGATCTAAAACAGACCTGTCTTTATGTAATAGCATGTGGCCTACTACTTTTGAAAGAACAGATTTAGAGATTTACCTTTATACTTGAATTGTTGTGTTTGTTCTTTTACAGGTAAAGTATTTCTGTCTCATTTCCATCGCATCTCCTCTGGTACCACATCAAAAGTTCTACACCGAGGACACTGAAATTGTTACGAACAATGTCTCTGTGCCTAGACCCCAGCTCTGCAAGTTACAGAATTATTTCATGATCTCACTTTTTTTGTAAGCATAATTTTCTATGCCAGTTTTTGCAAAATGAAAGGAACAGGAACACAGAGTAAAGCCTCAAGTCTGCAGACAGCATGAAAGCATAACTGTGTTTACAGCGCCATTTACCTTGTCAGAGTTTGTCAAATGATTTCTGGTTAGCCCTGCCCACACTGAGCTAAGGGAAGGGACTGATTAGTGACAAGAATGTAAACGTAATTACCCGTCTTCAGCTGCTGCATGAGACAGTGGTTTTCTCTTCCTCTTGTAGAGAAGCAAAGGAAAGAGGTGGCGGAGAAAGCACTTGCTGCTTTTTTCAACCTACTGATCTGCACTGCCAGGTTGCTACACCTTTGCAGGGCCTCATGAAGAATACAAAACAGGAATCAAATGTGGATGATTGGGACCCACTGCAGGGTTATAAATGTGCAGTCAAAATTAGAATTTTCTATATCTGGGCTGATTTAACAGGACTGTGGTCATTGGAAATTACAAGCTAATGAGAAGGACAGTCACCTCACCTGTTCTTACGTTTGCTCCCAGAGAAATCTGTTTCCCCATCAAACCATGGCTACAGGAATAGATGGGACAATACCAGAAAGAGCAAGGGCACCAAGAGTCCAAGTCTAAGTATGGCTAGGAATTTCCAAAGATCCCAGAAAGTACACTAGACTAAAAGTTACTTTTTGTTTCACAGAACTGGAAAGAAGGGGAAATCCTTCTGTGGCATGAAGAATGAAGTGGAAATTTCAAAACAATTCTTGAAGATTTCTTCCCCATGAGTGTGTCAGCTTCAATGTAGCTGAAATTTCCATCAACTTTGAGGGAACTTTCCGACTAAGAACTGTAAGTAACCTCAGAGTATTTTAATAAGAGTATTTTGAGTGAAACAAACAAAAAACAGTAGGGACTTGGGAAGAGTGGGGTTTTCCCTTTTTTTAAGCAGACATTTTACAGCTTATGTCCAATTGTACCAAATAACAAGCAATAGGTATAGAAATGGCAGAAAGGGAATATTTTGTATGGATATCCGCGATACCAAACAGTTCTCTGCATCAGCCTCAATGCAAATTCATCAGAACATCTTAGCAGGCAGAACGCTAATTGCAAAAGCTGATGTTTACCATTTCCAGGCGTCTCTAGGTAACCCATCCACATCTGATTACTGAGCCATTTGGATATTTCAGATGAATTACAGTTAAAAGTACCATCCAGCAGATTCACACAAAACTAGCAGTGACTGCCAATAATTGTTTATTAAAAACAATGACTATGATTATAATAAATTCCATATTTAAGTACTTAACTATGTTTTTTAAACATATTAAATTTTTTGAAAATGAAGAGAATTCAATGCTATATGTTGACAGGGGTAGAACTGCAATGTCATTTGAGAGCCAGATTCTGACTCCTGTTTTAACTCACTGAATTGTACCCTAGACAACTTTTTTTTATCTCTTAAGTATTAATTTAATCTAAAAACTATGTTGATACTTAAACTGCAAAGCATTTGGTGAAACTACTATATTTAGTATTGCTGTTCATCTGAAGAGAGGTACTTAGGACTTTTTGTTCCTTTTCAATTGGTCAGACTGGCAGGAAGGATGTTATTGTGGCAAGTTATCTGATTTGATCAAAAATAGACAGCAAAATACCTCCCGGTTTTAAAATTTAATTATTATTCTTAGATATTTCCATAGGCTTAGACACCTAAGAATGTCCAACAAATATCTTAAAAATGCATTTGACCTTAGTATTATATTCATTCAGGTCTTTTTCCTACTTAGCCAATAAAACATTCATCTGTGAACATTCAGACTTTAATCTACTTAGCTACTGTCTACTAATATCATCTCTCAACTTCCTTTTGCTACGCAGAAAATAGGATTTTTAATTATTTTTTTTAAAGCAAGCCTTAAACATTACAGGAAGAACAGCAGTTTTCTGGGACAATAGCTTTGGTACTAACTTCTGGTGTGGCCAGTGGAGTGAGACAGAGCAAAAGCTCTTGCTGACATGCCTTCTGTCAAACAAGTTCCTGCCAGTACGAGTAGTGTTTCTTATGAACTGGGTCAGAAAGATGAATTGTAGGGCACGCTCTGCATCTCCTCTGAGAAGCAGCAAAGTGCAGCCCAGTCTGATAATCATTAGCAATTACAGCTAGCTGTGTATATGCAGATAGGTGCCTGGGAAAGCAAGACAATATAATTATATCTACAGCACTATGCCATCTTACATCCCTAATGCACAGAAATGTTGAGCTGATTTTCATCTCTAGTGTTTTCCTTCAGTTTAGAGCACACTCACCATTCAACTTCACAAAGCAGAAGAGGTTTTGTACCCACCTGTGGAAAACTTATTTACCTTGTCAAAATCCAATTCCATTTTATTATGACATCGTTTACTTCTCTTCACCCAGCACCATGTTACTGGTTAATTGCCTCCCTATCCTTTGCCTTGGACTCTCACTGGTACCTCCTTACTTTCAACATTTTCACAGCCTCAATGTCACTTGACCCCACTAGCTTGGGCATTGCTGCCATGAAACCCGTATTTATCAGCTCAGCAGAGGTTATTAGCTTCCATTTCACACAGAGCTTTGCGTCACCTTTAATGTTAGCCTGTCTCATTAGAGAGGCATTCCTCACCATCTGAAGCTGCTGTTTAGGATCTTCCCAAGGTCAGTAAATAATGAATTGGATGGAGTACTTTGTGCTTGAGATTTCAGTTTCTTTCAGACTTTGTTATGCCCATAAGAATGAAAAATACACAACACAAAGAATGTAACTGTACTAGAATAATACTCTAATCAAATCTGTTCTTCTGAGCTCTTTCTTACAAATATCTATTCATTTTCATGTCTGATTTTACCCCTGGGTATATGTCAAATTATTTACCTCTGAAAACAGCTTTTTAATTGTTTCACTAGAATTTCATACAGAGAAAGCTTTTAAGAAAGTCGTATTTTGCCTTTGGGAAATTCTTTCAACGTGCTTGTGGAAGAAGAATACACAAATTATTCTTTTACTACACTAAAAAGACACTAAAACATTTGGGCTAATTAATAGAAAAAATAAAAGGTCAAGAAAAGATAACTACTGGTGAATAAAAAAATATTGGTAATTGCAATTACTAGATAGCATTCCTCATCAAGCTTCTTGCAAGGATGGATCACAAGCCACATACAACTGGGAACAGCCTACTCATTCACACCTCTTTCAGAAGCCACTGTTAACTGCAAGAGCCCTTTGTTTGAACACTGAACATCCAGATGGTTTAATTCACCATGATACCAGTTTAATTGTGAGTTTAGTTTAATTGAAGGTGAGCACAAAATTGGAATTCCTATTCCTGTTCACGTCTGGAAAATATTATGCCACAAAGGTTTGTAAAGGCTCCTCATAATTCTAGACCATTGATTCAGAGTAGGTTTGGTGAATCACAGTACATGCTAGGGCTGGTTTTAGTAGCACACAATTATTGGCACATTCATATTATCTTCTCTTATATTAAGTCTACTGAGTGACCCAATGGCTTATAGTAACAATACCTAAGTTATTTTCTATAAACTATTACTAGTCTTGAGAAGGAAATCCAAGGTTCATATTATTTATTCAATCAGCGTGGTAGGTACTGTTATGCTAAATATTAATGTGATGTTATGCAGAAGTGATTAAAAATAACGTGACCGTATCACATGTTTAAAAAAAAATCTAAACTTTATAGCTATTTCCCTCTCATATCCTCTTGATTTTATTCTATTTTTTTTACCATTTTTTTAAATCCAAATTTACCCTATTTTTTAAGTTTGTACTCAGATAATTTCAATGACAATTTTCATGAGCTAAAATCTAGCGATCCTTTTACTCATTTTATTTAGGCTTTTCTGAACCACTGTCATTATCAACAGCTGTTTCCTGTATATTCCTTTCCAGTATATAAATATTTTTTCATCTTCCTTGTGTAGATTCTTCTTGCATGCTTGATATACCCATAAATTGCCTTTTTTTTCAAACTAAATTGATTATACAATACTAAAGTTCTTAATGATATTTACATCCTGCTCTAACAAAATGTGTGATGTTATCTGAGTTAAGGGTATAGCATAGTGTGCTGGTGGCTTAAAGGTCAAAGGATGGTTTGGCAAGAGAGTAATTTCTCCCTGTAATTTCAGGCTTATGTTGAGATGTCAGGTTTGTGGGTTTGTTTGTTTTTGTGAAATTGCCTTTGAATATACCAAACTACTGATTTTTCAGTGCTTATAATATTAGGAATAAAATTGATTTTATTTTATTTTTTAATAACCTGGGTAAGATTACACTTCCAATTTCTATGTATATTGGCCTTGATTCCAGTTTGATAGTTTTTGTGGGGGCCAGAAAGGGTTTATTTTTGCTTAAGATTATTACTTTTAAATATTAGTAACAGGAGAAAAACGTGTAAAATGTTAACCATAACCAGGAGGATATTGTAGCCCTTTTCACAGGTCATTTCAGAACATTTTGTATGAAAAATAATGCACAGCTGGAAAGAACTGTTCCTTATTGTTCCTTTCTGCTCCTATGAACTATAGAGTATTTTTGATTATAGAAGTAGTCCACCTTAACAGTCTGCCTTAAAAATATGAGATTATTCAGCTTGTTAAATCTGTATCTCTGTAAAAGGAAAACACCTTAACAAAGAATGGTTTGTTGCTGACCTGCAGCTGGTTATGGTATTTCATCTGAAAGCCTATTTAAGTCCTTAATGGTAACATTTATTCCCTCTCCCTCAGAGGAGTATTTTACAAACAAAATTAACAAATGGGGATAGCCATTTTTGTACTATAGTTTAGGCTGACAGTCCCCCAAAAGGGGTGGTGGTACTAATAATAATAATTATCTCGAAGTATCAAGAGGTCTTCTGACTCTGATGAGATCTCTGCTGGAGCTGAAGCTTTCATCCTAGGGTGGTGCATATGGAGCACAGAATAGATAGCAGCTGGCAGAATAGCAGAAGCTGTTGCAAAAGGCATGAGTACTCATAGTGGAAATAGCACAAAAGTAACCTCTGACTCAGAAGTTATCAGCATCTGAACCCTTGATACTTTATTCAATTCATCCATAGCTTCCATTAAAAATGGTGATTGACATGCCTCCAGCTTGTGAGGCTTTTTTTTCTTAGTACACATTTCAGAGCGGATCCTTCCACTGAGTGGATATATCCTCTTGCAAATGATTCAGATTGACTCAACTTCGTAACTGCTCTGCTCTAGGCTCTGATCTTTTGCTCTGTCTCATTATTTCTTTCACTGGTTCTGTCTTTCTTAATAAAGCCAAGCAGAAGCAAGAAACAGTGAGGTATTACCAGTGCTATAGTTTCCTTTATAGCAGCATGAACAGTGTTTAAGAAATTAGTGAGGCATTTAGGAACTGCTAATCCTTTTTGTGATGAATACAAGGCTTGTTTCTTCAGAGGAATTTCTCACTCCAGGGCCCTGGATGTAGTTCAGTTTTATCTACTAAATCTTCTTGCAGCAAGACAGTAATAACAAAAGTAAAAATCGGGGTTTAATGTAACCTTCTTTCTTTGATGCCATTTTTTCTTGTCTTGCTTTCTGATGCCAGTGCCATAATACATAATTTATTTATACATCTGCTCTTTGATGTACTAATAGTGAACCCAGTGCTTAATACCAATGCAGTAAAGGAAAAATCCAGCTGTTCCTCAAGAGGTAGTATGAGAAAGTTAGTAGCGTACAGTTCTAGAAATAAATTGCAGTTCATTTAATTATCATGGGTTTGGGAAGCTGAAGAAGACACCAAGCAGGAAACTCTCTCTACATTACCAAATAAATTCTTCTGAGATCCTTTGCCTTCTGTAACATTTTACTTGGGTTTGAAAATCATTCTAGGAGACTCCTAAGCCTTTTTTGTCAGCGTACTACAAAGTAAAAACAAGATGAAACTGCACCTACTCTATATTCTGCTTAAACCAATAGTGCCCCCTTGAGGAGATTGTGTGTGTGGGAGTTAACAAATAGCGTATGACTGTTCAACTGCAAGGTAAACTAAATGTATTACTTTTCTCTAAAAATAAGGCCCCTGTAAGTCGCACATGTTCACAATATTTCTACAGACTTTGTTAAGCTACTGTGCAAGCAAGACTTGTGGCTCCCAAACCTGCCTGTAATTTTGCCTGTGTCTAAATATGTGTAGCAGAACTGTTGAATATAACAACTATAGGACAGACTCTGCCATTTTATATTGAGAATGATACTTGTAGGACCATTAATGTAGGTGAGGCTCTCAGACTCAACCCTCTGCGATCTCAAATTTTGAGAAAATGCCTTTACAGATCCTATATGCCTTGTACTTTGGCCTGCTAGCGCTGAGAGACTCATGGCAGTCCAGGGATACGTCTGGCTGCAGACTCCAAGAGTGGCTGCAGCTCAAGAAGTTGTCCAAACTGGAAACCAATAGACCAGTTAAAACATTAGCATCTTAGCTACAGTGACTCTGGATTCATCTGATCCCCTAATGTGTTTGCACAGCCTACACTACTGTAGCTAAGTTTCTGCTAGTATCACAGCAGATTCATATAAATTTATCTCAGTACACATACACAAGCTATAATTATGTCACCAAATAACTATGTATAGATACCAGTAGAAGAATTCAGGAAACAATCATTTAGAGCAGTCTTTTTCCCCCCACTTGCAGTGTTTGCCATGTTGTGAAATATAAGACCTAAGATGACAGAAAAAAATAGTTTTAAAACATTTTCAGAACTGAAAAGCACTCTAAAATGCCAGCTTCTGCAAAAGCAATGTTCTCTTTAAAACAATTAGAAAGAAGTCCGATGGATCTTGAACAAAAATAATGGTGCTGGTTTGCAGTAAAGACCAATATTAAAAATTATTTGCTTCAAAAGATGAGCGTGTAAATCAGAGATTTGGGCAGGTAAGAAGGAGGTCAGAAATAGACAAGAAGTATTATGATATACCAGATTGTTATAAGAGAAGGAAACAGCATGCCACAACCAAAGTTTCCCGATACTGGAAAAGATACAAAGGGAATATGCTTTTGGTAAAAGCACATGAGAAATTCTGAAAATGTCGTATGTATAAAATTTAGTAAAAGACTGATAGCTTTAGAATCAAGAGGAGTTGCAGTTACAGAGCCTGGCTACATGGGGGAATGGAACAAATTAATTGTACTAAGCTCAGTTTTTACTTACAGAAATGGTCTGCATCCACATGAGGCAAATCTTAGTTTGCAGTAACTGACAACATATTGCACATATGCTTGTGTTAGAAAGTAGTTATTTGATCGCATAGCAAGTTGGTACTAACTTTCATGTTGATGCCTCAGAGATAGTATGTTATTCTGCAGTCCTCCAGGTGCCTTCCCACACAACTTGCCTCCTCACAAAACCATCCAGTTTGCTTTTGGGACCTAGTGCTATGATTAGAGCCCCACTGTCTTTTGTGCTTATGGGACTCATTAGATTCAAATATCAAAGAGCCTGCTATGCAAGAGACCAGCTGAAACCTGCAGGAGAAGCAATGCGCTAAAGTAGACCCTGATAACTAATCTTTCAGCCCTTTTATCAACCAGTTTCCAATTCCTATGCACACCCAAACATCCTGCCCTGCAATTGAGACCTTGGCTTTTTGGCATTTACCTTTTAACTCATTATGCCTGCCATTGCTGTATGTCATTAGTGTTAGACTTCATGATACAGACTTAATACATGTCTTAAATAGTCATATCAGATACTAGTGTTTTGGTTAGATGTGAGCTAACAAGTTTTTTTGCCCCCTCTAATCAGGGACACAAAAGTGGTAACTGCAAAGAATCAGTCTTACTCTGCATATCTCAAGTAATCTGCTCCTAACCAACCAAACCATCATTCAACTTGTCACAATCTATTACCTTATCTTTTTGAGCTCCCTGTCCTGACTTCTTAGTGCTAAACCTGTTCACTCATGTTGTATTCCGTGGTGAATGCATGGGAGGCCTGGCACGCACAAACGCAAAAATCACTACAGTCCTCAGGATTAATTAGCACCTTTTGCTCAGTGACTTAGCCACCATCCCATCCTTTCATATAGATTCTGTCATATAGATTCACCTTCATAGCCTGCTACTTGAAATACTTCTCTTTCCCACCCATGTATATTCTTTGGCATCCTAGATTTGCTGGATTTACAAATGGAAATCCTACCACAGAAGGCATTCACTGGGTACATGGCAAGGAGCTAAACATTTTGTGAAGGTCAGTTTGAGTCACTCTGTCACATTATAAATTAGTATACAGCACAGAAGACCCCATGAGGCCTTCTGGAGGCATTTTCCCAGTGAAAAGTATTTCATTTCATCTGTACAAAAGCTTTCAAGACATATTTTTCTCATATAAAATTATTCTGGCACGAAAAAGCATACAAACAGCAAGGAGCCAATAATATTAATACCAAACATGTTAAACTGTATTTATTTCACTGAAAACCATGTGTATTTCTGCAGGGAATGTAGAATTGAATTTTAAGTACAGGAAGTGCTCTATTACTTTCTCTGGCATTACAATGCAATGTTGCTTTGTTTGCTCTAAAATAGTAAGCTAAGCCCATCCAGTCAAGTAAAGTATCATGAAGGAGTTCTTGATCTGTAGCAGCACAGTTTATCTTCCTGGTCTCTTGTCAACTTTCCTAAACAAGCATTTTTTCCACTTTATCGCACTGAACACAAATTGTCAGTATTAAGACTCCCAGCAGAGTCTCAAATGCAGTTTCTAACCTCCCCCCAATGCTTCTCTTATATCCAACTCCCTTCATGGCCTAAAGTCTTGCCAGGATTTCTGCAAGAGTGCAAAAGCAGGGATTAGCTTCACCCCATGAGCCTCAAAGCCCTGCTTGCCAACCCACAACAGTAATATGCAAAACAGCAGCAGACCATAAAACCTTGCAGAGAGCCATCTACCACAGCCAAATCACTGCTAACATCTTAAGAATGAATATTGAGCTCTGAGTAACCTTGCGTGCAAGAGTACCCCAGTATTGGGACATGGCTAAGAAAACATCATGAGCCTCCCTGCCAAGAGGGAAGGAGTTGCAAGCCTGGTCCTAACGAGGTCCTCAAAGCCTCTTCATGTTGGGAATAGCAGTTTGTCTTGAAGACTGTCCAATCAACCTTTCTGCCTACATGCTATTGAAAACAAGTTAGTAGCTGACCTCTGATCTCTTCAGCTCAAAAGCAGGGTGGCTTTGTCTTGTACCCTTGAGAAAGGGTAACTACGACTAGAAAGAAAGAAAAGGACAGAGCAGAAAGTCTGACATACCAGGAACTTCACACTGCCTGCTTTGCACTGTTACACTTGCAAGAAATCACTCTTTTTTTACCACACATTCCACTTAATTTCGTCTTTGTTTTCCACAAAATCTAAATATCCTGCTTGTTCACACCTTTGTGAGAATAGTGTTTAGTTTATTAATGTACAGTAGTTTTATATACTTGTCATACTTCAGAAGTTTTATAAGCTAAATAAGCATGAATAAGACCTACATTGGGTAAAATAAGTCCTACATAATTGTAGCATAGCTCCCAGCTTTGAGTTCTACCATGAAGCAATCCATGATACAGTCACAAAATAACCCAGTTACATACAGGATCACTTGACAGTGAACATTCCATAAAACTGTAGTTTCCAAACTGTTTTTTTTCCAAGTCATACCATTAAAGCACAAGTAAGAACTCCTATATCCTGAATACATAGTCCACAACTTTAAACTACTTAATAAATAACTCAGGGGGCTTTCACAAAAATCAACTATGAAAAGTTACACAAAGTTTAATGAAAACCATGCATGCACTGAAATTCAACATTCAATCTGTCCTCCAGAAAAGAACACAAGCAGCCCTGCTTATGCTACTACCATTTTGTCTGCTTATACAGTGGTGAAAGGCTCCACTTCATCTCCTAGTTTTGCTTTGTTATGTCTTCCTGCTCCCACACATATTGGCAAGGCAGTTGTGTTGGTGTATTCAGGGATATCTCCCTCTATTCCTCTGGTTTATACCAGAGTTAGGTATACCTAACTAACACCTTGTTAGGTGATACCTTAGCAGAAAATAAAAATGAAATTGGGCAAGAGCAAGGTAGCAACATCACAACACCACCATTATTCTTCACAGTGCTATCTGTGGTGGTAAATCTTTCCAAAGATGCTAGAATCAAGTAGTTTTTCCTCACCTGTCAGTATTTGTATTAGGTTACATTGGTTCATAAGTAAACCTCGCCAGAGTCAATTAGCAGTGTAGCAGTGTCAATTTCCCGCTTATAGACCCAAAGGCCTAACATAAATAGTGGGAGAAGTAGAATTAGGAACAGTGATTTCATCTATTGTCTTAAGCAACTGAAGAGCCCCATAAAACACCTTACTGGCCAGTGCTCATCAAACCTGCAAGCTTTCAGGAGGCCAATTGCATCTGAACTGTGATGAGAGCTAATGTGGCGATGCAACGAGTTTGTAGTTTGAGCTTTTATCAGATCTCCAGAAGAGTCACCCTGTACTTCCATGTGGCTAATCACAACTGTGGGCTGCCATAGCTAAAGCATTAATCATCGGTATGAAATCTCCTCTACACCTGGAAGATAGGTAACAGGCACTAGCAAATGTGATAAAGTTATGCTTTCTGGCATATGTAATTTACTAATCTACTTTGCGTAATTCTTCCAATGTCTGACTTGTTACAAATTCTATATATCTGAAAACTATGAAAAAGGACAGACTATGTTCTGTTCAAAACAATTCCATCTGTATCTCCACTGAAGTATTTCTTTCGTATATATCCAGTCTGTTTTTCTGTTTCAGAAGTATGAAGCACAGAGTTTCTTTAAAGGTCTCTAACATAGTCTTTTTTTTGCTGTTGTTGTTTTTCCTGGCTTTTATGATCAACAATACAACATGATTAGCCAAAGTTCTTGGGGGCAACTGAAACATGTTAATAATAAAGATCAGAAATGCAAGCTGCTTCAATTGTTCCAAGCAGCCCCCACAACCAGCACTTTTGTCTGTGCAGTACTAAATGCCTTCTTGAGAAGATGAAATGACTCAGAGGCTGAAATGACTCAAAGCAAACCGATGTCCCTAATCGTTGCCTCTGATACTCTTTTTTGCCCTATGCAGACTATGAAACTCCAAGGTTGGGCAGTCTTCACATTTATTATGAAGTTTCATTCTCCATATACTGTCAGGCAACACTATAGCAATCCTAATATTGGGTGGCCTTTTCTTTAGGAAAGATCTGAAAAGAAATTCAAGTGCATCTTTCCTGAAATGTTAGGAAAGGAAGAGAAAATGAAACTCATATGTAATAGAAGTCATTCTGCTTAGCTTACATGACACTTGGTTAAAGATGTTAGAGAGCTGGGACTTGTATAGAATGTTTCACAATCTCAAAACCAAACAAGATCTTTCCCAAGAATTCATATATGGCTTCTAAGGCTACAGATTGTTTTGGTTTTTTAATTATTATTGTTAAGGGCTTGTGGCAATCATGTTCCCTGAACTTTCCCTGCTATTATTCTACAATAAGAAGAATGCCCTAGCAGCTGGCAATGTATTCATGCATTCTTTATAATTGAATTTGGGATAGAGTGAGAGTTAGATCAACTTGGATAGATTTATCTTCTCTTGAGACAATTAAAAGCACAAGATTTCTAATTAGGAAAAAAAAAAAATCAAAAATAGGGTCATGCCTCTGTCTGCTTTGAAGGAGTTTGAATATTACTGTGTTGCTAGTAAGGCAAACAGTTCAGGCTATGACCAAACTAAGGCTACATTAGTTACCAATTCACAACAATAGAATAAAATCAGTATGCAGTGTTGAGAATACCTTATATACAGTTCAGGAGTTGTAGCTGAGAGTAGTTTTAGGCTGATCCCCTAAACCAACTCACACATGGTTCAAAGCCACCCCAAGGACCAGCCATTGTTTGGAATTTTTTAAGAAGCGAAGGGTATTTGGTGCTCAGCTGTGACAGACTTGCTGGCTATCCAAACCAAAGTGACATGCAGCAGGTGAGCAGTATGGAGATTCACGTCAAATCTACAATAATACACCAAACCCCTATGCAGAAGGATTAGGCTATATAAAAGACACATTCAAATGCATCACTCTCACTTGTCTGTAGTTCTACTCTGTTGTTTGTGTTTTTCCCATCAGAGGAAAAAAAAAAAGAAAAAGAAACATCTGCGTCCTCAAAAGAATTCTGTCACTGAGGCTGGAGCCTCTCCTGCATACTCACTTTCTGCTCTAAGCTGCTTCGAGCTACAGAGCAGCAAGGAGCAGCTCACCTCATGAAATACATGAATGATGACCATTTTTCAAACACCAAATACAGTTATCCTTGTACAGTATGGTTAGCTTGTAAAGCCATTCTGAATATTTTATAAGGAATAACATGCTAGTGAGATACCATATTTGTGACTACTACTACAAAAGAGATTGTACTTTGATTTCTTGATATCTATTAATAATGCTTGCTATAGACTTATTTAGATCTTATACCTAAAATAAAATCAGTGAGATACAGCCTGAAGTTGATCTCAGGTCAGCAAGATATAAAATTATTTCCTTGAAATTGGGCAACCCAGCACAATAACTGAAGATACAGGTGTTAGGGAACCTCAGAAGCAGGGCTGCTCCAGAGGAGCCAGCAACCAATTGCAAACAAACAGCAGGCAGGGATCTTACCAACCAACCCACAGTCCTACAGCAGTCAAGCAGGGCAAAGCTGGTGATGGTTCCAGGTGTTGTCTCAAAAAAAACCCTCAGGCATAAGGAGAGAGACAGAACCAAAAAGTCTACAGAGCACTTCAGAGCAAATCACAGCCAGCATACATATGTGCTACAGCACAGCTCAAGCAAAGAGCAGAGGCCCCTCCCTGAGCTAACTAAAATGGGGTGGCCCAGACCAGTCAGCAGGGACCAAGTGAGGCTGGAAAGGGTGGTTAAGGGCCCTGGCAATCAGGACAAATCAGCTGAAATCAATTTTATCCACAGTGAAATATATCTAACTCTAGAGGATATTTAACAGCTGGTGAATACAAAATTAGAATGTGTGCTATGTTTCCCTGATCCTGGGCAAATAAAGGATATTTACACAGCCTCAGAAAATAAAATCATCCAGGAAAATCTTAGATATGATAATCATAATACTGCATTAGTCAAATTAATAATTTGGTTTGGGACTTCAAACAAAGACTTTGGTCTGAAAAATATTAAAGTGATCTAATGTTGTGTTCAGACTATTTAAGTTACAGGACATACATAAATAGATGTTAAGTTATATATATGTTTGCAATATGCTAAACTAGATAGTTTGCTAATGTTAAGATTAGTTAATCATTAGAATTTGGTAAACTGCTGAGTTAGACCATAATACTGTGCTATATCCAGAGATTGTTGATCTCTGTGCTGATTTTCAGTTAAGATCTCCTCCCAAAACTGACTCGAATAGTCAACTCCAGTGCAACAATGATGCCATGAACAACTTTTATCAAGAAAATACACAGTTTCTACATAACCTCAGGATTCTTGTTTTATTTTTTATTAAAAACAGCAAAACAGTTTGAATTCCCTATAACAACATTATCCTGCTTCTACTAGATTTGGGATGGACCTGTGACTTTTCAGGTCCTGAATTCCCAGCAGCTGCAACTCGTATCACATGTCTCTTTCTCCTGGAATTCTCTGACTACTTTTTCTGTGGCAGAGAAAAGTAGATTCTCTGTCTTAGTAAGTCAAGTTCTTTCTGAAAGAAGCAGCACTCTATGAGAAAAAACACCCTGTTTTAAATTTAAAGTGTTAAGGAAAAATCACAGACACTATGTGTGCTTAAGATTTCTTTTCAGCTTGCAAGGAAAATGACAAAACTCCAGCCAGTGCGATATTCAGAGCCCTTGACTGTGTAACTCATTACACAGTAATCAATCCTAATCTAATAATACTGATTATGTGAAGTTGCTGGTGAGACTGAAATACAGTGTTACCTTGTAGAGAAGTTCTGTACTATTTACACTGCTATTTTACAGCAGCCGTATGGAGAGAAATACTACTAGTAAATGCCAGGAATGCCTTGAAGCCCACTAGATACCTTGCCGCATGCTGCAGACTTTTACCAGCTGTAGCAGAGTGCATACAGAAGACGCTTCTTCTGCTTGTGTGATACAAATGCTTGGACCAGGCCAAGTGGCTTTTTTTGTTGACAAGAGCTACAACCCTTTGTGCAGTCAGCAGCAACGTGCTATGGCTGGAAGGTGGAAGACACTTCTGACCTCCAAAATGCCAGGGAAGCTCTTCCACATGTAGTCCAATTATGGGTCATGTCTTACTTTGTAATTAAAAGTGATGAGTCACGAGGGAACATTTCCCAGCTTTGTGAATGCTTGACTGAGATCAGTTACTGGCTGAAAAATTAGACCAAGAGTAACCTTTGCAAAAAAAGAACTCCTCATGAGGAAAATAAAACACTTCAAAACACTCAGAACTATTATAACAGCAGTTAGCTTCAACTCAATGTATTTCTGGAATTTACATTTAAACTTGTCCATGATTATACACATTTTTAAACTTATAGACTGGAATATGGCAACAGCATAAAGCAGTGAAAGCACTGATGTTGGAAATGTGTCTGATTTATAAAACAGCCTAGTGTCACAACCGCAGGGTGAACTACTTACTCATTTGTTCCAATCTTGGCCTCTGGTTGTAATTGCATGCGTGCCAGCTTCCGCACCTTTCTCCTTCCACTCTCATGACTGCCAGCTTCAGTCAGAAGAATTCTTGGACAATTTAAAGAACCATTTCTTAATTTTCCATTGAAACAACTAGAAGGTACCACTTTGTCTGAACCTCTTATCTTCAATTGAGATAAAGCTTCAGCAAAGTTCTCTCTGGTTTAGGATGGAGTTTCTTATCAAGACAGGTGAGAGATCCTATCTTTTTGGTAAAAACGCATTCCAGAGCTGTAGAAAAAAAAAAACCTTTCCTGATTTAGTGCAGGGAGTTTGAACAGCCGTGGCTCAGATCTTTTGTGTAACCCAACTGCAAAGCTATTGACTGTATTTGGCTGGGTGTTTCCTGCTGGACCTATCGTACATTGCAGAAACAAGTAACAGCTGAAGTGAGGCCGGAACCCTAGTATAATGATTGCTGTTTTACAGGTCCTTGAATTCTTCTGAACATATGACATAAATTGTTTTAAAATGTTAGTCTATAGCAATCTTTTTAATTGTTATCATTCTTAAATCTTCATTTTCCAGCTCTGGTGCATGTCAGAGGTTTGTACATGTATGTGTATGTCAGGTTTTGTCCCTGGCACAATTTCCCAAGCCATCAGTTTTGCCCTATTGTCTTAACAATATCGGTCGTCTGTAGGGAGGATGGGAAAATGGAGAAGGGAGAGGTTGTGAGAGAAAAGGCTTATTGTGATCTGTCATTCTCAGAGTTGATCTTTAGTTGTATAGTCTCCTATCAAATCATTTTATGTACTCAGATAGTAACAATTGCAGTAACTATCATAACTGAATTTGTTAATTTCCGAGAATTTCCATTTCTGTCACACACAGGGGACAAGAGAAAGAATAAAGAACATGCGTATGTTCTAGGGTGGTCAATTAATTTCAGCATTTTGCTCCAGGTCCCTAAGCACCTCACACCCGTACTGCCCGTTTCATGCTCCATAGGTAGGGCTTCCCTTGCTACCTTTCATGGCTCAGTGAAAGCATCTACTTCAAAATGAAGCAGACAAGGCCTTCTCTCTCTTTTTTTTTTTTATTTTTAATTTATTAGCTTGCTCATGGCTGCAAAGCTCAGTGCCAGAAGCGATTGGAGTGTCAAACCTCACAGGCTTCACATCAAACCATAGACTTTGCCTTGCCCTAGTTTGTCTTCCCTCTATGAGTCACCTGAGACTGGGCAGAAAAATCTAAACCATTAAGAGGACTTTTATAATTCAAGATATACAGCTATCACAGAAAAATTAATGGCAAAAGCACTAGACCAATTATGAAAATACTATTAAAATATTTAATATGTGGAGAAAATTCTTGTGAAAAGTATACGTGTATATGTGTGAATAAATCTTATTTTTGCTAAATGAAAATTAAAATTTGCTTAAGGAAAATATATGAAATCAAGTGTATGGATAGATTTTTGGATAAATATATGCATAAAGTGTGCACAGTCTACACTGTGGCAAGCATATAAATGAAAAATATTAAAAGGAAATAAATGTGTAGTCTTGTACATTCTAGAATCTTTTATTTCCACAGATTATAAGGTAAAAGCACTAGGTGTTAGACTTCCTGCTTTTAACATTAGATATGTTAAGAAGCATTATCATTACATAAAAAGCTTAAAATATGAATTCTAATGGCTCTTGCAAATAGAGGTTGAGTCAGCAGAGCCAGGTAGTTTCTTATTTAATAAACTAGTCCATTCATTTTTTGTAAAAATATTTGTCATTTCTGACATTTTTATTGGAGAAGACAGTTGAAAAATAAGACAGGATAAAAGAGAACATGGGCAATGTTAGAAATGTTTATGTGTCTCTGTTAAACCCTTCTTTTGGACTCATACACAAATTCAAGAGAAGGAGCTAAGTTGCCATCCAGACCCCATGCTAATGGTGGAAAACAGTTTGGGTTTTCCCTTCAGCATCCCAACAAAGGGAAGCTGTGGGTAAGCCAGCATCCCAGGAGAAATGTACATGCAGCAGGACTCTCATAATGGCTTGCTTTGCCTTGGGGCAAAAAGGAAAGAGTGGTTGGATGGTGACATTCCCAAATCTGTTCCTGCCTGGCTTTTGGAAGAGGAATGGCGTCTTATACAAGATGAACTCTAGTGAGTCAGCCTTACATTTGCACATAACATTCAAATCACAAGAGAAAAGACAAGCTTTATAAAACAAAAGGAAATAGCCTAAATAGGAAGATCTTTGTAAGTTCCTGTAGGGGTTCAATATCCCTAAGGGGGGAAGAAATGAAGATAACTCAAATGATTCCTTGTTTGACTTCATGTACTTCTTCAGTGCATTTGCTTTCCTTAGAACCAATTTCATTTCTATTTCATCTTTTACTAAAGTACAGTGAAGTCACTAAGCTGTACAATATTTGAAAAAAAACTCATCAATAAATTAAAAAAAAATGATTAGAATTTAAAGTTTTTGCCTTTTATTCAAAAGTCACATTTAAGTCTGCCTGTTAGACCGAAGAATATAACTAGGGAAAAAATGAGAATGTTCACGTTACATTAGGTGCCAGAGGCAGACTCTGTTGTACAAACTTACTGATATTGGTAAACAGCTTAATTAAACATTTTATGTAAGGACTGCTGAGTACGAAGCACTTTCCTAAATGCATGTTACATGGTGTACATAAACCCCCTCACATCTGCTAGAACATACTGCATTTCTTCCTTGTGAAAAATTTAGAAGAATAAAAATATAAACTTACATTTTTAGTATCTTCTTTTCATGTGTTCTTGTGTACACAAAACAACAATGCAACAACCTGAGAATTAAAAATATATGCAAGGAATGGCCAGGGAGTATATATGTTGACATTCATGTGAGACCTATAGATGATAAACAGGATGCAGAGCTTTAGCTCTGACCATAATTTTTGCCCAGTGAATCAAAATACATGTGAGAATATAGTGCTTGATAGATGTTTTTTCACTGCTTTATATAAACATGGATTCTTTGGGAAGAGCAGTCTTGCTGCCATAAAGCAGACTCCCATGCTTGCTTTCTTCACATAGTAAATATTCTGCAGCTGGGTAGTGAAGAAATGAACCCTGACTGAGGTCCCAGACAAAAGATATGTGCTAGTCTTTAATCCTCTGGCTACTGACTGCAGGCTGCTTTTCTCTGGAGAGGTCAGATAGAAGATGCAGAAAAAGTACACACACGTAAGCATGGAATCTGAGCAAGCAAGCTTGCAGCCACACGGCGCAAGCCTTACAAGCTAATGCTGAGGAGAGCTACCTCACTGCTGCCATAAGCTCTGCCCATCTTCCCATGGTGTAGCCCTGTGAATAAAGGTGCAGGCCTTCAACTTGCAGACCTGCTCGTGTTCCACTGCAGTAAAAATGACAGCTTAAACATTTTTGAACTTCACAAATACAGAGGACCGAAGAAGTCACAATTTGAACTTGAGGTTCTGTATAGAAATTAAAAATGTAACACAGGAGAATGTCACAGTATTTTATATATTTTAAATATATATAAAGTAATAAAAAGTATGAAGTGTATAAGCAATGTAGCTTTCCCCCCACCTTATTATAGCCTTTCCATCAAATCTAGTAATCCTGTATTTGTGCATCTAGTAAGAAAATGTGGAAAAGATTGAATCTCTTTATTAGAAGTTTTGAAGAATAAGTTAGATAAAAACATGTCAAGGACAGTCTAAGTCTACCTTAACTAAACAGAAAAAGAGGAGTGCACTACAGCTTCTCATGGTCTGCTGCAGCCCTACATGCCCATAGTTTCCATGAAGAATAAGGGATTTGCAACACACCTTTCCAGAAGATAGCTTCAGGTCGGAGTTCTCTTTGTGGTCAGATTTATAAAACAACACTGAAATTTCCTTTCAGAGATGCAATTATTTTCTAAAAAAAAACACCTCCAAAACAGAAATTTATAAAAACAAATTGGAAAACTCGCATCAGATTTGTTAAGATGGAAATATTTATAGCTGTTGCACTTGTAAGATTATTTTTTAGATAATTCAAATTAGGTGAGCAGAAGAAATAAAGCCAGAGCAAAAGAGTTACAGTAAGACTGTTTACTATAACTAAATCTGGGTATTGCATCTTTGTCAACATCTTCAGAATTGCTCAGACATTAACAAAGTTAGGCACAGTGAATAAAAAATATCTTTGTTTTGGAATAGTTGAAAGCTCATCTGCCTCACTTTTTGTCTCTTTTATTTTTCAAATTCATTAATTTTGACCATCAGCAATAAACTTAATGTGTTATGTGTATGGGTATACGTATAACTTTCTTAATTACCAAAACTAGCACAGATAATATCTGGGCTGCCTATCCTGTAAATATCCTTAGGATCTCAATATATCCAATAGCACAGAACAAATACTGTGAAATTATGACTGATAAAAGAAGGGGGATTGATTTCTTCTTTTTTTTTTTTTTCCCCAAAGAAAGATAAACCAATTTATAAGTGCAGTAACTGATGAGCAATGGCATTCACCAGTAAGAAGCCAGATATTCTCATGATTTTGGAATTTTGAACTTCCTTGTTGTTGTGCTTTATGTTTAAATGCAGACAAAGAGACAGCAAGAAGTACATCAAGATTAAGTCAGAACTGTTAACTGAACCAATTTCCTCTTGATCTGCTGTGCTTTTTTTAAGACCATCTTTTTCCAGTGAAAAATATCTCTGTTACAAGTAGTGCTGCTACTGTCTTTTTTTTTTTTTTTTTTAAGTAAGAGAAAGTTTAGCCTAGCCACTTATTGCAGGATTCAGTTATGCTCATCAGATGCAATCCAGTAAAATGATTGTGGACTGACAGACTATATGTAGGACTATATTTTGACTGTAACTGCTTAATATTTCTGTTCTAAGGGCACACAAAACAATTGTTGACAAGCTTAATAGTATATTTAACACATTAGGATAAGAAATAACTTTAAGAAGCTATTAATAAAGTAATATAAATGATATCGTAGCATATTTTTCCCAATAATTGTGGGGGGGCAAATGTAGCTATTAGTGCAAAAATTCTTTCGTAAAAGAAACTGAAAAAAAGATACGTTAGGCTTTTTGTGATTTGCTGCATTATGCATATGAGTGGAGCCTACTGGAGGTGAAAAGAATTGGGTACTGACATAAAGAATTCAATGGTACGCAGAGACAAATTTGCTTGTCAGTATATATATAAAGCAATGACCCGAGACTATGTCAAAACGTCTTACAAAGGAACACGTACAGAGAGGACAGAAAATTAAGCAATAATTGCTCTTTTGTGAGGCAGACAGGAGAGCATTTCCTGCTCTACCTTTTGTGTTATTAACAACAAAGAAGACAAAGTGCTAACTAAAGTGTTCCCCCAACATCTGAGAGCAGAATATAATAATATTTGGCAGTTTCATATGAAGTGAGAAAATGATTTTGATTATAGTGGACAGAATTCCCCCGTATTCATTACTCTAACAATATTCAGAAATACTTTAAATTTTATGCAACAGAAAAGTGAAAAATAAGGTTACCCATGTTGAAAGAATTAACAGATTTTTCTCAGTATCAGTGCTGTGCGTTAGAAATATGAGAGACCTCAACAGAGACAAGTGTCCTGTTAGCAGAAGCAAGAGAAGACATTTTTGGCATGTCATATAATACAGCTCTGTGCACGGATATGTGCAGTGTTGTGTGATGCACACAGTGTTTGTTTTGCATGATGAGACATCTTTATTACAATTCATCTCAGTAGCGGTAGGTTTTGGAGAAATTATGAGACTTGTAAGATTTCAAGTTAATTGTGCTAAATGAGATACACTTTGTGAGCTCTCTGGTACAATGGACAAATCACCCCATGTCTTGAAATGCATACTGTGTTTTTTGTGAAGCTACATCTGAATGTTGGATGCTGTTTAGTTTCCAAGCATGTGTTTCTGTTACATTTTTTTTACCTACATCATTCAAAGGACGAGAAATACATAAAACTACAGGCTTTTTATGGTCTGAGCCCTACCCTATTGCCTTCTAAAGTTTTCCAGTCATTTCATCTCAGGTCTTCATTGCCTCTGTCTTGCAAAGTTGCCATAAGTAGGGATTTGCTGGTGCCCAGGTGGGTGGTGAGAAGGGCGGATGAGGACTGCAGGGGTGCCACGAGCAGTGAGGGGATGCTGTGACGTCCTCCCGGTTACCTGACACTTCTGACATCTGTGCAGCCAGCTGGAAGGGATGCCTTAGCCATTGCCTTGAGGGGAATGCTAAGGAAAGGGATTATGGTGGTGGGGAGACTTCAGGTGCAAAATGCTGCTCACAAAGCAACTTAATTTCTAAAGCCGTTAATTGTTCAGCATTGCAAGACCTGGAAAGGGCTTTAGAAAAAACACAAGAGATTGTAAAAAAAATAACCAAGATAGAAACATTGTTTTCTGCCTGTGTAAGTAGAGCTCACATAATCTGAGGTAACATCCTCTACAGTCATTCATAGTGGAATGCATATGCAAGAGATGAATAAACTTGACAGTCGTGTAAGCCTGCATTAGTAATTAAATTATGTCAACAATCAAATCTGAAGTAGCTGTTCCACAGTAGGCAAGTAACATCTTTATACTACAGGTGGTCTCAGGCCACAAAAGGTTTAGAAAGAAATGGAAGCACTGGTGGAGTAAGGGGAATTAAAGTGATATGCAAAAGGAAAAATTAAAGCTTTCCAGTGTAGTGTCCTATTAAAATAATGAAATAAAGCACACCTTATCAGGTATGTCTCCATAGTGACGACAGCATGGAATTGGTATCTGTCTTTGAGATGAAAATAAGGTAGTGTACATGCAGCATGTAGGTACATGCTTTACATAGGTAAAATCTCATTAATGCCTACAAGAGATATCGTTAAGCAAAAATAGAGCCCAAGGTAACTGGAATAACGACAATACTTGTTCCTCACTTTGATAAAAAACAGCTATCAAACAAAAAATAACATAAATACATTTAAGATTTATTTATTTTTTTTAATATGCTTACCAGTGACACGCAAGAGGTAAAGGAAGCAGCTACCCAACATTAGGAGGGGAATAAATTTCAGCATTAAGAAAACTTGTCAGCCTTTCAGCCGTGGCACAGGTGAGGACAATGACAGAACTTACATTAATTTTGGCGTAGAAAAGGAACGTGCCCTAGAACACCAGCGCTAAGAAAGAATACCCAAGCCGCTGAGTTTTAATGTAAACCTTCTTACACAGCGCTTCGTACACGATTTCCTAATTCCTGCGCCGTGGGGCGTCTACCGAGGCTCGGAGGTGCGCCGAGGCCGGCCCGTTCCCGCTGGCAGCCCCCGGCCTGTCCCGGGGCCCCGGCTGGGCAGCAGCCCCTCTGCGGGCACGGGCACGGGCACGGCCCCGGCCCTCGCAGGGCCCCGCCGCCCCCCCAGGCCGCCGCCCGCAGCCTCGGCTCCTCCCTCGGCGGCCGCAGCGGCGGGGGGGTGCACGGGGCTGGGCTGGGCTGGCCATGGCGGCGGAGGAGGAGGAGGGCGAGGTGGACTGGGTGGTGGACACCATCGCCGGCTTCCTGCGGGGGCCCGCCTGGGCCGTGCCCGTCCTGGAGTTCATGGAGCAGAAATGCGAGGGTGAGCGGCGGGGCGGCGGCTCGGAGGGGATGCCGGCCCCGGCAAGGGGCCGAGGTAGGCGGCAGCTGCCCGGGAGCACGGGGAGGACCACGGGGCCTGGCTCTGAGGAGAGAAGGGGGAGGGGAGAGAGGGGGGGGCATCCCTTAAATGTACGGCATGTAAGGCTGAGCCCCGGGAAGGCCCGTTCTTAAACTGCTGTCTTACTGGCCTAACCGTTCTTAAACAAGGCGTATTTTACCTTAAGAGGGAGGCATTTTTAAGCGAAAAGGCGATAGGAAGAAAAAAAAAAATCTTTCTAGTTGCTTTAAGTGACCAGAAATTGAGCAAGTTGTTAATAGCCTCGATGAAGACAGCTCGGTTAACAGTACATGTTGTTTAATCACTATTATGTGATTTTTCCCCTCCAAGTTATACTGTAATGCTGTGTCCAAAACCTAAACATTTTGAGTGAAATTAAGAGGGCTGGACATGTCCTGAAATCATCGCTTTTTTTTTTTTCCAATGGAAATTTCAGTTGAATAAGAAATTTCAGTGTGTGCGTGGAAAATCCTTAGTGATGATGAAGATATGCTGTAGAACAAAAAACTTGCACCAGTCATCTCTCCTGAATTATTTGAAGTGAAATAAAAGTGAAATTTTATTTGAGGAGATTGATTTCTGACCTTGTCAGTAGTTTTAACTTTAAAATACTGAAGTATGACACAGAGGCTTTCAAATACATTTTCTTTCAAGGGAGTTCCTAACACTAAGCTCACAGTACAGACAGTTCTTACCATTCTTGTGCTCTACCTGCTCGCATTTCTCTTTTCTCCCATCCATCTGCAATGGTCGGCCTCTGTGGGGCAGCCCAGGTCCATTGCTGTGCTCTTGCTGCTGAGGTCTGTTACGAATTTGTACTTCATGTTCAGAGTGAAACAAATGCGCCTCTCATTCAGATCACAGCTTTCAAGCAAGGTTCTTCTCACTGACCCTGAATTGTTCCCACCCTTTCCAATCTTTGTTTGAGGCAAGATCGCTGTGACTACTCACACCTTTCCTGTTACACTGTTAAACAAGACAGACAAGACAGGTAAAGTTACTACTCTGCAGCTAGGAAGCGAGAGGGAAACCTAGGCTAGGAGTTCTGTCAGAGGAAGTCTGCCCAAACTTTTTGTCCTTCGAGCACTTTGATCGCCATGGAAATAGGCTGCGTAGGGCTGCCTCTCTCTCGTTTTAGGAATCAGGGGAGCTCATTATCCCTCTCTGAAGCAATGATCTCTCCTTAGAAGGTTGAGTGGAATTTACTGGCAGTAAGAAGATTTATGGAACCTCTGTAAATTTCCACGTAGTGTGAGGCAGGCTTATATAATGGCCTCCTGCCAGTTTGTTTCTGTGTGAGAAATTAGAGCAGCAAAGTAGAGACTTCACTTATTGCATGTGGTCTTCCAAGGTATTTGTGCTACAGAGTTTTGTTGGACAACTCTCAGCAGCTATTGAAAAAAAAGAAAAGGCTAAAGAAGTGTTGCTGCAATGTTAGGGTTGCTAAGCAGCACATTTAAAGAAATCTGAAATTTTTGTTGCAGTTATCTGTGCTGTTTGCTTTTCCTTTCAATAAATGTGCTGTGCTATTTCCATTGCTGTTCCTGAGGTGTTTTGTCACGACAGAATTAATTCTCAAAACATTTAAAGCCTTTGGACAGAACAAGCAAATTAAGATAATTTTGATTAACTGACAGTAATTTCTGATTCCTTAAAACTAGAGTTTGAGTTTCGGTAATAGGTATGTAAGGCACTGATTTTGGAGCTGTAGGCAGGAGTTAAGCTACAAGAGTCCTCATACTTCAGCTTATAAATGATCCTACTGTTTTTGTATCTGTTGATATTTTCTCTCTTTGTGTCTCTCCCTCTTTCTGTGGACTTGACTAATTTCGTGTAGCTTCATATATTCCTTATATGTGGCTGCGAAATGAAAACTGTGGGTATGCCTTAAAGGGAGGGGTCTCTGGTTTTATTCAAGTATTCTAAGATATAAATTGAAATATTGCTTTGTAGACAGATGAGCTTGACAACAGTTTTGACCACTGAAGGGTAAAGACAGAGTACAAAAGGAACGAGCAGATATCGTTGCCTGTGACTGCCGTACCCCATGGGACAGCCTCCTCGCCAGTCGCTTGGTGGTGGGACTGGGGGTAGAAGCAGAACAGCCCTCCTGGGGTTGCTTACTGTCTCTTGTTTGTAGGTTCAGAGTAGTCACTGGCTCAAACTTGACTTAATTTTCATCCTGTTTGAGGGGTCCTAGCAACGGTTTTCAACTTTAACAGGAAAATGATGAGTTCGACTCTAAGGATATCGGGGTCCCCTGGCTTATTGTGAAGCAGTGGGTTCTTCAGGTCTTTGTTCTGTTGGGTGACCAAAGACTGAGCCAAAACCTGAAGGAAAAACAATCACTATGTGATTTAGGAGTCCTAATGTGAGAAAATCCAGTATCCCCATTCAAATACAGAACTCCTTAATGCCACTTAAATCAGAGGCGATGCTGACTGCAGCTTGCTTTGTTTGGCATTTAGCTTCACTCTTTTTGTTCAGACCCTGAGAACAGAGAGCAGTTTGTGCAAGCTTTCCACTCTGCTTTCCGTGTCATCCTGAAGCTGTGCGAGGAGGAGGAGGAAGGACTTGGAGGCAATCCCATTGACATGGGCAGGAACAGTGAGATCCCTTTGTCAGCCCTCTTTGGGGGCTCCGGGAGGGTCAGAGCAGGAGGAAGTAGAAGGGAACAGTCACCAAGACGAAGGTTGGGGCCTGCAAGAGCTATACCAGAGGTCCCCCAGAGGGAAGGAGATGTAGAAAACAATAGGGGCAGTTAAGTAGCTTCACCCTCTTGGATTTAGTAATATCATGGCCACCACAGAAGCTGATTATTTTTTTTTTCATTTAAGATTTATAGTACTTTTTTGTGGAACAAGCATTTTCTACCATTTGAATGTATTACTATATACTTTTAAAGTCTTTAAAAAAAATCCTTTCATTAGAAAAAGCTTTCCCTTATGCAGAAAAGACAGAAAAGCAAATGTTGCGTTTTCAAATTATGTCACTTAAAAAGAAAGTTTCCCTTGGTTACTTAGAGGGCCTGAATTGTTTGATGGGATTTCTATACTTGCATTGCTGTTGGTTGTTACAAATTGATGCAGGTGTTTTTTGTTATAGGAACAGCCATCTTGCATCACATCAAGGTTCAGAGACGTTGCCTCAGCATTGTCACAGCAGGAAAATGCTTTCTAAAAGGCCACTCTGAAGCCATGTGACCGTTGGACTAATTCCATGCACATGAACACCATCTCCATCGGAGATGTCATATATGAAAAAAAATCACACCCACTGACCAATTTGTTAGGCAGAACTCCCATTCTTCAAATGACTTCAAAGCATGCAAATGAGAAGGGACTTGTCCAACATACGGTGGCTAATCTTGACGGGTATTGAGGATGTCTTACTTCTAAGCCTCTGCTTTAATTGCTAGGTTTTACATTACCTCTGCTCATTGCTGACGTGATAAAAATGTAAATGTTTCCAAAAAACCCTAGGTTTCCACGCAGCCTTCATTTAAACGTATGTAGAGAAAGACATCCTGATTCATGTGTTATTTGCCATATTAGAACAACATTATCCAAGTTCACAGGGTAGTTCTTATATTAAATCTTACTTTTTAATGTACCTGTCTGCTGAATCCTCAGCTTGCTTAGAAATTTGCTTCTATTATGAAGATGTGTTTTTCTGATATTAAATTGCAAAAGTTAATTACAATAAGTTAACAAAAGTACATGGTTAGCCTGAATGTGTGGAAAAAAATATTATTGATCATGTCCCAGATTGTCCCATGATTGAATGTATTAACTTGTAAAGGTCTCTTAGAGAAAGAAAGTGAAAAATGAAATATATGCCACAAATTAATGTGCTAATACTTAAAACACTAACTCAAAAATGTTTGTTTTTAAGTTTTTGATGATGAAGAAGAAAGCAAGTTGACTTATACAGAAATTTATCAGGAGTACCAAGCTTTGGTAAGCATTATTCACTATTTGTGGTAGATTTCTAAGAAATAATTTACAATGTTGCAGTTGGAAATTTATCTAAATACTACTTTATTATCTTTGTTATTTAGAATTTTCTACTGTTGCTTGCCATAAATGTTTAGATATTCTTGAGCCATAGCTGTCATACGTGTTTTTATGCTTAAACACCGGATACGCAGAAAAGAAAATTCATCCGTCTTACGCAGTTACTTATTTTTCATTAACATCAGTATATCATATCATATCTAGATAAAATATATCAGTATTATCAGATAAAATATATCAGTATATCATATCTAGATAAAATACTGTATTCATAAGCTAGATAGTCTTTATATTTTCTGGCAAGTTAAAATGAGAAATAGCACAATGTCAGAAAACGTGTAACTTGCATTTTGTTCGCTAATGAGTCTGGTAAATCTTTTGAGTTGTTTCAAATATTGTTTCCAAAAAACTGCAGAATATTTTTGAAGTGTGCTTGGAAAACCTATAGATCAATGCACACAGTTTTCTAAAATATTTCCTCGTAACAAAGCTTGGTCATATTTGGTGTTGAAAGTAGCACTTGAATGAATACAGGCCAACATTCATTTTTGCTGTGACCCTGAAAACTATTGTGCATGCAGACTGGAAACAATAAAAAAAATTATTTACAAAGGAAAAAGTGATGAGGAATACTAGCCAAGAGTCTGGGGAAAAAACGTAGAGAGGTGAGATTCCTGGAAATTGCAGAGGCTAAAATAAGTAGTAACTGAATTCAGCAACAAAAATACCAGTTAATTTAAAACAGGTTATCAAAGCAAATCAATCCCTAAGTATTGCATCGATTTTCCTGTGAATTTAAAAAGTACAATGGCAGCAGAAAAGAAAGTACAATTACAAAAAAAAAGTTTATTAGGGAAAAGTCTCTTAGAAAGTAAGACTTGTATTTTCTTATAGGTTGAAAAATTATTAGAAGGTTATCTTAAAGAAGTTGGCATTACTGAAGAGAAATTTCAAGAAGCTTTTTCATCTCCTCTTGCAAAGACACATACTTCACAGGTATATTTTCCTTTGTTACAGAATGTATAGATGTAATTTTTAGTTTTGTATTTTAACTAATGTAGCAGGGCAGAGATGTTTAAAAAGTTTCTCTTTGTGTGTTAAAGCTTGAATTTTCTAAAATCTAATCATAGAATCATTAAGGTTGGAAAAGACCTCCAAGATCATCTGGTCCAACCATCAACATATCTATTTATGTTATGAACTTTGATCAGCAAAATGTGCATCTTTAAAATAAAAACAGATACTTGTGTGGGGTTGGAAACCTTTTGAGATTTCTTCCATGCTTTGTATTTTTTAAATCAAACACTAAAACTTAAAGGTATGTCTGACACCTTTATTTGCATGTTTATCAGCTTCACATTAGTCTTCAGTTCGTTTGCAGTAGTAGACAAATTTGAAGATTAAAAAAAGATATATTCTGTAAAGGTAAAGATGTTTTCCTCTGATTTTGTAAAGGCAAAAATTGGCCTTGAGGAGAAAAGGCATGATTCTGCAGTACTTGCTCAAAGATATCTTTCAGAATTGTCTCAGGTATATGAGGCAGAGAAGTAGGAGCTTCTGCTGCCTGTGTAAATTGTGCTTTGTTGACATATCTCCTCCTTGATGTGCAACAAGATTCTTCAGAGCACACATTCCTCACACAAGCTTACAGATTTGTTCAGGAAGTCAAACAAATTGTAGTTGTAAACTTACGCTGGGAAACCCTCCAGGTCTTGTGATAATATTCTTGTAGCCATGATGATCTAAGGACATAAACCCTCAAATTCTTTTCTAGCCTATTAGCTCAACTTGTATAGCTGGTAAAAGTAGTCAGATAGGAGAAGGAAATATAGTTATTAAAAACATGCTCCACAGAATTTAAATCTTAACATCATTTCAAGCAAACTGGGATGGTTATGATTTCTGTAGTTTAATTAGTTTGTGCAAATCTTCCCTCCCACAGGCAATTTTGCAAACAGTGCTGGCAGCAGAAGATTTCAGACTATTTAAAAAAATGATGGTACAAAAAAATATTGAAATGCAATTGCAAGCCATTAGAATAATGAAAGAAAGAAATGGTAAGAAGTGGTAAATACGGGGTTTCACTTCTCTTCATCTTTGTAGTTTGTGCTTGTTTTCTTTTTTTAAAGACTATGTACTCCCATTCATAAATGAGTATAGAATACTGGTCCAGCCCAAGTTAAGGGAGAACACTCTGTTGATTTTGCTGGGACGAGGATTTCAAAATTTACTTCTTGACTTGTAATCTCAGACACAGCTATCTATTTTCCTTTCTAAAATAACAGTGTCAGCTCTATAGAGTTTCCTGTGAAATTTGATTTTTTCTGTTAGCGATTCTTGTTGATAATTGCGCATTAATTGTATCTTTTCATTAACAATGATAATACTTATAATTGAATTAAGCTATTTGCAGAGCAGCAGTGGCATATTCTCTGCCATGCCTACCTTGCAGTTCACACTGTACATTTTTACTTGAAAAATCTATATACAAAGCAGAAGTTAGGGCCTTCATCATTCTCACAGTTAAATTATTTTCGCTTCTTTAAAGGCACTTATCCCTCACTCTACTGCTCTGTTGATGTTTCTGAAAGGATTTTCATCTACTCACTCTTTTCTTCTGTCTTCAATTTTACTATTTAGTTTTGTCTTCCTACTGCATATGTTTTGTTTTTCCAGAGATTATTTTTTTAAATGTCAAGTTTGATACAACACCTACATTTGAAAATGGTTTAGTAAGCAATGGTTGATTTGCAGTCTATAGGAAATACCATGTAACAGCCAATGCAGAGTATGGTTTATGCTTTACTTATGGTTAGATATCAAAACTTTTTTGTGTTTCAGAAAGCTTTGCCTTTTTGCTACTAGCAACTTGATGCTGAGGATCTAGAATCTTTTTGTAAACAGCTTATAGCAAGGAAGAATTAGATGTATCTTTTCTTTCCTCTGCCAAAAAAAAAAAAGGTTTCTTTCACGTCTTTGGTTAAGACTGATGCCAAATAGAGCACAAAACAACTTTCCTTGGAGTAATGCATACATCTTATTTTATTTTGGTAGGTGTATTGCCTGACTGTTTGACTGAGGGTTCTGATGTATTCAGTGAAATTGAACAAGAAGAAATGAAAATACTCAGGGAGGTTCTAAGGTAAAAAAAAAAAAAAAAAACAAAAGAATCAATCCTACTTTCCACCATATTTTAGAATAAAAGTATATGGGACCTAATTCTTCCAACCTTTTCCAGGAACCTACCTTCAGCTTCCAGATTACATGAATGTTTTTGTCAAAATCCTATCTGAGAGGAAAAACAAATGGTACCTGACAGTGAGTGTGATCAGGGATATTTAAAAACATAAGGATTACCACCCTGCCATAATGAACTGTCTTGGTGATGCATGGAATGATATGCAACTCTAAAAGTCTGCAAATCCTGAGTTAGAACTGTATCCAATGACTCCGGACAGTGGGAGCAACACTAACTATAAACCGTTCTGGGAACATCCTAAACACAGGTCTAGAGAGACAGGATCAACACTGTAGGTCTTCTTAAAGCGGCTTTATTACTCCTTAGCACTGCAAGAATTACATGCTCTGTTCCATATCCATTAAAGCCTTGGAAGGGCAAATTCTGCCTTTGCAGTAGTTCTTACTCCTTTCTAAAGCTTCCTCCTTAGTTGTCTTCAATGTCTCTTGCTGTGATCTAAGATGAGGACCAATACAACTTCTACAGATTCTCTTCCACTCCCAGTTCTCACACACACACAATTATAAACAAATAATAGCAGATTAACCCATTCCCCATATATTAAATGATGATATTTTTCCTCCGTGTTCTGGAAATACTTCCCTTCCTTTAGCAAATGAAACAAGGGATGGATAGATAAGCCTTGGAAATTTATACACAATTATTTTTGCACAGGGAAGGACAGACTGAGGACTGAGATCTGTGTGTTTATCATAATTCTTTCAAGAGCACATTTTCATTTAAGTCATGAAAGTATTTTGGACGCTTTAATAAATTCACATTGTCCTGCAATTGTTCTGATATTCCTCAAGTATTTAAGCAGTGCTAAATTTACACAGAAGTCATTAATACTTAAGAATTCTTGTGTATTTACTTGCGTTTTATGTTACAGAAAATCTAAGGAAGAATATGACATGGAGCAAGAAAGGAAAAGGACTGAGGAAGTGAGTATCCTATCTTTCTAGGTGGTTTATGCTGATGATTAAGAAATACTGTTATATTCTTGTCCCAGGCATTAACTGTGTAACTGTAAGGCAGTATGTACCACCCTCAGCAAATAAAAGCTATCAGGAAGGTCTTTATGAAAGGTCTGTTCTGTTGTTTACATTTTTCTTGATGGTATCATTGATGTTAGTGCTATATATAATACAACTAACCATCAGTCATTTGGTGCAGCTCATAAGCATATTTGCTCCTCAGCATCTGAACTCCAAGATTCTGGCAACGGATATCAGCCTTTCAGATTTAGAGAACATCTGAATTACCAATATTGTCAAGATCAAAGACATTTCAAAGTGTAAGCTTCTTAGTGACTACAGCATTCATAATCCTTCAGGATTTTTAAGGATCACCTCATAGACAGTATAGTTATTCATTAAGTCAGTACAGTGCTGCCAGAACATAATTGCCAGGAACTAGAAATCCCCTTCAAGTTAGGCCATCACCCAGTCTCTACCAGAGTAAACCACGCAGAAAGGTACTGCATGTAAGTGGGGACTGGTTAAAGTGCCCGTTGTTAAGCAACTGAGAAGCAAGTTGAAATCTGAGCAAGGTTGCTGTGAGGAAGCAGCAATAACTACAGTAGCCATAGTTTTTACAGTGGAAATGTGGCAATAAAGCTTCCCTTCACCAGGAAAACAAACAAAAATAGGATTGTAGTCTGTTTCAAAAGGGAGCAGAACTGCTTTTCTGTTTCTGTCATTAGGAAATTGAGTCTAGTAAGTTTGAAAAGGGAGAGAACTGTCTGTTTCTTCAGCCTGAACTTACACAGGAAGCTAGCTGGAGATCAAATGTTGGTTGAGTCACCATCCCTGGAGGTCTTTAAAAGACGTTTAGATGTAGAGCTTAGTGATATGGTTTAGTGGAGGGCTTGTTAGTGTTAGGTCAGAGGTTGGACTCGGTGATCTTGGAGGTCTCTTCCAACCTAGATGATTCTGTGATACTACAGACGTCTGCATTTTATTTCAAATCCACTCCTGAATTCAAACCCATAATAGGTGCAGATGATAGTTATGCCACTGTAATTCCACCAAATTAACCTCTCCCACTGTCTGGCACTTCAGAAAAGTGGTGACAAAACTCTTTTTCCCATTTACATGTTTCCATGATACATTCCAGAAAATGAGTCACCCATTTCTTACTAAACAACCTGGAAACTCAAGCCTTGGCTCATTTTAAGAATTTATGTTCTGTGTAGATACAGACTTTAAGACATACTCCCAATTAGTTTGGCAGGCAGAATAATAGATAATTATTCGAAGATGCGACTGCGTATTTCATAAAGATAAAACTACTTCAGCATTATTTGCCCAGAGGTGGAATTTTTAATCTTTCTTTTTGTACAAAGAAAACTAGCAAAGAGCACATGGAGAATGCTATTTAAATTTACCGTAGCGCGATTGATCCCTTCAGGATGCCTTCTGCCACTCCTGTTCAGTTACAGGACCAGACCTTAAGAGTTTAATAATGCAAAACTTACTTGGTAGGTGTTGGCAGGAAATCTGGCTGCAGAAGTAATATGAATTCACTCGGTACATCAGTTCACCTGGACAGAAGAGATGGAGGGTTCCAGCAGGAATTAGAGGGTTGATGAACAGCATAGACATTTTCTGAGTAAATCCCAGCTGGCTTTACTGCTTTCAGAGGTGGATTGTGTTGTCAAGATTTCTCACTCAAGTGTGGAAGTAAAACAGTAGTGTCAGAAATTATCCAAGCCCGTTGTTTCCATTCAGCTGATTATTTCCGTTTCTGTGGTAACCTCAGTGTATGCTCCTACTTCTCTTTCTAGCTGCTGTATTTTTATGGTTGGTGGAGGTTTGTTTGAAAGTCACATGAAAGTGTGGAAAAAAAAAACACCCTACATTATCTCTTTGTAGATGGGAAATAAACTATTTTTCTAAAAATAAAAGTCAAAAAAATCTAATATTCTTAATTTTGATTGTTGATAAGAGAATGTTGTGAACTGAAATTAAAAATACTGATTTATGACTATAAGCCAGTATGAATCCTACTATCAATAAAGCAAAATAAGTATGCTTTGTTCACTTTGACAATGCAATACATGGTATAAACAACACAATTTTAACTAGAAGTTGTTTGAGGAGGTTTTCTTTGAGTTGATAGTTTAATGCCTGAAATGAAGTGCTAGGAAGTGTAATGCTTGGTTTTGTTTGTTTGTTTGTTTTTTTAAATTTAAGGCACATACCTTTAAATCACCAGATGTGACCAGTTTTCCAGGAGATTCAAGAGAAACTGTAAGAGTTAAGGAGTCTACTGAGGGAGCTGATGTTTCTGAAGAAACTCCAAAAATTTCATTAGGTAATTTTTTGGGAAAGCTCAATACTGAGTATGCAATATTTACGTATACACAGGCAATCTTCAAAAACAGGTGGTGTACTCCCAGTGGAATCTACTCTCTTAAGGGTTAGTGAAAAACGTGTAGCTTTATAGTCTAAGGTCACTTCAAAGAATATAGTTCCGACTTTGCGATATATTTTGCACATTTTTGTTTTCTTCCTGCATCTAGTACTTGTCTTTGTATACATTCACACTAAGTTTTCATATCACAGACACTTGAGCTGGATACTTTTAGCCTTGGTAGTACCTGTGGGCCATACTTGCTCTCTCCATGTTATGGCTGTTAACACATGAAGTGGTTGTAGGACCCTCGATTCTTTAAAACTGAATTAGTGTCTTTCACATTAGGAAATTTAAAAGAAAAAAGCGTTACCTTCAAAATAACCTTTTTTCCTTTTTATCTTTTCTGTGCTTCTTGTGAGGTTTCATTACATTTATTCAAACTCTTCTTCTCTGCTTTCCACCCTTGGAAATATGCAGAAGGCCTGCCGGTATACTTGCATTCTTCTCACAGCTTGCTTTTAATCCTCTTACTTTTGCATAGCTGTGCCACCTTGCAATGGCACCATTAAATTATGTCTGTCTGCAGGACATAATCCTGTGCTTGAGAGACAGGGTATCTTAGAGCCTGGGAGTCAAGACTTCTCTGCAGTAAGCGCAGCTCTTCATTGCTGTCCACGTGCCTGTTCAGCTGATGCTGAGCATTCCCATGCTCCTTAAAAGCCAAAGAAGAGGGAGGTCTACAAACAGCTCTTTGAAAATCTTCTTCAGCCTCGTAGAACTGGAACTGTGGGACAACACGCCTGTCCAAATAAGCTAGTAAGAAAGTTTGCCACAATTTATCCTCCACTGCAACTGTGAAAAAGTGGTTTTAGGTAGTGAAGGCAAAAATCAAGAACACTCACTGTGAATCTTCTCACAGACCCTTTTCGCAACCAGAACTGAGGACTGGCCACCAGACCAGTCTGTTAATACCTACCTCCAAAACATGGGTTTCCAACTAAAGCACCATCGTGGATAACGGGATCATATCCTCTGCTTGAATCTCTTCCCCTTGGTACCAGATACAACTCCAGGAGAGGACACAGCAGCAACTTTAACAGTTTGTGCCTCTCCGCCCTTCTCACTGTGGTTAGTCCCTGACCCTCACTGCCCTCCAGATCTTCTCAGCTCCTGGCTCTGTGTTCTCACTTGCAGGGTCTTGTTACTGCAGAACAGAGCAGCTTGCCATTCTTGACCTGAGTATGAGGAAGAATCCCATACCTAGGGAGTACTGGCTGCCTTGGTAATATGGCCTCTTGCGTGAACCAGTCTTCATAGTCAGGAAGGACTCCCCCAACCCCTTTTTGTCAGGCATATGTTTCTTTTACTTCAGCTACACAGCTTTTTCATTAGCTTTTGCTATTTCCCTATCACCTTGAGACCCACGATTTCAGTTCGTGAACCCCTTACAGTTTTCCACTGCATAATAAATTTGAAGCTAATGGCAGCTGCCTTAATTTTCCTAATTTCACTTTGTTGAGCCCCTTATGAGTAGTTTACGTATTGCAAAACCATTCCTCCCATATACTGACCATCCAACACTTTGCACTACGAGGTGCTAAGAAAGGTGAGTTTCATAGTAAAGGTCACACGCAACACCTCAGAGTGCAGTGGCCTTTCCAACATTCCTGAAGAGCATTTCCCTTTCTGGATGCCTACAGTTGTGTTTGCACCAAGCAGCATGTGTCATGCAGATACGGAAGAATGCAGCATTGGCTACAGTGGTCTTCTGTGCTTGTATTTTCAGAAGACTCTGAAGTAATTGACCACATCAAACAAATGCTGCTTAGTCACCCACAATATGAACGTACATATAGACAAGTTCTCAAAGGAGAAAAGAGGTTACGTACCAGTAACTGTCATTCTTTGAAATGTGTTGTCTATTTGTACGTTTGCTATCCATCCTCCTTCCCTTGTCTTCTCAGTATCTTTCCAGCTTTGTGGGTTAAGTGAAACTGAGGGTCTTATGATCACATCCTACAGGCACTGCTAGGACATAAGCATCTCCAGCTTGAGTGTTTGCAATATGGACAGCAACAGTGTAAATGTACATACACACAACACATTTCAAAGAACTACTTTCTGGTAAGTAGCTTTCCTTACTCGTAATGTTGGTTCTGGGGTAGATGTTCGGCATACAGTGTGTGTTTTTTGGATTTTTTTACCCCTGCTTTTTAAGGAGAACAGTCCTGGCATGAGGATTTTTCTTAGCTCTTATAGTTAACTCTCATAGTACGTGCCTCTGAGGACTTTTATTCATCACAACAAGACGTTATTTGGAGCATCTAGACTTCTAGTAGTCATATTTCAGTGAAATGGAAATTCTTCAACTTGACCTTTATTTTACATTTCTGTCCTAGTCTGTTTTCCATACTTGAAAGAACATTTCCTCTTCTTTCCCCCCTACCTTTTCACAGTTAAACATAACTTGTAATTTTCTATACTAAAGAAAGTAGCAACATTGAAGAGCTAAACATACATTATGTGTGCTAACTTTAAAAAAAAAACACACACACAAAAAAAACCAACAAAAAACAACAAACCTCCAACAACAATTCAGTGTTCACTATGCAGTACCTTCAGTGGAGCTAGCCTTTGCTGTCTGTTACTGTGGTCTGGTAGAGGCCATGGAAACTGCTTGTACTCGTAATACAAGTTATTTCTCAATATTACTGAAAAAATCCATAGTGCAGCGCTTAGAATTATAATTACCTACATTCAGTTACACATCTCTATTCAGATATCATGGAGAGACTCAAACTGACTGAACATACTAGAAATCATATTGCACTATTTGTGTTTTTGCATCTATACTTTCAGGCTGCTTCAAACACTCCATAGCCTCCTCACTTTTAATAAAAATACAGTAGAAGCAGCAGCTTACCTTACTCAGGAATAGTTGTAGGTCAAGTCAGGAGAAGTATTTGTAAAGTACTGAAAACACCCTGCTTTACAGTCCAGTGACTGGAAGGACTTTGACTCCAACCTTAGAAATCATCATGCTGTCCATCTTAGACACACAGTGGAGTTCTGTGGAATTGCAAGGCAAAACTGTCCTTGGTACCTGTAGATACGAAAAACACAGCTGGAATCAGTGCAGGATTTAATAGCATTCATCTTCTCCCCTGGCACCCACCGACCAGCCCATCTGGGGCTCTGGGTGCTGCCAGGGTCAGAAATCAAGCACGTTCCCATTATATTCTCATGCAGAGACAAGATTGGATTTGAAAATGAGATACTGAGCTGTATACTCTGAATAGGTAATCTTCCAGTTCTGGTGCCAGTGTAATGCTTTGCTCCTCTTGAGATTCACTTACTCCCCTCTCCCTTACAAGTTCACTTTAGTATGGTATTTTCCGATTCCTTCTGCTGAAGCTGAAAGCTAGAAGAATACGCTTGTATTTGGAGTTGGCTAACGTGCACCTCATAGGCTGCTGATTACTGGCTCTGCACAGTACTAACACAAAGTGGAAGTACAGTCTTGATATAAACTGTCCATTGAATATGAAATTACATTCCAAGTACTTAACACTAATTCATAATTATTTGCGATAGAAGTACTAGAGGTACTCACTTTAATGTAAAGCATTATTTTTTTTATGGTGCAATTCAATACTTAATATACTTTTTGAAGGTAAGTTTATGATTAAAAATCGTGTTTCTCATCTTCTTAAGTTTCCCATTTCATCAGATGAGATATCTAGATATTGGAAGAAACACTTTTTTATTTTATACATTTTTTTTCCCATGTAAAATTGCTGTTTAGAGGAATCCTGGAAATCTGCAAGGGAAGACCTAAAACCAGTACGCCCATTACAGAAAGGAACAGAAAGCTTACCTCAGCCAACCAAAGGCAAAGAAGATATTAAGAAGAGAACAGCTGAAAAGCGTTCAGAAAATGCAGCACAAAAAGCCAGGATAGAAGGACTTGTAAGTTTAAGACAAGCAACACCACCTTCCACCCCCCACAAATGTAAACTAGAATGAGAGAACACAGTATTACATTTATATTCTCTATTATTGTAGTTTATTTTTAACCAGCATGCAAGCACTGTTGTATGGTATTCAGCAATTTAGTTTTCATAAAGTTCAGATCACCGTTCCTGTGTTAGACTAGAATTCTAAGAATTTAGCATTCAGCCTTTACCCTTGTGATGATTTCTTAGAACACCGCTGTGGCTTGAAATTTCAGCTTGGCTTTTGAAAAGAAACTAGTAATTTTAGAGGCAAGATGGTGTAAATTCTTTTATTTCACAAATACATAATATATATACCAAAAATTAATTTCAAAACGTATTTCAAAAAATCCAGAATTTATCAGAAGAGCAGCAGCTGAGGCAACGGGAGGACTACCTCAAGAAAAAGAGAGATATGCTGATGGCTACAAAGAAGGAGTCAAGAAATAATGTGATACCGCCAACAATCACTGACCAGAAAGAAGAGGAATCATCTCCTAAAGAGGTGAAGGATTCAAGTATTTTAATTATTCCAACCACTTCATAACAAATAGACCATTTCAGTGAAGATGTAAATGCTGCTGAATACAGTAGCAACATAAAAGGAACAAGTGGTGGGGGTAGAGACAAAGTATTTTCTAATTACTGCTTTTGCAGAAGCATACAGGCTAAAAGTTTAATGATTGTTAGCATTTTTTCCTTCTGTATTGCCAAATCCTCTTGATTAATTTAAATTTACGAGCCACTACATTGCTGGCTTTCTTCTAACCTGTGACCAAGTGTTTGAACTGAAGAACTGAAAGGCAGCAGCATTTGACTTGCTTCAGTCACAACGCACTTGTTAAGTGTTTCAGTGGATTGTCCTCTCACTGCCAAACCATCTTTCTTCCATTCTGCAGCATTGAATTTCTGAAAAATGACAAGTGTTTCTCACAGCGACTAATCTTAAAACTTTTCTGGACAAATTTGTTGATCGTAAGACTGCTTGTCATTGCCTTTGTATTTATAAGTACAGTGCAAGGAGGTAAAACCTATGATAATAACAGCAAATTCGCAGTGCAAGGAGAAACACCTGTGAAAATAGCAGAAGCTCTTGTGTATCAAATTCTGTTTATACTGAGTTTCCATAGGGCATATTTGAAAAGAAAAAAATTAAAGAGTTTTACGCAAGTCAGCAGAACAACCTGATAAGTGCTCTATCTAATTAGGGGAGAATGTCAGAACCAGGGAGTGTTTCTGAGTTTGACTTCTCTAACATCATAAAGGCCTGTTCTACTTTTTAGTCTTTCGGGCAAATGCAAAATAAAGTATGGCCACATTTAAAAATACATAGGTATTCTAGATCATGCAGGAAGCTTAAACTCAGTTCACTGACAAATAACTTCCTTAGCTGATACATTCCTTAGCTTATGAGAAGTGCTAAAATCACAAAAATCCTTGCATGATGGGGGGTGATAGAGAAGTCTAGTATGGGAACAAGAAGTTAATTATACCAAGAGAAAAATAAACCATAAAACTGGAATCATGCAACAGGCTAAAGCCAATTAGAAGACATCATAAAAAAAAGAAACTTCTACCTTTTGTTAATCATTGTTAGGGGTTAATATGACAGTGCGTTTGCCACAAATGATAGGTGGAAAGAAATGCTTAAAAAACTCACAACATAAATAAGGAAGCTGGTAGAAGACCTTAAAAAAAAAAAAATATAAAAGTCATTGCATCTGCTAAAAAAAATCAGAGGTTTTCTGTTACCTCAGGAATGTCTCAGACTTGCCGTCCATTTTATTACATTCAGAATGTGCCCAAAGTCCTATCGATTGGGGAATTTCTAAAACAACTAAGCAGCACCAGTTGAAGATGAGGTTAGTCCTCTTTCAAAAAGATTGGTACAACAGTGCAGGGGAAAAAGGCAGATTTATGTAAAGAGCCAGTCCTCCACATCCTGGGATCCACTCTCCAAGAAATGGAGTAACTTTGTAAATCATTCTGGGTTGCAAGCAATTTGAAGGACTGGTCTGCAGCATCAGGTTTGGAAGTGAAGTTACTTGGCTGCTCGTTGTTAGAACAAGTTGTGCACCAGCTACCTGCTGTGGCTTAGGGACCTGGTTAGCAGTTAGCATCAAACGTTACAATATGTACCAGAAAGTCAGGCAGTTTATTACTTTTTTTTTTTTCCATTTTGTTTGTAGGAAATTTCAGAAGAGAAGCAAAAGTTACTGCAGAAGAGGAAAGTGCTTGCAGAAAAACTAAAAGAAGAAGTTATTAATAAGCGGTAATGTTAAGAAGCTCATTGCAGATCTCAATAACAATAAGCAACTTTAAAAAAAAATTATAACCAATAATTAAATGGATTTGTTTTCAAATATGTTACATTTAGTTTTATAGACCTTTCAGCCAAGCAACTCTGTACTTTATATAAAATATTTGAAATTACACTCAAAACAGTGAAAACAGATTTTCCAGAATGCTGGAAACTCATTGATTTTTCACTGGCATGTACTCAACAGCGAGGCAGTTTAACATCAGCTCAGCACGCAGATTGTGTGGACTACTGGCCTCAGTCACTTAATAGAGCAAAAGCAAATATTTACATCTGTTAAAATAATACTTAAGAATGTAAACAGTTTTGAATGAGTTATAATTTTTTTTTTTTTTTTAGGATTAGGGAACTTGGTTCTTTTCATTAGAATATTAAAAATAAATTCAATTACGATTTTTTGGCTGCAAAGTATAATAAAATTTAAGTTCACAAAGAAGTGTTGCTATGATCACCTTATTTTTTGAGAAACAGATAACGCAGCTTGAAGTCAGGAGCCAAGACATCCAGATTATATTATGTTACATACTTTTGGAGCAGTTTACCAGTAGCTTTAGTTGCAAAATAAGAACTAGAACCAATAAGAGACCAATTTAGTTCTAAAATCAGAAGTCTTTAAACAAAACAAAAATCATTTACGTTTGTCTTTGAGAGACTTAAAGTTGTGCACATTACAGCCTCTGCTGTGCTTCATTTCATTACATTGTTGACCGTAACAGTAATTCGCATTAGAAGAACAACCCAACTACTTCAAGTTCCATGTAGCTTTTTATTAAAATAGCATTTATAACTGATACATGTTGGCAGATGTTCTTTGCTGTTTCAAAAAGCCTGGTAGGAGGAGGGCCCCAGGCAGAAGAACACAGCTGCCCACCAGCAGGACCACACAGCATGGACCAGGTCAGGTGGGGAAGCAGCTGTGGGTGTGGGACTGGGGGGAGGGGCTACAGCCACAGGTAAGAGCCAGTTAGTGTGCTGCCTGTTGCGTTCTACAGGGATTTAAAAGAAATTGAACAGCACAGCTGATGCAGCTTCATACAGTTTTTCTAGTAACAATAAAAATTCAGCATACTAGTTTTTTCATTTTTGAGGAAAGAGACTCCTGTTGGTCTGAATTTATTTTTTTAAGCACCTGACAGTACTCTAGGGAAGAGCTGGAGTGGTGGGGAACATTGAGTGAGAACTAACATGCTTCCATCAGACCCTCAGAGAAGTTGCCTTGGGTAGCTGTTAAATGAAAAAAATCAGGACAACTTGGGTCCACAGACAAGATGACACAATTTTTCAGCCTCGGGTTAGTCAAGGCACATACTGTGCAACTTTGCTGCCTGAGTAGCACATATAGTACTGAAGGAAGTTAATCATCTTTACTGATGGAAAGAAAAAATCGTCAAGAAAAAAATGATGATCATTAGCAGGACAGCAAGCACATACTGGTGACACTGCAGCTATACTTCAATTAATTCCTCAGATCTTCTGCAGTTGGAGCTGACTGGGTGCTTCATCATGGGTGAGCAGTGAGGAGTCCCATGCTTGGTTGCCTGGAGCCCACAAGAGGCAACACCGCTGTCCCCAGGTCCACACGCACAAACCGCCGTCCGTCAGAATGCTTGGGTCTAGCTTACGGGTCGGTAGAAACGCACACTCCCTCTGGGATTTCATCTGGTGGTGTAGAGTTACTTTTCAAACTGCACAATAACTAATTTTAAAGAATATTCTAAAATGGCCACATTTAAAATTCTGAGTTAACTTACCATCTACAACAAACCAAACAAAAGCAATAATTATGGAATTACAGGGTCACATTTTAATTCCTGAATTTTACAGTTCAGCATTAATATCACCACATGTATACAAATGGTGTAAAACAAGTACAGTGGTATTTTTAATACAAAATAAACTTCTGTTTTATGGAAAAACTATACTTCATATCTACACAGACAGCCCATCTTTTTCCAAACAATAGCTAAAATTAAAATTAACTACAAAATCTCCAAAACAGAGAAACTGCTTCAGTTTAAACTATTCCAGGAGAAATGGACCCATAACACATTACAAGAGTGATCTATGTGGTGGATTGCAGCTGTTTTCATATTTTTTTAAAAAACATTTGACATCAATTGTTGGGAAATTTCCTCTTATTTCTTCATGATCTTAGATCACATATGGGCAAACTAACATTAAAATATTTACAATTCACTTCCTGCTCTTGAAAATAAAACCTGGACTGTTTGCCTCTATCAACTTACCTATTTTTCTTGCAGTTTGTTTACCTACATGGAATGTGCTTTTATTCTTAAAAAAGCAGCTTTCATCTTGCACCCAGATTTAGGTGCTGCTTGTTGATTCTGCCTCAACAACTGGTGTCCTGCTAGTAATAATTTCATCTTGGTCCAAAATGAGTTTGATGTTAAACACCACTAAATTCATCACTATTAAAAACCTGTTAGTGTTTCTTATTACCACCTCAATTATGCGATTTAAACTTGCAAACAGGAAAATCCCTTGCTGCTTTGAGAAGAGAGAGCTCATTTTAACAAAGCGGAAAGTGATTCAAATTCGGCACAACAAGAAGCCGACAGCTATTCGAGTGTGCCGTGTAAAGCACCAGTGTGACACAAGCAGTTCCTGGAGATACTTTGGAAGCAGTCATTCCTTGGCATAGATATTACTGGATATCTAATTGAAAAAACGAGCAAAACCATCCATTTTGAATCCAGCTTCCGTTTTCTCCTCTTTAAAAATACAAATTAAAACTTATTTTTTAACTTTTAAACAACTCAACATGCACTATAACTGCAGTGTCCCTCCCTCCAACCATGAGAAATTCAATTTGTAATAAATGGTCCCAAAATCTGGATTGTTCTTATGCAAATACAGTTAGTTTTACCTTAATATTTTTTTTATTTTTTTTATTTTTTTAAAAGAGGCATTGCTAAAAGAACACAACTGACAGCACCATTACAAAATTAAGATTACTGGGTTCAAAATTTAAGCTTGAATTCTTTTTCCTAGTTCTGCTTAACACTGGGGAAACCCTGCAATATTTAAAAAGAAGTTTACCTTACCTTTCCCTCCCCATGCCCTCCCAACACCTGAGACTTTCCTTGCTGAGAAGCCATCATCCAGGTTCTGTGAATGCTAACCCACTTTTTTTTTTTTAAGTTTTTTTTTTTTATTGACAGCCTGAATGGCAGCCTCCTTATTTACTAGAAAGATATTAAGTTCCTCAGAAGCCTTGTGTTTACAGAACTAACCCTTTCTAGCTCATATACCGAGTTTCTTTTGCTACTCCGTGTATTATCTTACATACTCATGGGAGAAAGCTTTCTGAATCAGATTCTTTTTAGCTCTTAAAACAGTTGCAGCATTTGAAACCCCGTAATAAAAGTTTTTATTCCAAAGTTTTGGTTTCTTTTATGAACCCAGACGAGGTCTTTTCCTTGGAGATGTCTCTTCCTCTTCATCATCATCTTCATCATCAGGATAATCCACTAGACCAACTAGACTTCCCTGCCAATTTAAAAAAAGAAAATCTTATATTGAAAAAAATACCCAGGAAGGCATAATTTTTAGTATATAACCCCCAATGAGCTTGTCCAGGACACACAAGCCTGCAGAAGGTCAAGTCTCTCTTAGGATAGCACTCAAATCTACAGTTACTTGTTTTCAGAACTTTTCATAAACAACAAGTAATTTCCCTCTCTACTACAAGTGTTATTTGTAAGTCAGGGACTACGTATTTTAATCTCAAGGGTTAAAAAAAAGTGTGGAGCTTCCTTGTTCCTCTGCATCCTGGCCTCAGAATTATTTCAAATCAATTTAAGCTCCCAGCTGGACTGCCACAAAGTCTAAAGCATACACATGCATTTTCCTGGTCAGTCTTTCTTACCAAGTCCCTGACAAGGTGCTCCACTAACACAGTTCAGGAAAAAAGCCCAAGCATATCTCACACAAGCACCTGGACAGTTAAAAGTAAGTTGAGGAAGGAGAGCAGTTGAGTTATGCAGAAGATGCAAGATCGAATGGTGCCCATCACGTTACCAGCAGGTTTCCGTTCCTAATAGTCCTTTCAGCCTTCCCCCACACTAGTAAGGGTTTAACTACACAGGGCTTTGACTGAACACATGTAAATGAGACCCCACCTAGAGACTAACGCTAACCGTACTGCATTACGGACCGTCAGATTTCATTATTACTGCACTGCTCCCTGAAGCGGGGACAGCTGCTTTGTATAAGTTCTCCCACCTTCGTGGCTGTCACTGCTGTGGTCAGGGTTGCGTTCTTTGAAGAGGAGCCATTGGAGCTTGCTGGTGATGTCTGAGCTGCCACGGATTTGCTGTTTGCACTGTTTGCACCATTGGCTGCGCTGGCTGAGTGGGAAAAAGTGAACTTGAAACCCCCAGCTGAAGTCCTTTTGGGAAGATTCTCTTTGTCTTCACTCTCTTTAGCTGAGGGACAAACATTTTCATGCTTAAGTATCAGCTGTATGCCACAAAGCACAATCCACAAAGCATCACACAGGGCAAAAGCAACCTCTTAAATTTCAGTTTAAATGAAAGCTCACTCACTGACCTCATTCAAAGCACAACAGCATTCCAAATGAGAATGGCACAGCTGCGTTGGACATGGGGACAGCACCATCCAGTACACAAAATTTCGTAGAGATTTGGTTTTGAATACCATTTAAAATTGCCCTAGACATGTACCTAGTTAACTCATTTTAATCCTAGCCTGGCTTGCAAAGACAGGTTGGGAATTTGCTACTTACTACTTGAACACCCTTACTCCTGCTTATAGTTCAGAACACAAGCAACTGGGTTGTTTACATGACACTTCACCTATCTGGCACACAGCACACCCAGAGATGACAAGCTGAAATTACGTAAATACCTTTTTTAGTTTCCATAAACTTTTCATAGCTATCTGGAAAATCATCCTCTGGTTTTGACTTTTCAACTGGAGGTACGACAGCTTCACCTTCTTCCTCTTCATCTTCATTGAACCACATTTCTTCATCCTCCTCTAAGGCTCTTGCATCTCTGCGAAATCTATTGCTACGCAATATAGATGGAACACTGTAAGAGACACACGACAAGTGATGCAAGTTTTGTGTGCTGTTTCAGAATTGGACAGGATCAGAAATGGCTTCGACGCTTTAAAGTAAATTCAACAGTTTGGGAAGGCAGTCTAGCTGCCCCTTGTTCTGTCAATGTGAGCTTCACCAAATCGCCAACTGACAAAAAGGGGGACTGAATCCTAACTCTGAATGAAAAAGATTCTGCTCTTCATAAGCTGAAAGTTTTCCAACTAACATTTAATGTATTCACAAACTGTGCTAGAGTAAGCCAATGATGAAAGCCAGATACAGGTTTATTCTGACATTTTCATTGTTAATAAAAAAAATACAAAAAAAACCCCACAGCCTTCTGCTTTTTCTGCCCTCTAGGAAAGATTAAAAAAGCAGTAAGGTGATACTACATAACGTTGGAGAAGGCTCAGAATACATAAAATGGTTAGTACCTGTTTAGTTTCTGATTTTGCCGGTCTTTTTCTTGCTCATATTTTGTCTTCAATCCCTTGAATGTCTGAACGTATTCAATAGATTCAAGTGCATTATAAAAGTTTTCAACTATATGTGCAATAAGTGACTTAATATCTTCCTGTGTAAGAACAAAATAGTATTTAAGTCTCATATATATATACATGCAGAAGTTCAGAAAGCTTTAGAGTTGATCAAAGAGTAACTAATTATCCAGAATGAAGACATTATTGTAAAGAACAAATGTGAAATCAGATTTTTCATAAATAAAAGCTGAAGTCTAGAAATATACGGTTAGAATTTCTCATAAACAACCAATATTTTCAGTACTGTACCAATCCTGCTTGTTTCATTAAACCATGATGTTTGTTATCTTTGCGGTCTAGGCCTTGAGAAAAAATAAGTTTAACTATGCCCTGCTCTCCCCACAAGTTTTTAGTTCTCTTTCTAGTCATCAGTAGTTGCATCAGCACACATGGAAACAAGGCACCTTTTGGTCCCCTAAAAGTCTCACCATATCAGGCAAATCTGATAAACATTTGTTCATATCACAAGGGCAAAAGTCATCTGAAAACACAATGCATTTTCCTTTTTGCTGGAAATGATAGTAGCTACAATACCCTAGGACTAAAAAGTGCTCTTCGTATTCAGAGACCACAAAGATTCCCTGAGAAGACTCCCACACACCAATGCATTTGCCCCAAGTAGCTTAGGAGCTGTTGCAAGTCTCCATTTTCTACCCCAGCGATACAACAAACTGGGTGCCCCTGTTCGTCCTGTCCATGTATACACTGTTCCCAACAATGCTGACAGTGAAGAGCTACTGATTCAGAGCTGACACTAAGAAAGCACATGTAAGATTTTCAAGGACAACGATCACTAATTTATAGTCAAATTGTGTATTACCAGATCTGAGACTAGATTTACTGACATATAACATGCTTCACTTAATTCTTCACTTCAAAGTTTGGTCTGAGACAACTCAGTCAGCCACTTTGAAGAATTTCACCCACAGGATATTATCTTTTACACAGACATACATACAAAGAGGGCCTCTACATACTCTTGGAGGGGATGATCAAGTAAAACGAACAAGCAGCAGCTTACTGGCTCTCTTCTACTTGAATATCTATCCCTGGGATTGTTAGTTTGTAATTTTAAGTATTAACACACTATTTCACATGAAAGACTTGTTTCGTTTTTCTACCTGTGATGACATACATATACACACACATATACGTAAAAGCAGAAGCAGCTGCTAACGTACCACTCTGATGAATTCAAACAGTTCGATCACAGCAGAATTGAGCAGATTGTACCTAGTTCCGTTATCCAACAGAGCATTTATAACTGGTTCGAACAGATTTCCCTTGGTGATATAACGGTTATAAAATTCATCTTTTAGGCCTATTATCCTCCTCATAAAGCGAAGAGCACCTACATGAAGAAAGAAAAGAAAAAAATCAAATAATTTAATAATTACATATCAGGACTCCAGTCTGCTGCTCTTGGAAAGAGCTGAAAAAAACACAGAACTGATGCTACTAAGAGAAAGAAGGGCCCACAAAACAAAGAGCACTGCAAAGTGCTTTGGAAAGTTCTAAATAAACATTTGCAGATAGTTAATTTGTTGTTTTTTCCTGAATTCTTTGACGTTTCTGTGCATGTGAATCTGATCAGGGTCCATTAAGTTTTAGAAGTACAGCAGCAATAAGCTTCAGCACACATGAAGTTAAATTATTAGTACATTCCTGTGCTTCTGTATCTGCTTTCCAGAACCAGCCACTCTTCCTTAAGTACTGTGGATCACAAAGTCCATTCACCTTCTACAAGAAGCACTAGATTTATGAAGCTTTTAGAGATGATCACAAATAATCCCCCCACAACCATATCAAGAGATGCAACCACTTTCCTTCCACCAGAAGCTGCATTGGTCTACATTAACAGACACCTGCCACCTTTTTTTTTTTTTTTCCCAAACTTACTAAGCAGGCAGTCTGCAATATTAACACTAATTATGAACTTAGGTATACACTTGTATTTGTTACACATTCCATGCAGTACATAAAACACCTTGAGGAAGGAGGTAATGACAATTCCATACTCACACAAGGCCAGAAATGTATGTTTTGAATTCATCAAGACCAGTACTCTTCTTAGCAAATCTTTGTTCATAATGTAATTCTTGATGTGATACGTATGGTGTTCCACACAGAAAGTAAGCAGCTCCAAAATTAAGGCAAGTAGTTGTGCCGTTTGATAATTATCTATGAGAAAAAGTCAGGCATTAAGATACACTAAAGAAGGGGGAGAAAAAAGTGCTGTCACAGAACAAATCACCACCACCTTCAGTTGCTGTTATGGTTCCTGACATTTCAGCATCACACTGAAGTGCTTTAGCAAGCAGGACACTGCATCAGAACAAAACAAATACTAATTCAGCTTTGTTTTCTTCAGCCACAAAAATCACCCTGAAATGGCAGTGGGGCTTCTTCCATCAGCCAGTTCCTCGTTACAGGTGCCCAGAGTAACAATGCCCGGTAGCGCTAGTCTTTTCATAATGCTCTTAAAGAACCCTGAACAGACAAAAATCCAAACCATAAAAGTTCAGCTATGACTCCTTAGCATATACTCCACTAAGAGTGATTTTTCAGAAGCAAGGTAGACTGGGAAAAAACAACAACAACAACCAGCCACAAACCAAACACAATAATAACAAACAAGTTAATTAGAAGGAGATGAAAATGTTCTTTCAGCTTCCTGCTGTCTCAAATGAAACCAAAAACCATCTATTGCAATAAAAACTTTTAAAAAAACAATATGGACATGCCTTGTTTTCTATGATGCTATCTTTTTATTTAAAAAAAAAAATCCCAGAACTCAAGTTCAATTAAAACTTACCAGGACAAATTGTATTACTCTTAGTGGACCCAACTACTGCATCTGATAAACAGAAAATAAAAGCACTGTAAATATTTAACAGATAGGGATAGATAAATGATTTTATCAAACTTTTAATCAACTCAAAACTTTCTGTAAGTTATAGGGAAATATAAATACAGCAAAAATTATAGCCAGCTGACGTTTCATTCAACTTATGTTACAAACTTTTAAATGCAACTATGTGAAAATATATAACCTAGTACTTCAGAATTATTCCTACGTAGCTAAAAGAAAATGCCTGTCCTAATTTCTTCAGTGAATGCTACCCAGTACTACAGATATCCCACAAGTTTTATTTTCATTTAATACACATTTTTTTCCACTTAACACTGTGAGAACATGGGTAAGATCAAATCAAACACTTCAATACACATTCGCAAAACCGTTCCCTTTCATCCCTTGAAAGAGTACTTAAAAAAAAAAAAAAGCAGCCTGACTCAGAGGCTGTCATTATATTACATTTGTTTGTAAAGCATTAAACTAGTGAGTGTTAATTATGTGCCGCTTCCTTTACAATTGCCAAGCTAAAGAAAAGAAAAAAGGTAAAGGAGTTCCACATTGTATTTCTACGCTATTGCCAAGTGAAAACTAGTCTTTGGGATGGATCACCTGAGCTGCTAATGACTACAGAGTAACATCATAGCATTTTTGCAAACTTCTTTTCTAAAAAGCACCTGGGAACTACAGACACTCTTTGCTTTACAAGAACCATTTTCTTAAACCTTACTGGTAAAAGTGTTTTACGATTAATGATATACATATACATACATATATATATATCGTTATCAGACATATTATCATCATCAGATAATGTTTTAGAAAGCACAGCGCAGAGGCGTTCTCATTCAAAACCACAATACAGGGCAAGACTGCTCACAGAACCCCTACAACAGAAGGAACAATGGATTTCAGGACACGTATTCCCAGCTTGCATCACAAGCTCACGTCTGTTACCAGTGCTGTAAGTTCAAAATATTACAAGATTTTTAAACAAACAAACAAACAAACAAAAAATACTACCTTTTTCACATTTATCTTCTGATGTATTAGCCAGAAGTGGTGCGGTAAGAACATGCATACAATGGTTGTAGAAGAAATTGAGAAATTCACTTTTTTCTGTTTTCTAAAACAAACATAACTTTATTAAATACTGGCATTTGTATACAGCCTCTTAAGAAAGGGTAGTAACACAGAAGACATCCTACAGATAATTCTGACTCCCTCTGGGCTGCCTGCATCTTTTTGATTGGACTGCAACATTATCCTCACTCAAAACATATTTCTTCATTTTGGGAAGAGATCTGAGACACCAAACCAACTTAAATAGCAACAAAAGCCCACCATGGATGCAAAAACATCCTGAAAAGACAGAAGTGACTCAAAGTGCTACATGTTCTTAAAGGCAGTAATTTTCCCATAGTCACCTTCAACACTTTACACCAAAACACCTGTCATCCTGTCCTTTTCCCTACATATAATACAAACCTATCAATATACAAGTAGGATTACAATGTGCTTTCTTGTGATTTGGCTCAACACTGACCCCCCCGGGCTCTCTTCTCCCAGTATTTATCATTCAGCTACCAGGAGTTATGACTGAACTAGTATTATTTCACCGAAGAACTGGACTGCTTGTGTTAATAAATACTTGCACAATGCCACATACACGTACCTTTTATTATCAAAAGTTAATGGAAGTTTATTTTTAGCTTGTTAAATTTCAGTATCAGACCACACGTGACAGTGTTAAAAGACTTTTTTTTAATCCTCTGACCAAAACAACAGTAAGAAAATCACGCTTTCAATTTTGCTGAGACAGTAAAGTGTCTTTACCCCTTTGTATTTTCTTACATTAGCTGTGGCCAACATATTCTCTGGATCTATCAAAGTACGCAAGAGCCCCATTAACTGCACAGCTCCCCCAAGCTCAGGATCAGTATCGCAGATCATCTGCTCAATGACCACATTGATGAGGAGGATATCCTGGAAAAAGAAATATACACAGAGTTTCAATAGTGGAATGACTTCCCTAGTTTCTATATTAGGATGTTTTGTTTATTATTTAAAAGCAAAAAAAAAAGTGAAATGGGAAAACTGGAAGAGCTGCATTTAAATACTGGAGCTCTGTCAGGCACAACCCACCACACTTAAATGTCTCTGCTAGGCAGAGCTACGATTTTATTACTGTACACACATGGGACAGCAACATGCTTAGAAATTTTTATATCTCAAGTCTAATTCTCCTTATGTTTCTACCATCTACACTTTTGGATTAACTGCATACAAAATGCTGAAGAGGTTTTTTTTTTTTGGTCATTGTTTTGTCTTAAAACTAACATATTCAGTGCATTCAACAAACTCTAACACACTTTTACTTACGTCGTCACTCTGTTGTGCCTCTTGCATTACAAATTCTCGGACCATAGACGGACTAAATTCTACCAGATAAGAAAATATATCTGTAGCAGCAGATCTAACTTGCAAGTCATCCATCCCCTAGTAAAAATGAGATCAATTTATTGCAGAACCATTTCAAATAGAGCTGCAGAGAGTCAGGGAGTTTCAAGTTTTGAGAACATGTTATTACAAAAATTTCTACAAGAGATGCAGTGAACAGTGACAGGAGAAAGACAAAACAGTAAAATGCTTTAAAGGAGAAAAATAATGGGGAAAAAGACTGCAAGGATTTCTGTCAATTTGATGAACCAACTACACCAGTTAATTTGTCTGAGTGAGAGAAATTTTTGTACAGCAAGATTTATTAATTTTCCTTAGGGTATGTAATTTTTTCCTTCTGGTTAAGTGCACAATTTCTAAGCCTAGAAAACTAATGTAACAGGAAACATTAGGACTTGTCTAGGCCTGGAAAAGAACCATGAGACTAGAGTTTGTCTAATCACTTAACATTTATATTACTTTTATATTTACATAACAGTCAATGTCCTTTGGTAACCTCACATGTTGTTACTCTAGAATATTAAAAAACCACAACAACAGAATATACAGTTTCTGAACAGCAACAGCAATGACAATTTGCAATGGTCAAGCAGCAATAGCTGCTTCAACAATAGGAGAGAAAAAGCCAGGTTTTCACACTGCCAATTATGATAGATTAAACTGCTTTATACCACTGAAAATGAGATTAGGATTGGACAGGAACAAGTAACAGTCCAAGATTATCTAAATCTAAAAATACTATTTCAGCACTGCTCCAATAGCAACAACAAAAATCAAACTCCAACATGAAGAAGAATCCTTCCAAATTTTACCCCTGTTATCAAGAGGGCTTCAAAGTAAATGCAAAGTAAAAACAGTAATAGTGATAAAGTTGGGCCACTTCAGAAAATCGTAGATCTTCCGGATTCAGGACATCACTATAAGCTGAAGCTTTCAGAGGAACAAAGTTGTCCAATTAAACTTACAGAAAGATGTTTAGCACATCTGAAAATCTGGCAAAATGGCTGTTTTTTTTTCCTCTTTTTGCCTCTTATTAAAATGTCATTTTCGCTTACCATTACAATTTCAAGAGCTGGAAGGATTCCCAACTTTGCCAAAGTTTTAAAAAACGCATCTCTGTTCTGAGGCTGTAATGTCTGAGAAAATGCGCAGAACTCCTTGAAGAAGTTAACCTATAACAAAGGGAAAAAAAACAACACAGGTATTTGATTCAGAACACACTGAAAGTCAGAAATACTTATGATTTGTATCAGAGTCTGTGTGCCGGTGGGTATATGCCTTCCTGTAAAAAAAAGACTCATCTAGTCCTCTCCCCCCAATGTTCAATAGCAGTTAGGCAACGTTAAGGGTAGAAATAAAAGGATAACAAAGGCAGTTAAAAACAGATGAAAAAATCCATTAAGAGGCTACGATGGACCTCAGAGAAATACAGTCATTTTGTAGCTATTTTATCCCACCTAGCATAGGACAGATTTATACTTCTGTCTGGCTTGCCTTTTGTTTGAAAGAACAAAGATGTTTTCTGATAACATACACTCTAGATTTTTATAAAGGCAACTTAAGCTGATAAACATATTCAGAGATAAATAACGTTTGTAAAATATATGCCAAGGGACTGAGAGGGATGACTCTCAGTCATAGGACTGAAAGGCTTTATTGAGTGAGCACGATACAGTGGAGAAAAAAAAACAGCAATTGGATACAGTACATTAAACAGTACTTTTAAAGTACTTTTTAAAGAAAGTACGTTTTCAAGCCTAGGACTCAAGCTTAGCACTAGCACTTTCTCTATAGTAAAATAAGTTACTTAGAACAAATAAATCAGAGTTTTACCTCACAAGAAACATTGTCCTAGGGAGCACAAAGACTACAGTGCATTAGAAATGACTCTAGGGTTAGGGAAATACCTCAGTGACTGCAAAACCAACAGAACACCTTCAACATTTCTACTGCATGTCTGAAGTTTAAAGTGCTCAGCCACCTACTGAGTACACCAGCTCACCAATTCACATCGTTTGTCATCATCTGTAGCTTCATCTGTTAGTTGTGCAAAAACTTCAGACAGAAATTTTTCATCTTCCTGTGTAACATAAAAGGAAAGTGACTTAGACAGCACACCTTACACATTAAAACTCTTATCTTTATAGGCTCTGACACTGTATAAAGTCAGACTGAAGTTAACTATCTGCTCACTTCGTAGAAACAAAAAATGTGCACTAGTAGATTGGGTAGAAAAGCTTTTTTTTTTTTTTTTTTTTTTTAAATAAACACAGTCACCTACATTTTATCACTGAAAAGGAAGTTGCAGCACCCGTCCAAGAGCTCCATTTCCAACACACAGTCTCAGCACCCGCTCCATATGGCAGGGCTGCCCACTAAGCTGCGGCAGGCAGCATTACTGGGTCCAGTCCCAAAGAACCTCTGGTACTTGTCCTCCGCCAGGCGGCTTGGATGCCTACGGCTCTGACCTACAACCTGCAGGCTCGCTGCATGGTTTTTCACTCACATCCAGGCATCACAACACCGCAACCCGTCTGTCTGATCCGGGCTTCCTCCCCAGGCCATGCACACAGCCTTTCAGGAAGGGCACCTGCAGGATTCCCCCTTGGGTGCTGCCAAGGGGGCTCTAACCATGGAGCGCCTTTGCTGCTGGCGCCACACCGAGCACTGGGTCACACATCAATTCCTACTTCCCATCTGCAGTGTTTCAATAGTTTGCCACAGCCATGCACCCCCTGTCAAACTTGCTCTCAATAAACAAGCTCCCCCACTTGAGCACAAAGCTCAGCCTTCCCCATCCGGGAAACTTCTCTGATCATTTATTGAGATCATCACTTTGAGATCTCCTGCCAATAGGTACTTATTTTTAGGTGTATATAGGACACCGTTTCTCTTCTTGCCAAGCGTTCCAGTTACACCATGGCTTAACACTCGAGAGGTGCACAAAAACCAGGGTGAACAGCATTGCCTCCAAACAGCTCAGGCACATCCTGCTCTGCACACCGATTTCCCTGCACACCCATGGAGAAGTGCTGGCATTCCTTCACATCAAAATGCCCATCACCTTTTGAATACGGTGCAAATCTCAGAGCCAACAGCAGCATTGTGCTACCGCACCACAGAGCTGGGCAGCACCGCACTGATTCACTGAACAAGCACGAAGGGACGCAGCAGTACTGCGATAACCACCCATGTTACGTTGCATGTTTTAGACAGCAGTTACTTCATACTTAGCTGTCTGCTATTACTAAATTCAATGCGTTTTATTAAGCTGAAGTACAGAATTTTTTACAATCACCTGAATGTTGGCCAAAAGGTCACATTTTTCCTCACATCTTAAAATTCTCAAGAAAAAAAAAGTACTTTACAAGCACAAGGTACCTGAATCAGCATCCGACAATGCAACTTACACAGACTTAATAGTTTATTTTAAGCCTTACTGACTTTAACAGCTAAATTAAGTCTGTTAAAAAACCAATCATATCACAACAAGAGGCCAGAAAATCCCCACCACAGACTACTCGGCAACAGACAGATCTCTGGCTTGTCTAGAGCTGCGGCCCGGCGCAGTCCTGATGCCCTAAAGCACAGGGTGGATCTAGGTTTGTTTTCTGGGCTTGCTGCGTTTTCCACATGCCTGCCCTTCCTCCTCAGCAGTGCTGGGTCTGCTGCTCCATGTCACATCGAAAGGGCTTCACTGCAGTAGCAAACAGCCTGGTACTCCTACAAACTGCACTTCCTAGGGAGCTTTACCAGTGTATTTAGGGTAATAAGACTTCTAATTCGTTCACCAAACCCGAAGGGGCTTTAAGATTCTTGTGCCGCAACAAAAAGCTGATTTACACCAGCAGACTGGGAAAGTGGTCCTGAACCTGATGCCCACACTACAATGTAATTTTCCCTAAGCACAATAGCCAGCAACTTCTCTTCCATGTGTGCTTTCTTTGTCACTTACAAATCCAAGGCAGGTCAACTGATTTAGGTGTCAATACTACTTGTAAATCAGCACGCTCATCTCAGTCACAGTCTCAAAGCAGACGCACCCGTGTGCCATACACTCGTCTCGACTATGGCAAGGCCGGCAGTGACCGAGCAGCGAAGAACTGACAGAACTTCAGAGCTTCCTTCAGTGAGTACTACAGGTGACAGTCACAGATCCACTGCTTTCAACTAAGGTGCAAGTAGGCATGCAGTACAGTAAAACTTTGGTGGAAAATAAAGAACTTTACAGGGTTTTAAAGAAAATATCTAAATGGAAGTCATTCATTTTGCTAGTAGGATTTACTTCCTAGTTTCTTCCTGCTATTCAACCGAAGTAAAAAGAAGCCCAAAAGTTTACCCATGTAGTTTTCTGTCTTTTTTCCCCCCCTCCAGTCCTCTGCTGCAGTCTTATGGCAATATTATTTCTCCACTGCCTATATCTTTCCACAATTTTAATACTCTCTTCTTCACAAGAAAACAGACACGTTTGTGAAGTTCTATTCCACACAAACGTGCCATTTCCCCAAGTACATGGACCAGAAATAGAATGAAAACATTTTGGTAGCCATTAGTTTGCACAAAAAAATATGAACTGACAACACCCCAACTGTCAGCAAATGCAGCACAGCGCTTCGCTCCAAGGCTCTTCCCGCAGCCTAGCTTCTTTGTGACAATCAGCTACTCTTAAACCTGCTTCTGACTAGGAACCTTTCAGTGAGTTTTTCAAAGCTCTGATACAGTAACATTTTGGTTACCTAGTATTACTTTGGGATATCAGTATGAAGAGAAAACGAATTCAAATTAATTCATTAACTACTTTATACTACAACATGAACATTTGAAATTAGTACAATAAGATAATTGCTTATAATCCATTAAAAAATCTGTAAATAAACTCACCTGAAATCTACTATCTCTAAAAATCAAAAATAAAATTAAAGTTTCAGAAATAAAGGGAAAAACAATGCAAATCACTGTGCGTGATTACTTTAGACAGTGTTATAGACCCATAATCAATTTAAAAACTACACCTAGATGCATCTATACATAATCCATCTATACCATATTAAAAACCACTTACCTGCAACATACTGACAATCTCAACTTTGTTGAAGAAAATAAAGGAAGTAAGGGTAGAAAGAAAATTCTCTTCAAAAACAGATGGTGTCGGCAAGATGATGTCCTGAATATACTGTACCCTGTAAGTCTGGTGGATTTTTTGCCTGAGTTCAGAGTCTGTTATAGGAATAACCTCCTTAAATTTTGCTGTTTTGGTCAAGAACTCCCTGTGCCGTTTTGGCTGAGCCAAAGAAGGATCATACTCAAGGCATCCAACAACATCCATAATACACTCATCAGAAAACATCACCTCAAACAGAGTTGCTTTATTGAGGAACAAAATTCCTCTAATAATTTCATACAAATGATGCAAGCCTTCTGTGTTCTCTAAATTCTCGCAGACTTGGAAAAGCTGCAATAGTTTTTTAATGTAGCCTTCATTCTCCAAGGCCAGCGCTAGCTTTTCTCTACGGATGGGTGAGGAGAGAACAGAGGTAACTAGGTCAGCAATCTCTTCAAGTTTGTTGAGTTCACAAGAAGGAAGGTCGATCAAAGGACTAGTTTCAGGCATTTCTTCTATGTGTTCCTCTTCGGACTCGATAAGGTCCTGTGTGACTTCCACTGAAGGATCCTTACCCTGAACCTACGAACAGAGCGTGCACAATTACTGTCTCATCCCAATACATATGCAAGAGTAAATCAAGTCAATAACACATACATAAATCCTTTCATACCTTCAGTTGCCTGGAAAATACCTAACCATGAAGAGGAGAAGTTTGCTGCTTGTGAATCCTACAGAAGTCACTACCATTATCTTAATAGGTATTTCTCAAAAAGTGAAAAAAAAAAACAAAACAAAACACAAACCACCAAAACCTAATGACATCTGTGAAATAAAGTAGTCTGAAGCACCTTGAAGATAAACACAAAACATACTAGGAAAAGAAAAGATGGGCATAACAAAACCTTCTTCCAGTGTCTCAAACAGAAGTGTATGAAGACTTCAAGTCACAATAAGAGCCCACAGGTGTGTTAATGTTACACGAACCATAACAAAAGGACCAAGAACAAAAGACATGAAAGGGTCATGTCCCAACTGAACAGGGGAAAGGGGATGCAATCATCTCATCTCCTGCTCTACAACGCTTTCCTTCTCCTCTGTATGCCCCTCTCATCTCCTCAGCCTTCTCATGCACCCTATGCTTTTTATTCCCTTCACTGATCCAACCCTAAGATTCATAAATTCCCTGTGGACCTCCCTCACAAAGGATCACCTCTCAGACAGCAGTCTTGAAGTGCTAGGAGTTCTGAAATACAGTGCAAGAGACTAAGGCTAATGTTTTGCGCTGTCTGATCACACAGAGACCTCCCTCTCAGACAGGTGATCAGCTCAACCCCAAACGGGACCAGTGTGAAACCTGGACTATTTATTAAACACATATACTTGCAATTACTAGCATTGGTTCCTTTCAACAATGGTATTTGAGTACTGGCTGAGAAGACTTGTAGCCTAATGAATGCTAAGTTTAAGAATGCATCTAAATTGCCTACTTTGTTCAAAGCAAACTGCTAGAAAACCCCAGTTCCAAGTATCTTTAGTTACAGCTTTACACTTTTAAAATCTGATACAGTTACAATAAGTTCTGACATGAAAGCCTGGGTTTCTTCTTTTAAGTACACGTCGGTGCAATTCCACTGAATTGTTAATTCCAGAGATGAAAGTGTTAAGATCTATACTCTGTTTCATAATAATGAAGATTGAAATATCCATAAGACATGGATAATAAGACTTAGGTCATGATGAAAAAATGACCGAGATTTTAAGCTCTGACAGCAATGTCACCTCTGCCTCTCACAAAGCAGGATCTGTCTCCTTGTGTGTTAAAACAGATTGTTAGTTCCACACTCCAACTAGTTAGCTCCTTGCAGACTGGGAGAAGGACAATTAAAATCTGGCACCCCCCCCAAAAAAAAGAAAACAAGGAAAAGAAAGAAAAAGAAAAGCCACAGAAAATAGTGATGAGCATATGCTTATTTTCCAAATAGATTTAAAAATTACAAACCAAATACGTGAAGCCACAGAAGACACTAAATCATTTGGAAGAAACAGAATATTAAAATATAACTGTACCTGGCAGATTTTCTCCCAAATTTCATCACAGCCAGCTTTTTCTTGAAAACTCAGTGCTAAATCATAATTTTCTGCTTCTGACCAAACAATCAAGGTGTCCTGTACAAGACAAAAAAAAAATTGTTTGAGACAGTTCAGACCTACACCACATATTCATCTGTATTCCATTAAGTCATGCCTAAAGATTAAATAATAATTACACTTGTTAAAAAAAGACTATAAGCCACTGAAATATTAAGTTACCTGTTCTGCTGTAAGGGACATTTCTTTTTTGCTTTATGAACATCCTCGTACATATTATCCATCTATGTATTTTTTCCATACCAAAAACATTTATAATGGCATTTTTCTGCAACCTAATTCCAAGCTGAGGCTCTTGGTTGTGCATGTGAATGCACACATCACAGGAAATTAAGAAAACTTGCAATATAAAAAGTTAAGTCTTCTCATATTTAAGAAGCTGCAAACCAAAGTAAAAGATTACAGTGTTTCCTCCTCAGAAAGGGTTTAATACAGCTGTAGCAATGTGAGAAACAAAGCCTCACCTATTACAAACAGGTGTCTTTTTCCTGAATTCAAAGACATACGCCATGGATTATATAAAACTTGTAAGATACTACTAAAGCTCCAAACATCCTGCCATCAGGTATTTTCACTTGAGCAAATTTTCTTTCCCTCCATTCTTATTGCCTCTATTCAATTTGTACACTTGCACAATACGTCTAGGAATTTGTTGGAATTTCTGAACAGACTTTTTTTTTTAAATGGAGTATTATTAGGTCACTTGCTGCTCCAAGTTATGCATTTTCGTTCAGTATATATCTAACAAAATATTTTATGACTTATTTCACTAAGACACTACTACTACAGAATCTCTTACTCTGAAATAAACATAACTACCTCATTCAGGTTAGAACAGGTCCTAGACAGGGGGATTCAAACACACACTGAATAACGGCACTTGCACAGAAGAACTGTGTGAATGTAACTTAACTGGCTGGCAGTGAACTGCAGTATATCTATTTGTTCTTTCATTTTTACTCCTTCATTTAAAAGAAACAGAGTCTGCCCTTAATGGAAAGCACTGAGCTCACTGCCCTGTGACCTTAACGCTGCTCAGAGATTTGTTTCTTTTTGCAAGTGTCCTACACCACACTTACACTTTTGTGCTCCTGCCACAAACATTAATAGGTAGTCTGCCTGCTCTTGGGCTCTGATTCACGCGTGCAAGTGGCACAGCTTCATACAGCTGACATGGTTGTGCTTACAGCTGTCCAGCCTCATCTCTGGCTCACGGACAGCTGAACCTGTGGTTACAGCGTGTGAGGTTGGAGTGAGCAGTTGAGCTGGCCTTCAGTGAAAAAACAACTGTAAACTGCAGGGACTGAAAAGCCTGATGGGCTCCCTGGCCTCGTTCAGAATGAACTGTCACAGAAAGCAGATACGCGGAGAGCGGGCCCTCAAGTGCTCACTCTGTATTGCCAAAGGCACTTTTTATCTTGCAAAGACTGAAAAACAAAACACACAAGTTTTTGCTATTGTATTTTATATAATGTTATAAAGTATTTTGATGTAGGGTTTTTGAACAAAGCTTTGTATCATTTCCATTCAAGTCCAGGTACGCTGAGCAATGCCAGTTTGTTACCACTGGAAGACACTTTACAACATAACAGGAACTCAGTCAACAGCTTAAAACAGAGTGCCCAAATGACTTAAATATGCTACAAATTAGCAGCATCAACTTGCCTTTCACAAAGTACCCTCTCTAAAAAATGCTCATTTACAGGTTAATCCAAAAATCAGAATTCTTAAGTACAATTTTATGGCAGTTACTCATTTCAAATTTTTATTTTTGTATCTGAAAACTTTCTGTGAAATTATGGATGCCCTAACACTCAGAAAATGGATACACTTCCAGGTAAGCTAAAAACCAGAGGCACCTCAACAAACAAAGAGAGACATGCATGAAGAAGTCCTGTTCATAGCCCAGAATCATTCCACTAACAGGCCTACTGCAGTAACTCAAATGACTGTGTGCATCCATAGAGACTGTACTTAAATTTTTTTGTGACAATTCTCGGGTTACTGAGTAGTAGTTGTTACAATCTATACTGCTCACACGAGTAGAAGTTATGTAAGTTTCTCCAAAAATATTTCGGAAGGACTTCTGAAATATAAACTGTCTGAAGTGTTTCCAGTGAACAGGCACACAGAGGAACTGCACGGAACAACCAGGATCCTTCCTGCTCCCTTTCAAGCACTTCCGCTCACTCTTACCAAGCAAGATGCTGCCTATTTAATCATCTTTATTAAAAGGTAGTTTCATTAGAAAATAATTATCCGACACCAATATAATATTTACTCAGCCATGCGCTTCCTGCATGTCCCAAGATGACTCAAGATCAGACAGATATCCTCCAGACCTAGCTCCTTCACAAGACTACTGCTTCGGCCCGCTTAGATCAGCAACAGCAACATGCCTTCATTCCCTCACACAACACAAGACAAAACAAAACAAAGATTAATTCAAAACAATTTATTTGAGCTTTACGAGGGCAGTTCTAACCCCCCATTGTCAGTACTGGTTTGTACAATGCCTGCTACTCCCTCTCCTGGTTCCAGCACCAGCCCCTCATCCCCCTCCTATGCCAGCACAGGTATGCTGTGCAGGGAACCAGAGAGAGGACAAGAGACAAATAGAAATTAAGCCAGCAACAAGACGTGTTCCAGGGGGATCAGTTCCTACATCTAACCTGCTGTATGGCTACGTGAAGACTCATGCTGGCACAAAGGAGTGAAGAAGCCCCCTGGTAACTGCTCTGGCTGGTGACAGCAGCACCCCCGGAAGCCTGTAAAATCCCAGCCTCAAGTAACTCCACTGATTTTGCCTGAAGTAAATTGCTCTGTTGTCACTTGAATGATGGCAACTGTGTTTCAAGAGCATTTGTACACATTCTTCATCTCAGATCTGAAAACAGATAGAGTGTACCTAAAGGAGAGTTAATATCAGAAGGTGGTGTTTACGATGAGAATTTCTGTAGCTTTTTACTAGTCTTAAACCCATGCAACTGAAAATTACCACCCTTGTAACAAAGCTGGAGGAACAAAGCACACAAACGGATCCATCTGACTTTCACTGAGGCACCCGTACATGCTCCTCTGCCCACATGCCAGGGAACAGCAACCTCAAGGAGAGGGCGGAACAAGACGTGGGTGTGGTAACACCCTGAAAGCGCTCCTGCTGGAGCCTCCAGAAGATACCTTGGCAGCCACGGCGTGCTCAGCGGAGGCATGCATTTCTCAAAGCCTATGCCCAAAATCCAGGGAGCTGCTAAAGCTCTTTAGGTGTCTCACACTTTTTGCGTACAAAGCATCAGGAGTTCTTTTAGGCTGAGCAGCAGGGCACCCACATCCAAGTCCCCTTCCTATTGCATGCCTAACACTGTGACAAAACTGAATTCTGCACAAAAGCCAGAGAGACCACCAACACGATTCAAGAAGGCAGTATTTATAGTTAATCAATCATTATAGTACTACTTAGTGCAAATAGTATATATTGGGAATTATAAACTGATGCACAGCAACTAAATATTGGGTATTTTTCCACAGAACTATGGTATGCAAATCCAAACTTAAGTGGCAGCTATTCCGTGAGTCAATTCAAGTTATTTTTAAAGAGACAGATGTGTAGGCAGGGCGTGTTTCCTTTTTGTCAAGCTGCACCATGTTGTGGCTTTCCCCAAACCCAAGATCAGCACCTTAATAAAAATCTGCACCTACACTCTGACAAGTCAGTCAGCTACAAAAGCACCTGTCCTGGACAGATGAGCACAGCCTCCAAGTCTGCAGGCTACCTACAGCACAGCAGACTTCAACACTCGACTAGAGACACCAAGACCACCTCTGTTCTTCACTGGTTAACCAGAATATATTGCCTAATTCTTTACGCCATTTTAAATAACATCGGTTCTGAGACACCGAGGTGTGAGTACCACAATCTGAGCTGAGGCTGAAGTTTCACAAACTGCAGCACAGGACTGCTACACGAAGTTTTGATCTTTGCTACTCTGCAGCACATCAAATTCAAAGACAAAGCACTGTCAACTAAAAGCAGTATGAGCTCAGAAACTAGACAGTTCTAGAACCTGCCTCTGGAAATCATCCATCATTATTCCTCTTAAAAACAATGCAAAACATCTCCAGAAGAGTGAGAAGTGAAGCAAAGATTCGGCCACAAGGACACAAAGCATTAGGATTGGTAATAAAAGCCAACCTAAACAAACTTCAGCCTAAGATCAGGTTTTTGGAACTACAACCTAGAAAACCTTTTCTACAACAACAACAACAACAACAAAAACCCAACTTAATCAAGTCACTTGAAACTGCGCAGTTAAGCAAAGAAGGTTTTCAAGTAAGCAGTTGTATGGAGTTTCAGAGTATAAGTTGCAAAAGGAAGCAATTCTAACTTTGCATCAAACACAATCTGTGCTCGTATTTCGTTATGCAGTAGCTTCCTCTACTAAACAGGAAGCAGTTCAAGGCTCTTGCCTTTCAGAACCCTGTAGAGCTCCCACAAAGACCATCCTCTCTTTCCTCAGCAGCCCACCCAAGAAAAGCCTACAACCATCATCTGACTAAATACACCAGTATCTACTGAGTGAAAAATGGAAACCACAGAACACAGCCTTCTGTAAAGCTAGGCCCACAACTGACTCACTCCAGCCAACCTGTGCTCAAGAGCTACAAAAGTCTCTTTCCCCAAATTCTCATGACATAGCTTGTCACCTTTCTTTCAAAAAAAAAAAAAAATCCTAAACAAAACCCTTAATGATTTGCATCTTCATCATTTAGGAAGAAAAAAAAATAGTTCTCTAGTGCTGAAACACTTCTGGATACCATAATGATGAAGAGCAGTATGAAACACTGAACAAAAGAAATAGAGAATCTACTGCAGAACAAAGAGGCAGGAAAAAAAAACACGTAATAAACCACGAGAACAATGAAGGCAGAGACACCAGAAATGAATGCAGAAGGAAAAAGCAATAAAAGCAAGAGATTTAGTAAACTAAGTTTTGTAGTGGATTAAACAAAGATGACCTATTAACGTAGCTCCCAACTGTTTTACTTCTTTGTTCTGAAGAAGCCTTACCCCCAGGAGAGGCAACTGTGCAATTAAGCCCCACCATGGCTAGTCACTTTGCTTAGGAGAGCAGAAGGTTCCAGGGCTTAAAACAAAAACTAAACAACAATAAGGGAAGTCCCACAAAAACAAATTCCTTCATATTACTTCCAGAGAAAAAAAAACTCAGGAAGTAAACACTACAGAAATAACAGAGCTGGCTGAAATTTTGCCCTCCTGACGTGTCGATTATTTCATATGAGCAGCTTTTGTCTCCCACTCAAGGCCATGTATGTTTCTAACTAATTTTCATATATATGTGTATATATTAATAAGACGAACATGTAAGCTTCTGGAATACAAAGTAGTGCAGCACCACAGGCTTCTAAGCAAGTTTTTCATCTCTATGAAAAAACAACATTAACAACTGCATGTCTCACCACTTAGCCCTTTTTCTCGAAAACTGTGTAGTCTTAAGCTGGAGAAACCTACGGATACCAAGTCACTTTGAACATAAAACAACTCCTCAGCATCAGTAATCAGAAAAAAATAAGACCTAGTAAAGATACTTGCCTGCTGCTTTTGATACGCAGTATTTGGATTTATCTTCGATTCTAGCAGTAGCGAACCTGGAAAAGTTATGAAGATATTTACTGAGTTTAACCAAACAAACATTTCCATGGGTCTTACAGCAGCCGCCTGCATGCCAGACAACATATGCTCAATCTAATCCGTATCTTCCAGAAAGTCCTGGAGAACAATCTTCTTTAAATCTAACTCCTGACAAACAAGCCAGGTAAAACAAAATCCAACAGAAACACCCACATAAAAGCGCTTTCCTCTTCTACTTGAGACCAAAATTCTCTGCAGCACTATTTTCTCCTTCTGAAACCTGGTGTGACAATTAACTGCTTTAAAGGCCATTTAACAAATCCGTACAAATTTGCACCAGGTAGCATGCTGCACAGCATAAAAATGTATTTGCCCACACGAGCCACGTGGGCCATTTGCTTTTATTTCCTTCAACTGTCCTTCAGAAGTGAATCACCCAGATAGCATGAACCCAAAGACTTGACTTTGTGTATGTGAGCAGTGTATGTATCCTGGCAACAGCTCCCGAGTCATTTATACCAGTCTGAGGTGGTTTATTTAGCACATTAGCACCTGTCGGCTGACCGAACGGCAAGCGCGTACCAAGCAAAAGAGAGCCTTGAGGTGACTTCAAAGAGCAATAGAATATAATGGCACATAATTTGATTGCCTTGGAATATGATCGGTAAATTTCTAGGGAGGAAAAAAAAAACACACACACACAAAAAAACACCACGACCATAATATTTCTGTAGTAGTAAGAAGAGGAAAAGGGCACTTCAGAACATGGTGGGGGGAGGGGGAGGTGTAAATATTCCGAGGCCGAGCAAGATGTCGCCCCACGTAACTTCACCTCCGGCCAGGGCACCCCGAGGGGCGCAGGCTGCGGGGCCCGGGGGCAGGGCTGAGGGAGCGGGGCCGGCCCGGAGCTCTCACCGTCCGCCTCGGCGCGCACCAGCAGCGACATCCCCTTGAGGCGCTCCACGTAGGTGGAGGAGACGTGCCCGGTGCCCCTGTCGTCCCATTGCCGATCCTCGTTGAGGGTGTACACCTTCACCCGCCGCCGGGTGTCCGACATGGTGCGGGCCCAGCCCCGGGCCCGGGCTCGGCCCGCGGGGGGCGACGGGTCGAGGGCGGCGGGGAGCGGGGCTCGGGGCGCGGCCGCTCAGGGGCTCCGCGGGGCCTCCCCCGCGCCGCTGCCCATGGCCGCCCGCCGGCGAGAGGGCGACGCCGCGCCCCGGCTCGGGCCCCGCTGGCGCCGCTCCGGCAGCTACCGCCGCGCCGCCGCCATCTTGTCGGGCGCCTCCCGCCGCCTTTCTCTTCCTCCCCGCCCGGCCACGGGCTCCCCTCGCAGGGGCTACGGCGGCCGGCAGGAGCCGCGGGGCCGCCGCGGGACGGCGGCAGGGGGCGGGCGGGCGGTGGGGCGGGGCCGGTGCTGTGAGGGGAGCGGGGCCGCGGCCGCTCTGAGGGCTCGGCTCGGCGGGGCTTCCCCCCATCCAAGGGGCACATATTGCAGCCTCTAGTTATGCGTGCTAAGGGTATTTCTCTCTTAGAGCCTGCCCTAGAAGCTGCTACCAGCGCTAAGCACCCCTCTTCAAACACAACGTACATACCTAGCTAGGGCTGCCACCCCCAGCCCACCAGAGCTCCGCACCCACAGGTTAAAAATTAGAGCTTCTTGGTGCCTGCCCTCAGCCCTCGTGGGGCACAGTCCTGTACCAGCGTACCACAGCGTACCAGTTAAGACAAACCACTCACCCTTGTAAAACCTGTACAGCTTCCTTTTCATATTAAAGCCAGCTACCCCCTTCCTCTATCCAAAAATAAAATAAAATAAAATAAAAAGGTAATGGTGAAATTTAAAGCTTACTTCTGGCTATTGTGGATAGAAAGGAAGAGCACAGAGCACCTGCTGCTCTGCTAGGGGACAGAAGGCTGTACGTGAGGCCCGGGGAGCTCCAGCACTTACACGGGGAAAATGGAGCATGCAGCAAAGCCGGCTGTGTGAAGCGACGGGGACCTCAGGGAGAAGTTCAGAAGCGTCCCACAACATCTTCCATGCTCTGAAGGGAAGGGAGAGGGCAGAGCGAGTGCTCCCCAGGCCAGGGTGTGTCTCATTCCCAGACAAAGCAAGGCTCTTTTTGCTCTTGCCTAATTGCAAAAGCAGTCACACCAGTATAGCACTTACTGAAAAGACTGACATTTCTCTGGTTTAAGTTCAACCTTGTTCCAAATAAAGAGAAAAAGCAGTTTACTGAAGAATAAGCCACCATATGTAGCCATGTACTACGGTTCCATATGTCAGAAGAACCTTCACTGGGCAGACAAGACAATATTGAGAATATTTACATCTATGCAATGATTAAGTCTTGGGTTTTGCCCTGATGTTGTTTGTAACAGGCCTCTAAGATTTACCACCATTCAGCACCCAATATTTGAGTCACTGATCCTTTCTCAGTGCAGCTTTCAATCAGCAGAACAACCAAAAAGTTCAGCACTCCCTCGCAGGTGGAGTAATGCATCTGAGCACTGGCTTGCCTGCTTATTTACTCTCTGTGAGAAGAACCCTTACCAAGGTGCTGGGGAACTAGGGTTCAACCCCAGTCAAACCTGTATTTTTGTCTTTAACAGGGGCCACTGAAGACACAATGATTATCTTTTGCAAAAGATAACAAGATACACCTCTGAGAACAATCACATACGCTTATCTCGAACATACTTTCCGTGTGCATCATATAATTATGAATAACTAAGTCAGTAACTGTACAAAAAAAAGGCCATGTTACCTTTGTAGTTTCACCAGCCATGGTTTGAGGATCACAACAAGCAGATAAGGTCCCAGCTACATTTTTAGTGGTCTTTTCTATATTATATGGCTTGATCCTCTCAAGATATTACACAAGGACCATTTCTGCACCAGTGAAAGTCCAATAAGAAGAAAAGAAGCACGTGAAAAGAAAAAACACAATGGCCACTGCATACTGCTGCTTCAGGACATCTGCCTCTCTTAAACTCCAGCCTTCTTCTGCAAGAACTCTATGCATACTCTTCAGTTCTTCAAACAAGCGTGTAAACGTGTGACCTCTCCTTTTAAAGTTTAAATATGACACTTATCCAGATACACACAATAGCGAGAAACCACACTAGAAGATACTGGAGTGAGTTCTCATTATCACGGTGAACAACTACAAAAGGAATAGGAAATATGTGAGCCAGAATCAGCACACACAAAAAATATTTCTCTGCTTAAGCTGCAAAATAAGTCTGTGACCACCTCAGGCATGAAAACAACCTCTCTGGAAAACCTCCTGAACAGATGCAGACATTATATTCCCTTGGTCACCTGGCTCCTTTTTGCAGAGAACAGGACTCTGCTGCCTGGGCATGGTTTGGCTGGGGTGTACAAACTGCAACATGACCTTATCTATTCCACTAAAAGTCAAGTCCATTCTGGGAAGCTTTGCTTTTAAAAATCATGCAAGCATTGTTCCAGCTGCTCTTATGAATCTGATTTAAAACCAGAGTAAATACAAAATCAGGAAAGTAATACATGGAAAGTTCTACATCATGGGGCTCAGAAACAGCAATACAGCACTTTTTAATTGAGTTGTTGCACCTGTCAGTAGCTCACCTACTCGTTATCATAGAGCAATATGTTGTAGCTGTTGAAGTTCTCCATTCGTTATCAAAACAATAAATTGTGTTAGGATAGGCTGCATACAGAGCAAGTCATCAGTTTTGACAACATGGAGTGGCTCTAACTTCATTTACTCATTTCTACATCACATAAAAGTTCTTGAAGTTAGACTGCATCGTTCCCTCTGGCACATAAGCCCAGAAGTATGATTAGGCCAGTGCTTACACTGTCATTGTACGTGTAGTATTTATTGAAAGCATTTAAAAAAACCTCAGCTCCTAAAGCTCTGTGCCTATGTGAAAGTTTCAGCTTTGCCAAACACAGTTATAGCCCTCAACTGTTACAAAGATATAGCACCAGCTTTGGTGTGATAACAAGTTTCCAAAAATTATTATTCTCTAAACAGGATGGAAAACAAGAAATTTTGTTTACATGCAACAATAACAAAAAAGTGATTTTAAAGAGACACTATTACCTTAGTTTCTGTAAACATCACCTCCAGTTCTCTACAAGGTTCAAACACTGTTCTAACTGCAAGCTCTTTGGAGCAGACCAGTTTTGCTTGTCTGATGGTAGTGCAACGATTCTCTAGATTTCAATATCTTAACACAACAATGCTAAGACATCTCACTTCTCTGAAAGTTTTCACCAGTTGCACAATACAGCTCTGAGGAAAAGCAGCCTAGACTCTGCAGACAAACCAATTTAAACAGCATACTTTCACTTAAGTTGCATTTTAAGTTGTTCTCTCCGTGCTATAAAAAAGTAAGTATTCACATGGATTTAAGCTTTTTTTTTTTTTCCCTCTTAGCAGTAACACATTTTTGCTTGCTAAAACATTATTGATTTGGACACTAGCTGGCAATATAAAAATAGGCTAGGTAAGGTTATTCTTGCCTTCAGGTGGAACAACGGATGTGGAACCAATTTTTCAGAGTTCTCACACAGAGGTTGGACTGATCACTTGCTAGATGCAAGTATTTCCTCACTTTTTTTTTCCTAAGTATTTTGGATTCTGAGATTTAATGCCAGAAAAATAAACATCCACAACTTGAACTCTATCTTTTCATATTAGAAGTGCTTAGAAGTATATATATAACTTCCTTTACGATACTATTAAGTTATAATAGTGAACTAGAGAAATTCACTAACATTTATTAATAAAGTTTCATTTATATTCTGTTACCAAGATAGGCTTCTGAAGCCTACAATTTGTTTGGAAGAATGTAGTTTATTTTATTACTAACAGGTAATAATGGGTAACAATTATTTTGAACCTTAAGGATGACAACGTCAGCCTTTGAGTAAAACATTGAGATTCTGATTTACCATCATAATCCATGCAAAAAGCTCGTTAAAAACAAACAAACAAAAAACCAAAGCAAGAAGACTGCACCAGCCTAGTGCCTGCCTTAAAAAGAGACTACAGTGGTAGCTTTCATTTAGCACAAAGAGGTATCTCAAATACAAGTCTCCCTCTCAAACTTCAGTTAGGAAGTTCAAACTCTAACTGGATAACCTTCGTTAAATAGCACCAAGAAATGAAGCTGTAAAATGCCAGGCTGCTGCCTGGAATCCTTGTTATGCAATGCTGCTTCACTGAAGTAAGTTCACAGCAGGCGGTGTAATGCTGCAACTGCCCAACTTCACTTTCCATAGCAATTCTCAATGGCTCCATTTAAAATGATGGGTCATTACAGAAGCTAATCATCTACGGCAGTAGAGACAAAAATCACTATTTCAAACATGAAGAAATTGCTACAGCAACAGGGCTGAGTTCTCTCTCAAGCACTAGGAACCCACCTGTTCTCCAATTAATGCTGATAAGCTGAGGGAAGTGTCAAGCATCTCTCACACCATGGCCCAACCTGCTGTTAGTGACGGCTCCCAGACGGACCCTGGGTGCCTGACCCCAACCTGCTGTCCCTCCAGAAAGGTTCTCACTTGCTCGCACTTACTCAATTCTTGGTTCCAGCTGAACTTCTCTCCTCAGAGGTGAGCAGCTGGTTTGTGCTCCTCCCATACAGTTCCCAAACTTATTTTCTTCCACCCCTTCCCATAGGGCCTAAAACTTGTTACAAGTGCAGACAGTCAGGTTCTACCACAGGAACACTCAAGTATTGTCCCCCACTAAGCAAAACTCCTCCAGCACCCCTAACAGCTTAGTTACCAAGATCACCACCTATCACACAGACTAACAAATCATCAATATTGCTGTTACTATGAGTGAGAAATTACAACTTGTATCAAACATTTAGATTCTTTGGTCTCTTAATCTTCAGATTCAAATGCAAGCATCTTATTGGTAATGTGCTAGCTAAAAAGCTCCTAGCATTAGTATTATAGTAACTAGAACACCCTTCTGTTTACTACAAAAAGAAGCTTTACAGAAAATTGTCTATAATAAAAATAAGCTAAACCTTGGAAAACCAATTAAGATTGCAAAAGTCAATTTCTGAAAACAGTTATGAGAAATGAAAATGTTTCTGAGCTTCCGTTCAGGAATTTTAACATTTGTCACTATTTCATTAACACTATCCAGGATGATAGGGAGCAGCCAGGATACCAGCCATTTAAGTTAATTCACAGGAAGCAAGGACATTAGAATTCTTGCTAAGAAATACAAGGATACAGTTCTCACAGAAGAGCAAAGATTGTTAAGGAAAAATTTTTCCATTTTACATAATAAAAGACAGACAACAACAAAGAAGGGGGCCATTTTTTTTTTTTTTTTAATATTTTAGGTCAGAATAAAAAAGGCAAAATATTTTTTTTACTATACATTCACATTTCTCTTCTCTCCACTGTTTTTTTTTTCTTTTTTTCTTTTTTTCTTTCAGGAGGTCCAGAGCTGACTTGCCATTAGAAACTTGATTTTCCTGTTAGGAATATCTACAGATTTGGGTACACCAGAAGGGACACCTCATTGATTTTTAAGGTCTGTACATCACAGTAGAAAAAAACAAGGAGTTGTATGTTTTGAAATTTAAAAGAGATCAGTGAGTCTGATAATAGAACATAATCATATAGAGGAATTCTGAGACTCTTAATGAGGAGGTTTTGGGGGAAAGAACCATCACATCATTTGTTTATTGTAAAACAATTATTTTAGTATTTTTATTATGTATCTTAAAACCCAGTATTAATGAACCCAGATAAGTGATGTTGTTTCAGGTAGGTTCTTCATTTTTGTCCCCCTTCTGCTCAGATACCTTAGCAAGTCTGAACCCTATGGCAGTTATTATGTATTTATCTGAAAGAGTACCCATCATGATACAGGTGATAATTTGTAAAGTTTTCACATTTTGCTCAGCATTTAAATCTTAGACACTGAAAAGCCAGTAAAACCTGGACTGGCCAAGTATGCCTCTCAACCACTGTCATACCTCATCAACCAAATAGGAGAATTCCTTCTCCCAGGAAGTACTTTTAAGTACTTGCCTTCCATCTTTGCATTTTTATCCTGAGATGGTAGCAGGAAGAATCTTAAGCACTGAAATGACTTAAAGTAGTCTGCTCTTCAGTCTATGCAATTCCACATTCTTAGATTCTCACCCATGCTACACAATGTAAGAATATTGGTTTTTCCTGTTTCTTTTGAACAATTTTTTAATCAGTTTGAGTACTTTTAAGTTCTACATCACCTTTAAGCATGAATACCATCTATTTTAAAAATATGATTCACTACCATCCACATGCAGATTCTTGTGAAGACATCTGCAGATTCAAGCAAAGGTGTCTCATGTTTCCATGAACTACCAGGCCTTTTTTTCCCCTGAAAGAGAAAGAAAATACTCTGTAACCAACTAATATCAAGACATCAAATTCAGAAACACTTTTTGAAAGACTGTAATTTTCTTCACTGAATTTTAATTTCTTCTAGCATTGTGAATCATTTGTAGAAGATTGCCACAGATCGCCTTAAGTTATCAGGGGTGCATTTGCAACTCTATTTGCCAACCTTGTTGCACAATTACTCTTAATCTTATGATCAGATACCTTCCAGCTCTAGCAGCTTCCTAAGGAAAACAGAATACACAGAATAGATTTGGGAAAAGTTGAGACAAATCTATCAACCATCAAATGCATGCTTGGAAACTAGTTCTAGAGAAGAGCTTTTGGCACTCCAGTAAGTGAGTTTCAGTTTCAAGAAAACTGAAAAACAAAACAAAACAAACAACAACCTCACCTTCCCCTACCCTGCCCTTCCCCCTACCCCAATATAAAAAATGGTGGCAGGGTAGAGAAGATAGAATACTTACAGGTATTCTAGATTAATAAGTATGTTGGTTTTGGAGAAAATACACTGTCTAGGATGACTGAAACCATCAAAGAATTTGTACTCTTTTTACAGCATCAAGCTCTTTAGAACAAAGTGGTATGGAAGGCAAGGTGCTACCTTATGATAAATTGTAACAATTGGCAAGCAGTATTCACACAACACTGAATATCAGCTATACAGTACAAGAAACAGACTGATAGTCCTATACAACAGTTGTAAAGAAGGCACAGTACTGAGCTGTCAAATGTTTCCTGTGGCCTTACCAGTCATTGAGATGAAGTAGATGACTGTGGAACAGTACCTCCCATCATAATGCTGTTTTTGTCTGTGAGGGTTTTAAGCACAGTTGTGGCTGGTGACTGCAGAATTTTACGTGAAAGCCTCATTCTACCATCAGTTGGATCACGCCCGAAGTATTTAACCTGTTAAGAAAACTTACCACTTTAAGACCACCACACCGCTTTCAGATCTGATAACGTTATCTTAAATCACCATACGAGACTAATCAACTTAAAGATAGAATTAGCTTTAAAAAAAAAAAGAGAGGAAAATGCTTAAAAAAACCCCAAACATGCAAAACCACATACAACAGACACTGTTTCATCTATACGGCTTAGTCAGGTCAACATGGTACCTAAGACAGCAAGGGCATGACACTAAAAACTCTGATTGGAGGTGATCAGGCATTTAAGGAGCACAGAAAAGCAATCTGATATAGCAAAGTATTTCCTTCAGAAACACAAAACAAAAAAATTCAAATACTAAAATACAAAGAGTTTGTTATCATTTTAAAGTTCAAAAAAATCTACCTGAATTTCTTGTCCAACTTCTAATCCCAGGGCACTAGGATGTTTAATCTAGAACACAGGATTTTTCAGAAAAACTCAGTTTTCAGGAGGGAAAAAACAAACAAAAAAATACACAGTTGTCTTCATGCTACATCTCAAGCAACCACGCATGGACCAAAGTGGCTCAATGAACTAGTCAACTAATGAACTACAGACTTCTACGTTACATAGAAAGGGTATTAGAACTAAAGATGTGATGTCTATAAAAGTATCAACAACAGGATGATAGCAAGCATACAGCAAGACTCCTTGCAGCTCTAAACACAGGGCAAGCAAAGGTTAAACAAGAAAATGCTGCTAGTCTAAGACAGCTTTTTGTGTTACAAAAATAGACTCTAGACTCCAGTATGTGTGTTACAGCTGATGGAAACTAGGTTAGGTAAGAATTCATTTAAAACAAAAAAAAAGTGTTTTAGAATCTCTAGTTTACATTTGTTTAAGGATGCATTACCTTTCTTTGATCGAGCTGTGAATTATGAAGTAACACTGGTGTCATGTTTGGATACAATTTTATCATCACTCCAGAATCTCTGGAAAACAGAACAAGTCATTTCAAAAATACACTGATAGAAGTCATACATATAACTTATTTCGCAAATTTACTCCAAAAACAAACATTAGAAAACTTTTCATAGACAAGATATTACTCATCCTTTTTTTAAATTCTCCTCTCAACCATGGCTATGCATTTCTCCTTAATCTAAACTGGATGGAAACTACACTGTCCTAACTATTTTAAATACAAAGTACATCCAAAAAGTGCTTGCCACTTCAATCCAAGATGTGTCCTTTCAAAAAAGTGAAAGCAAATTCCAATCATCTCTCTCAGATACAAAGATGAAAAAAGACCTTCAAGCCTGTAATTTAAGGAGACATACTAATAACTAAATAGCAAAAAGAAACAGCCTTATTAAGAGAATGTTTTCAATAGAGCAAAATACTAGGAATAACGCAGGTGCCAACATCACCCGCAGAAGTTTGGCATGCTTTAAAAACCAATTTTATAATCCTATCTATGTCTCAGGAATATATCTATGTAAATAAATTAAATTCAATTTCAGAGAACTTTTCATACCTAATTTCAGTAATTGTGGCTGTATAAACTGCACCAAATTCCAAATTAACTTCCTGCTGTAGGGAAAAGAGAAAAAAAACAGTAAGACACGTACTCACAAACTGCAAACTGAAAAATCTAACAACAAAAAGTCTGTCCTTACATCATCTTTGCAGATTTCACGGATAAACTCTCTTGCTTCATGCATAGCACTAGGTGTGGGAGCAAACACAGAATACGTCTCTTCATCCAGCTGACTTAAAGTTACACCTTAGAAATAGAATTTATTAATCAAAGAATCCTTGGTGAACATTCCTATTTTTTCAGCAAGCAGAAAATTCACATTTAGTAAAGACTTGCATAGAGCAAAATGGTTTTGCATAGTCTGACAAAGATCTCAAGTCCTCATCATTTCAAATATTCTTCAGACTAGGCACTGGACAGCTCTACATACAACTGTATAAACCATGTCACAGGTATACCTGCACGAGCTTGTGTTCCACATGGAACCATACACATTTGCACAATTGTTGCTTGCTATAACCCTGCTGTAAGTGGAAAAAATCTTGAGAGCTTAATTTAATCTTAGCTTCTTCATTAATGTTTATGAATTTCATTATTAAACTGTAGCTTTCATTAATAGCTGATGGAAATTAAAGTTTTTCAGAGCTAGAACATAGTAAGGTTGCACAGAAATTCTTCACACCTCTCGACTAGTTTTCCATCCAACAGGCCACATATGCTTGCAGTCAAAGTAGCATAATCTCTTTTCTCCAACCCAGCCCCCTGACAAGCACTACCCAAGCCAGCTAGATTATTAAAAGAGTTCCAAGTCCAAAGCAGCTGAAGCAGAACATCTACTTGATATGCTATGAACATCAAACATTTTTAAAATGTAGTTCTCTAAAAGTAGGCAATGTGTGAAATTTTACTATATTAACCAATGAAAGAAAGAACCTGTACTTACAGATAAGTGTTCAGAAGAATCTGATATATTTAATGGTATTACAGCAGAAACACCTCTATCATGGCTGAACATTGGCTGATTATTAGCTTCATCATGTTGGCGAGGTGTAAAGTTTGGATTAAGTCTAGTTTCACTGGTTTGAAAGTAACAAAGTACAGCCTCTCAAATACCTAAAGTTCTTAACACTTTAAAAATTCTGCCCACTAACTTCTGAAGCCAACTGCAGCTATTGGTCTAATTTCAACCTCCATTAGTCCAACCTCTACCAATGCATCAGCTGCCCTATTTGGGAAATGGTAGTACAGAAGATGTTAACTTTGAATTTGGCACTTAACGTCAAGCAGAACAAGTTTTTTCCAAGAAATGTAATGAGGTCAGTAAACTTCTCCCACACTACTTGTTACCAGTTTAAGCCCCAGTACACGTCACTCCTGCAACATGATAGTGAGCTCTATTTCTAACATTTCCCAGCATGTTAACAGCATATACAAACTCCTCACAGAGTCCTAAGAAAACAGGGCAAGAGCACCATAGAAAAGAGCTCAGTACCTCTTCCTAATCAAAAAGCTTCAGTCTACAGGCAGAAAGACTACATACATTTGATCTATACTGCAACATGTTCATAACGTATCACTCGCTTGGCTTCACCACTCATTCATGTGTGCGCCATACTTCTGGAAATTCCTGCTGCAAGAAAACCTATAAGCACTTCTACAGAGAATCTACACAACAGAATAGCCAAAATGAGCTTTATCTATTTGAAACACTGGAATCTCTTATTTATTGAGCCTTTACTGTACGTTGATCTGTACTGAGTATTGGAATGGCTAAACATACTAGTCTAAACAAACACTGTTAGACAGGCTGCAGTATAAAGCACCTTCTTCACTTAATATTTCTTCCTATATAACTTGCTAGGATGTTTCTACTGAAGCATAAATGCCCTCAGGTATTAAACAGAGGTGTTCTACAGAACAATTTGTAAAGTTTAAGCCTACCTTTGTCTAGGTTCTGAAAGGACATGAAAGGTAGCATTAACACTTAACAGTAGCTGTGCTAGTAATTTATGTGCTACCAAGTTCCACTAATTAAAACCCCATACAAGAGATTTTTGTACAGTGAAAAGAAGCTATTAACACTTAAGGATAAGTGATCACAGGAAAACAAAGATGTCTTACCCGTCTGTGCTTGAAGTTTTTTCAAATTATAGGCCCCAGGACCCATGAACCTTAACCTTTTTGATAATGGCACATGGATTGTTTCTGAAAGAACACATAAATATACTTTGAAATGCTAAGTATGATGATCCTGAATACCATCACAAAAGTCCTTCTTTTTTTTATGGCTAGTCATATTATATGCTGAACACTGATGAAATTATGTTTAAGTATTAGAATTAATGAAGACTTAGAACGTAAGTAATTTGAGTGTAAATTACCTTAAGCCAATCCAATGCTGGCATCTATATCTATTCTCATTTTGTGAGTTCCACACAACTTCAGCTTATTCCGCTTTCTAATGTGCAATGAAGTAGTACAGTACTGCCCCTCAGGGCAATAAAAAACAACAACTCCCCTCAGAAATCACGAAAGACAGAAAAATATGATACATTCATTAAAAAAAGCAGTTTTAAACAGTAATTTATTGTTAAAAACTATAAAAGACATCAATTCATATCAACATACAATTAATAATTACCTACAACTGGTCCATTTTCTTTTCTGTTAGGTCTGGGTTTTGCCAGTGTTTGGTTCATAATTTGCAAAATCTCCCTCTTTGCAGCTGCAGTGGTTTGGGAAAAGGAAGAAGAGGGAAAAGTTTTGCATAAGACTAATATAAATTTATGTTGCTTCTGTTATAAAGTAGATAACATCCATTCATGAAATCTACCTCTTGCCTAACTTAACAATATATCATGGTAATATGACACATTTTAGGTAGTGTACCTTTGTTGGAGTACGACTTTCTGCTCTGTGTACTAGTCCTACACCTTCAGCACTTTATGCAGACCAAAACGTTAACAATGAAGCACAGAACTGTATGCTATTATTTAAATAAATTAGAGATGATGAGAGCAACAGGGTGTAGCTTTGATTAGCTAAGTTATGATATACTGGCCTGAAACTTTAACTGATCTTCTTGAAGTGATACACCTTTGAACAGGAATTACTAGTTCTTCTATTTTAATAAATGTTTTCTTGTTAAAGTGTTGTCGCAGTTGAGTGGAAATTTCTTACAACTAGAGAAATCCTTATTAATGCTTGTACCTTCAGTTTTCATATGGCTCAATAATATTTCAGCTGTACACACGAGAATACAAAGAAGAGTAAGTTTCAATAGTAGATATATTTGAATTTATGATAAGCAAGAAAAAGTTTGCTGCTGTTTTTGATAGCATTATTCTGTTGGATTTAAAACAAACATGGAATAGGATGTTTGTTAACTGTATTCAGAACAACAAACACTTAAGTATTTAAATAGCAACTAGGTGACTCTTGCCTCTCCCAACTTTCACCTATCAAAAGCAATCCAATTTCAGTGCCCAAAGCTGCACTTCAGCCTTCGTTACCTGTATTATTTAAGGAGTATTGAGCTACTGCATGTTAATGATGAACTCCCTGAGATGTCAAGGACTTTTACCCTACCTTCCCCCCCCCCCCCCCCGGTTTGCTCAACCACAAGTTTTACCGCATTTTTTTCCAGAAGTTATACATTGATTTAAATTGGTCATCATTAGAATCACACCATTTGCATTAAGTATTTTTTGTTCTCTTAACAAGAAAGTATACCTCTAGGAGCAGCACACACTTTCACATACACTATGTAAAACGATATGGAAGATAACCATGCTGGGAAGGGCAAGCTTTTTTGAAGACTAAATGCTCTCAACAAACAAACAAAAGTTTGTTCTGTATCAAGTACTAATATTCAAGCATAGAATATAACACTGAACTTTTTTTTTAATCCCCATGCCTGCCTTAGCCCCCCACCCCCCCCAAAATAAAATATTTAAATATTTAATTTAATACATTTTATAACTTAATATAATGGGTGCAAATCTTAATATGGACATACCAGTGCCTTGCTGAATAGCTTCCATGACAATTTTTATTGGTATTCCTGGTAGTTTTAGATCAACCTAATGTGAAAAGAGTTAAGTAGTGAGTTAAGTAGCATCAATATACACGGAAAGCTTTTTTAGACAGACATTCCTGAAGATTGATAAAATTAATCTTTCACGTTACAATACCTGCAAGGCAGTTATCCCTTTATTAGTACCCGCCATCTTGAAATCCATATCACCATAGTAATCTTCAATTCCCTGTCAGTACAGGCAGAAAGAAAAATTGGAGTAACTATGTCCCAGTACCAATTCTCATTACACCAAAAGTGCATTCTAGGCTTCAGTAAACCACAAAGTAGACTAGGAGCCACTTGCAGACTTGGTGTCACTTTTCCTATTTGTATCTTTTTTTTTCCCCACCCTTACTTCACCACTCCTGATTAACACAGTTCCTTTCTGTTCTTATAAGCTGAGAGCTTTTGTGTTTGTGGCCTAGTTTTTGAATAAATCCCCAGTTTACTTGGTACGATCAACAGCTGCCACAGGAAACAGCAGCATGATCACGTGCATTTTTTCCTCCCCAGCAACCTTGCCAATTGCTCTCCTTCCAATATACTGTGTTTTTCAGTAAACTACTGATTCCAATAATTATGACCCTTTCTTCCACAAGAGATAAAATTTATTTAAAATAGTACACTTATCAGAGCTTAAAAGTAACAACTGAGTAGTTACACAAAATTAACATGACTAGACATTTTATAGATTTTTTTTACATAATAGAGGCAGCTGCAAGACAAAACAGAAGACAAAACTACTAATATATCCAGTAGCATATGTTCTAGAATTAAGTGGGTAAAAATAATGTTACAGAAAGGATGTAGAGGTATTTTACAGAATTAAACATCAGTAGTAACCACTGTGCTACCAAAACTCACCAGGATGTCTGTCAGCAAACGATAGTCCTCAAGATCTCCTTTTTCTGGACTGTATTTGGTAACGAGACCCACTGCTACACCTGCCACTGCACTCGATACTGGAACTCCTAACAGTGGTAATTAAATGTACATTTTTTTTTTTTTAATAAGCTTTGGTCATCTCCAAATCCTTTAACACATTATCATATGCAGTTTATCCTTAAGTGCCATGTTTTGTACCTGCATCCATTAATGCCAAACTTCCACCACATGCAGAAGCCATTGAAGATGACCCTACAGAGTTAGAATATACGAGAAAAATAGTATTAAACCCTGGTAAGAAGCATTCGAAACAAGACTTACTGGTGATATTGTTCAATGACAGTTGGAAAATTATGTTCTGGTAGCCAGAAGATACCATTGGGCAATACATGTACTACAATAAATAATTAGTTTACCAGACAGTTTCTGTAGCAAAAGCACTTTAGCAAGAAACTTAACAGTTTGAATCTTTTGTGATACTGAGCAAGAACTGATCATCAAGCTGGGGAGTTTGTCAGCTGCAAATGGGACTCATTCCCATTCCTCAGTAACTCCTCCTCCCAGACATCAAATCTCACTACAACTGCTAGGAAGTTGCAGATGGCTCTCATGGAACTCCTGGCCACAAAGCAGAATCTGCAGAAAGGTGAAATCAATAGCTTCCTCCCAAAATGGGGAGATAAAGAAAACAGGTATTATCTGTACATCAGGAAGGTTACCAGCTGTGGTTAAATACTGAAGAATGGGTTTCAGTACATACTAACATATTCCTCACTCTGGAGCATAAAAATGCCCCAAAAAGGCCACTTCAATAAAGTCTGCATTTATACTTACACCTTGTATTGATACTGTGCTACTTTACAAATGGAAAGGAAAGGTCCATATTTTAAAATACTTCAGATAGTAGAGCCACCAAGATTAAAAGGCTTAAAACTGAAATCTGTTGTCTACAAAAACATCTATATGTAGTTTGTCAAACTTGAGGTTTTTTGTTTAAGAACAAGACTATCTCTTGTTTCTTGAAGAACAAGAAAGCCATAATACCATTTGACTCTAAGACTTCAGAAGTAACTCGTATTGTGAAAGGGAAATCCTGAGGAATAATTGGTTTCAGTGCTCGCTCTGCCAGTGCACCTGTTAAAAATACAAATAAAAGCCATAAATAAAAGACGATCAAAATATTAGAGCTTACAGCATAAAACAACTTCTGTAGTTTTAACCTACCATGTCCAAGTTCTCTTCTGTTTACACCAGTAACTTTGCCAATCTCGTTTGTTGCATAAGGAGGAAACTATAGAGCAAAAAAATAGAAGCGCACATACAGGAGATTAACTTGTTTCTTTTTCTCTTCAAAACAAACACTTTGAAAAAGTCTCTTTGAAGTTTTGGTGCGTCTCAAGGCAAAAGCAAAAAAAACAACAACTAAATATTAAACAACCACACAACTTCTATCAGTCACTTAGTTTGCAAGTCAGGATTAGTTGACAGTGTTCACTTAGTTCATGCTTTAATTCCCCATAACAAAAGAGAATAAAGCAGCTGCAAGGTAGCCAAGGAATAGGACAACAGGCTTACTCTAACTAAACTTGTCAAACAACATATCAGAAATCTTGTTTCTGTCATACAGATGACACAAATATGTCCCTTGCCTGTACAAAATACTTTGGGCAAGTTCCAAAGGCTGACTAAGACTGGAGATGTAAAAGCACTTATTGACTACTAGTGTAGCATGTCAGCTGCACACATTAATTTACTAGAAGTAATTGAGCAGGTTAATCCTGCCTGCAGTAGTAACCTGTCTTTAAGAAACTAACCTGATGTTAAACTATTAGAAAGGCTGCATAAAATAGCAGCTTATAAATTATGTAGTGCTTTTTAGGAAACCAGCATTTCTGTTGATAAACTATAGGACAAATTCATATATAAATTGTAATTAGCAAAACCTAGCAAATCTAGAGATAATTCATATTCTTGGAATTAAACAATTTCAATTCTGAGAGCAAGACCTAAAGCCCTTATATAAACCATGCAGAAAGCTGTGACAATGAAACTCACCTCATAATGCAGCATGAAGTTTTTATCTTTAACTCCACTGTTAAAAAAACAAGACCATGTCAAAAAGAACCACCAAATGTGTCCTAAATATTATATGTAGTAAGATTATATTCAACTCTACCTAGAAATTGACCAAGTAAATCCTGCAGATCTGTCGATTCATTAACAGCCCCCTCCCTTTTTTTTTTTTTAAGTAAATTAATTAAAAAACACGGTCTACAGTTAACATACGAGGATTAACTCATATGAGTTAACATATGAGGGTTGTATCTTTATAGACATTTAAACAGCTTTCCTAGCTGTCTGGAATAGAACAGGCCCTTATCAATGCTTTATGCAGACTTTGATGCATCAGACAGCAGACAAACCTCAAGAATATCAGCATCTTACTGCACACACTGCAGTACACTTCAACTTCACACATGTCAATGGAATTAATGTCTTCTTATTAACAGCAATTTTTATAAAATGTGTTTAAGTGCTCACCCTCTGTTAGTATCACTGACAGAAAACCATAAAGATACACATACCTCACAGCTGTTGAAATAAGATCTGATTTTACACTTGATTCTATGGAGTCAAATGTAACTGTACAGAGAACCTAGAATAAGGGATAAATAAACAGCTCTTAGATACTTCTATGTTTTACAACTTTTCATACTGATAATGAAGAATGAAAAAATGATTTCAGCAACAAATATGGTACCATCATCTACCACTTCTGAAAACCTTCTTCTCTCAAACACTCATGATTTATAAAGATTATACAATCTTATAAGCGATCACATTTAAAAATGTTGATTTAATGCCTCCTACCCTGTCAGGAGCCTGTAGCAGTTTGTTCACTAAAACTGAATAAGCTCATTTAAAAACCATGGATCTTAATTGTGCAGACAATACTGCATGAAATAGCTAGCCTGCTTATCACACAGACTTCCAGCACACATTATTCTTAGCAGGATAGAATAAGGAAATTTCATGTTTAAACGAAAAGTACAAGCCTTTTGGCTTCTGATACATTATATTTAGAACTTAAATCATTTAACAATACTACCTGTGTTTGACCTCTCTGAAATAAGGCTGATCCATGAAGCATTTTAAACATATTCACTTCGCATTTAATATCTCTGAGGGAAGTCAGATCTCTTCCATCACACCTAAAGTTAGGAGCAGAAATTATGAAATCAATGAAACTATAGTCTCAGAGAAAAAATTGACAGAAATAATTATACAGTAAGGATTTGACATACTTACCTTCTATATTCGTTCAGAATAAGATTTCTAAAAATATCCTTAGAGACCACATTGAAAGATTCCATGATTTCATAAGGCTCAGCCTCTGGAAATTTTTCTGGGTATAAAAAAAAGTAACCGTAACTGAAATTAGGAAATGAATCTCAGAGAACTTCTAAAATAGCATGGCCAACAAACAGCACACTGTAATTTTAAGTACCGCTAGTTTGATATAAACATTTTCTAAATACTAAGAAAGCATAAAATACCTTTCAGCTGCTCTTCTGTTTCAAGCCTTATTTTGTTAATTGCTTCATCTCTAGAAATCTAGAACACAGGATTTGCAACCAGTTAACTCTACAGAGTGGAATAACAGAAGAAGTTTGGGTTGTTGGGTTTGTTGTAAAGTTCTGTAAGACCCAAAGAAAAATAGGACCTCCACACAACTTCAAACAGATCAATTATGTATCACAAGAAATTAGTTCTGGCAGATAAGAATTTACAAGACAATTCATTACTATTACACATACATTCAGATGAGAAGAGGTTAGCATAAAGGAATTAAGTCTTACTACAATTTCATTATATTAAATCAAATCACATTTGAATTGATTACTTACTTTATCATGACTAGAATCCGTGAACACTGCATAGATCTTGTTAAAAGCAAGTCTTTTGGAAGAAAAGAAAGAAATTTTTGAAGACTAAATGTTTGGTTTTTGCAAGAAAGCATCAGACTGCCATTTACAAACACTAATGGTCTCAGCTGTCCATCCTGCCTTCTGCTCTCCTACTCCCCACCACCTCCATGACAAAGTTCACGAAAGCCAACATAACCCTGGCTCCCCGTGTAACCATTCCACAAGAATGCACGAGCTTGCAATGCTTTTACACCACTTATTTTGCCATGTCCTTCTCACTAAGCATAAAAGAAGAGCTAAAGGCAGTGTCCCTAAGTTTCTACGGAAAATGTAGCAAGAAATTCTAAACATTGAAAACATTTTCTTGAACAAGATCCCAAACATTTTAATCACAAATGACTAAATAATCATTAGTAAGTATTTCTGAGTCACTTAACAGAAATTAGATCAAAATTGTTTGTTCTGAACTTACTTCTTTGCACATTCCACAATCTCCTCAGGAGCAACAAATAACTTCTGAACAGTTCTCTTGACAACACCTTGTTCTTTCACTAGCTGTTGAATTCCTTGAATTATGTGCTGGGTATGCTTCACCCCTACTTTGATGGCATGACAGAAATCTTGTTGCAATATATTCTCAGCAGTTGCTTCCAACATAACTACCAATGGAAAGTCAAACACTAGATTAATTACTATTTTATTTTTATTTTTATTTCAATAGCAATCTACAACTCAACCAAGACAATATAGGTTACCTTTAAACTGCATAATAATGGAATTTACTCTACCCCAAAGTTATCTAGCAATACTGTTCATTCCTACTATTGCCTAGAAACAGAAGTTTCAAAGATTTGAAAGATATCTGTAAAGAGTTGCCTACAATTTTCAAACTGAGTACCCAACAGATATTGATAGTTAACCCACTTACCAACTTGATTTTGTGGGGCTCCAGCAACAACTAAATTTAAAATGCTAGAAGACATTTGTTTTCGGGTTGGATTGATAACAGTTTCTCCATCGATTAGTCCTACCCTTACTGCACCTAGAAACAAACTCCGTAAAATTATTGTTATAATAAGAAAAGTTCTTCTAAGGCATCACTTGACTCTGACAATTATACATCTAAAAGCAATAATTAAGCTAAGGATTTGTTTTAAAATATTAGCATGTCAGCTATACATTAAAAACAAATCTATAAAGCAAGATTATCTATTCTTCAGTTTCTCTTTGGCAGTATCACTGCGCAGCGCCTATGGTCTTTATAAAACATTTGCAGTGACACAGTTCCTATAACACATTTGCAATGGCAAAGCTCTTCCTGAGTTCCTGGAGAAAAAGTATTCTTATACAACTACTTTCTCCACAATGCTTTAAGTTTCTTTAAAGACAAAATTCAAGGAAGCTGCTGACCACTGTATTACAATATTTCTGGATTATAAATCCTTATACAAGCGTATTTAGTCCAGAAAATATGCTGCTCTGAAGCACAACAATTCTATGCATCATAAAGTGAATTTCAGCGCATTAAGCAAAAGATATCGGCCTTTAGACTCCAATTCTTGTTAGAAGCAGCAAACTGTTGTCTAATTTGCCCATTATATTCAAGATACTCAGGATTTCAAAATATGTACTTACCTATAGGACCATTCCATGGAATATCAGATAAGGCAAGAGCTGCAGAAGCTAGAATAAAGAGATATAAATCTATTAGCAAAAATGAATTATATTAAAATCACACAAGCAATAATTTTGAGTTTTCTTACCTCCATTAATTGCCAGAATGTCAGGATCATTGACACCATCTACTGCTAAAAGATTACAAAGGATCTGGCATAAGATAAAAGACAGTGAATATTTTTGACCTATAAGTTTTTATTAACTGTCAATAGAAAGCTAAGGACAATAAAACAAAACATTCCACATCTTTATACACGCTTAAACTAAAAAGGAAAGCTGGTTCAGGTGCTTTAGCCAGGAGGCTTATGAAAAAACGTGAAAAATATAACATGTAACACTTATTAACTTTTTCTCTCCCCTGTTGTAACAGAGCACTTTTGAATTTTCTCTCTGTATCTCTGCAACACAATTTGAGAACTAGCATATAATAAAAACATTTTAAGACATGCAAATGAGAAACTAAAAAGTAGAATTACAGAATTAGACTTTTTCAAACTGTAAAGCCATCCTGGATGCCAATAAAAATTGCTTTTCTATCACTTATAATTTTCACTGGACATGCCAAGTCTTCCATTCTAAAGGTAGCTACAGTTAAGGACAGTCAGCACGACATACCTGTGTATCATAAAAGTAGCCTACTGGAAAGAGTGGTCTGATTGACCTATCTGCAAAAGAAACATTGAGAGTGTAAGCACTCAACTTTCAGTAGTCATTATCCAGTTTACCTTCTAATAAACTCCACAAGAAACTGACGAGATAGTTTAAATGAACAACCCAAACAAATGAGAAGAGAAAGGGTAGAGAACCCACAAGAAATTTTAGCATGAGATGTAATCAACTCTAAAATTTCACCAGTGCTCAGAGAAAAATAAGAGGTATATATGGGCAAGTATATCAATCATCTCGTAACACACAGTAACAAACATTAAAAAGTCTTCTATGGTTTAAGATACAAATGGTCTATTAAATAGCATTTTACCAGAAATGCCTCCAATGAAGAGACGTAAAAGACAGGAATGCTTTTATTGATTTTCTTTGAGGACTGTATGCTACTTCCAAGATGTCTAGATTTACTCCTAACTTTATTTGTCTGAAGTGTGTAGAACTCTGACAACCCAGGCCTTAAAGGATGTTCTCTCTCGTTTCATGCAGTCTTAAAATGCTGACTTATTTGACATCAGCTTCATGTACACATTGAACTTCAAAAGCTGTTATCTTAATCGTGAAAGTCTTAAGCCATGATAGAGAGGACTTCAAGAGGAATCAAGTGACAGGGAATGAATGTATATGATTCAGTCCGTCTGTCATGTATTTTTGAGTTTAACTTTGTTCTTTATTCCACTTCTCCAGATAGATATGGAACTGCAGAGGTGACATCTCATGAAGGTGAGATCTTAGATATACTAAGGTGACATGAAAGTTCTTGAGATCCAGACACATATATAAAGGAATATGTACACAGCCCCAGATGACTTAAGTTTTTACAATTAGCCCCAATAAACTTCAAAAAGAAAGTGCAAGGTAGGTTTTCCCTGACATTACTGCAGAAACAATCAACCTTGCAAGCAACAGTTGCAAGTTACTACCTCTTCTCAGAGGCTCATGAGGATATTATGTAATATTTTTAAAATATCATAAATAAAATGATTCAGCCTACCTATTACTCTGCTTGTAAGAATTTCTTTGTCAGTAGTACCAAGTTCTCTTCTTAAATAGTTCGTAGGAATTCTTCCTGCTGCTGCAGCTTTCTGACGATAGTCAACCTTTTAAAAAACAAAACCAGGATTCCTAAGGACAACAGATCACTAATTACAAAGCCACGTAATTGTTCAAGTTAGAGAGGACACCTCAGAAGGTCTATACTCTAATCTCTGGCTCAGAGCAAGGTCTATGCTGAATCAACTGCATCCTGTGTGATGAGCAAAAATTTCAGGTCACTGTCACAAATATCGAATGGGCAATGTCCCAGGATAGACCCTCTGAGAAATTCATTATTATTCAGTCTTAAGGTAGAACAGGAATCATTAATCCTTAACACTTGTAAACCCTTTGAGCATAACACTCCGGCCATTTTTTCCACACAACTAAAATATGATGTCTGAAACCTGGATGCTGTGGCAGACATCCAAGTTCACAAAGCTCTCAGTAGAGAGAACACCCACTGACCATCCTTCATCCACAGATACAGTGATGTTATCACAGACTGCTGTTCTGAGGTCCAAGCTCTGTACTCTGCTGCTCGCCTTCCTCTCTCCTCTCAGCATCTTGAGCTCTGCTATTTAATGATTAGCACAGCAAAGGCTGTCACTAATTATCACAGAACAAGTTTTGTCATTAGTACTTACCACTAGTGGCATGAACTGAGATACAGAAGGCTTGGTTTTACTGACTGCTGTGACCATTACTGCTGTGTCACCTAGCTGGATCAAGAGAAAAAAAAAAAAGATTATCTGCAACCAAAGTATTAATTGAAGTCCTACACTTATTCATATATTAATATTCCAGTTCCCAATACTCTCTGCAGAAAAACAACCGCATAATTCTATGCTTTTTGCAAGTTGTTGGAAAAAAAAGCCTGCCGTTGCCCCCAACAGATAGCTGCACTTTCATTAGGGATTAAATTGCTACTTGAGACTTGGCACAACTTTTTTACAGGCTGGAATGCACCAGTAATGGCTGCTCACACACAAAAGTTTTGAAGTTCCACAAACTCTAGGCTCTTTTTTTTTTTTTTTACCTGAACAACAGCAGACCCATCAGCAAACCTAGCGAGCTTTCCAGAAGACAGTTCCATCTTCCTGTGGGAAAGAAACAATCTGTTACTGACAGTGAATGTAAAGCAACTCCCCATTGCCTCCTACATTCACCTCCAGCACCTATCCTAAAGGACAGCAGCTGCACCTCACGGTGGATATGAAAACCCTCATTACATGTGGAAGGGGGGAACTCCAACCACAAGCAACTCCGATGGGGTTTTGCCCCAGAGCTCCCAATTCCTTCAGCTCGGGGCGAAGCCTCCAGCCGCACAAGATGCCTGTCTGTCTGTCAGTCAGTCCCACACGCGGGGTGTCTGTCACACGCGGTGTCTGTCTGTCACACACGGTGTCTGTCAGTCCCACACGCGGGGTACCGCCTGCTCCAACCGCGTTTGGGCGCCGTGCAGGCGCTCGGCACAACGCCGCGGTGCCGATTCCCGCTCCCCGCCTCCCGGTCCCTCGGTGCCGCTGTGGCCGCTCACCTGCCCCCCACCTCCACCGCCACGGCCCGGCCGGGCCCGGGCTGCGTCGCCACGCCGCGGGCAGGAGCCAGCCGCGGCCCGCAGCCTCCCGGCAGCGCCAGGCGCCGCCATCGCGCCGCGGCCCGGCCGCTAACGGCCGCAACGGCCCCCAGGGGCAGGGCGCCCAGCGCGGCTCGGCGGCAGCTCGTGGCGGCGGCCATCGCGCCGGGACGGGGCGGCCACATCGGCAGCAGCCGCGCCGCCGTTGGCTGGCGGGGGCGGTGGGGAGCGGGCCGCCGCCGAACAAGCTGGGTGCGGGTTGGCTGCCGCCCCGCCCGCCGTCCCCGTTCCGTGGCGTCAGCGCGGCCCGGCGCCCCCTGGCGGAGCTCCGCCGGCTACGGAGCCCGCGCAGGGACAGGCGGCGCCGGGTGGGCCAACGGCACCGAGCCGCCATGGCCGGGGGGGCAGTGAGGGGAGCGCTGGTCCCGTCACGGGGCCAGACGTCACAGCCCCGGCACTCAAGGCGTCACTGTCACCTTAAAGGCCTAAAAGGAAAATAAAAACACACACATACACAAAACCCACCACATTTTGAATTGTTTTCCCCTGAAAACCGTGTCCCATGTGAACTTCTTAGGTGCAAAGCTCAAAAACCACAATAACACCTCACAAATCTAGGGCTGCAGGGCCTGCGAGCAGGAAGAGCCATGCTGGTGGCCAGCAAGGCCCTGCCACTGCCCCGCTCCTCAGAGCAGCATCCACCAGGCCTGCCACAACGCAAACTGCCATGTTCCCTCCAAAATTTGGGCCATCAGGAGACCACGGCTTAAACCTGGGTAAGATTTCATTAAAAATTTAAGGCAGTTTATTACCAGATTGGTTCCAGTGCTGTTTCAATATTGCTCGCTCATCGGTTCCTTCACAGGATTTTCCTGCCATTTTGTCAGCATTTGTAAAAACCACATTCATGGGCTTTGTGAACAGCCCAAGTAATAGTTTTTCTTCTGTGCCAACAAGTTTCTTACCTTTTTGGCAAGACAGAGCAGAAATAAAATGATCTAGAAACTTGGGGTTTGGCCTGGGTAGGGCTAAAAGCTTCAGTCAGACCCAGAATTCACTGCTGCAGTTTTATTTTGGTACAGAAATACATTAGGTAGCAGATCAAGAATGTTCACCAGGTTTTTAGCATTCCTGTTTGCTCTGCTGCTGACATCCTGGAAAGATTTTTGTGTCACTATTACTCAATTAAAATTCTGAATGCCTACTTGCTGTGAGCTAGGAAGCTCTGTGTTATAATAATGCATTTGATTTTGTGAGAGGGGAAAAAGCAGTACTTGGAAACACTCATATAATGCAAAGGTCACAAGTAACACAATCTTATCTTCAGTTGTTAAGCATAGGAGACAGTTAGTTAGGGCTTTTAAAGCTTAAATTAGTGGGAAGCCAACACACTTAAAGCAGAGAAATGCATGTTACAAGTGACAGGCAAAGAAAAGACAGCAGGGTAGCATTTCGTGGAAGGTGAACATAAAGCAAGAGTCTGTCGAGGTTGAACAGAACAATGTTGGAGAATTTAGGAAGAAGCATCATGAAGGCCTGGAGGAGAAATGTGTAAGGATGATTTAAAAGCAATCTAGAAATGAACCTCTTCTAGAAGGCACCATCCATCCCACACAAGGGACAAACCCACACAAAATTAGCGTGAAGTGTTTCTCATGAACATTTTACTTGTCAAGAGTAACCAGCATACAACAAACTTTTCCATTAGCTCCAGATGCCTGACGCTTCATCTCAATAATTTATATGTAAAAGAAACCGTGACATCCTGTTCTCCTAACTTCGGTGATCAATCATGTTACATAGTCAAAACTTGTGTTCTGACATTGTTCTGAAATCTTTCTTACAGAAATGCCGTCACTTTCAAACTAAGAAGCGGCCATGCAAAATGTATGCTTCAGGAAGAAAAAAAAGGTAATTCATCCGCATTACTTGTACCAAAGAATGAATTGTATAGCTGAGATTATGTATGGTTGTAAAAAGAATCCAGAATAAACATTAGAAAAACTATTTTTCAGATGATGCTTTTGAGAAGTAATGATCAACCTTGTCATTTTTTCCATTTGAAAATGCATTAGAAGACTTAAACAGTTCACAAACAACAGTAAGCATTGAAAACAGATCTTTTGACTTAAACCAAAATTATTAGATAGCTTTTTCCACACTCACCAAAATGAGAAGCCTTAGGTTTACGGGCTTAACTTCATAACTGTCATGGGCTAACATGTTAAGGCCATACCACTGAAACAGAAAAAGGACAAGAATTCAGATTTACTTCAAGATACTAGAAAGCAAAGAAAATTCATGCTTGATCACATGAAAAAGCTAGAATACAATTCACTTATTCAACACTTTGCCTACATTTTATTTAAATATTTTCCTCTGGTATTTTTCTCAACCTAGATGCTTAATCAGATTAATTAATTAATAACAATGTATACTGCCCAAGAACTATTCACTTCTAGCTTCTTCATGCACATTTCCCCATCTAGTTTGGGACCAGGATAAGAGATGTGTTTTTGTTCCAAAGTTATGCTTATGAATAGCAGATGCAATGTGGAGATAGGTTTCTCTTCACTGTTTTATTGAAATATATCCATCCAGAATCCTAAGGGCATGCTCAAAATGCTAATTGAAATTTATACACATACTCCAAGGAGTATGTTATAACATACTCAACACCACCACCTCCCCACCCCACCCCCAAAAAAAAAAAAAAAGCTTCAAGCAGGCTTTTATCTCTTGGTAGCCTTTAAATTGGGTTGGCCAGGCTGCTCTTACAAGAAGCCCAACAGAGAGGGAGGTTTGAGAGGAAGGACTCAGGGAAAGTCTTTCTTGGGGTGGTGTTCTAATCGTCCAATGATACATGGCACATCCCCACAGGACAGAACTTTCAGTGTCCATTCTTGGTACAACTTTTATTTATTTATTTATTTATTTTACAGTATTTCAGAGCAAAGATTGCTTTGAAAATTTTGCCACCATAATATATACAAACACAAGTCTCTTAAAGATTATGTTGCTCCTTTAGAAATTCCTCATGAATAATCTGACATTACATCCTAAATGGTCCTTAACATTTATGAGTTTTTGCACAAGTAGGGCTTTACCACCATAGAAGATAAAACATAAGCCCTCATGCTGGCTGCTGCACTTATTCTTTTTTACGTACACTTTCATTAAATGACTTCTTACAGTGCTGCTTTCACCCAGGCTTAAGTTTGTACACTACCTTACGGTATAAAATGAAATCAAACTCCTGAAATAGCTCTAGTATGAAGTTCCATGTACCTACTACTTTTTTTCATCTTTTTGAAAGCAAAACCCATTGCACAAGCTTAGCTATGTAAAAACAGTTTATGGGGAATGAGAAGAAAAAAAAGCAGCACTTACTTTGAATTAAAAATCTACCATTGCAGCGATTGTTTTCCTCCTCTTTTTACCGCTGTTGCAGATAAAGGCAAATCTATATTCAAATAAATAAATAAATAAATAATCATGCCTGCTACTGTCTTGATAAAGCTTCCCAACAGTGGCCTAGCTATACCAACATCCCCAGCTTGTACCCAGATGGGACATCTCAAGCTGCTGATTTCATTGCAGTGTAAAAGGCACCTATGGGTTGTGATTGGGACCAGCATTAAACATACCTAGGAGCCTGTTCATATGCCACACCTGAAAAGCATCTTTTATGAACTGGTAAACTTATTTTAGTAGGATTTGTAGCTCTCATCCTAGCTTTCAAAAACAGCCTTAGAAGAATATATTGAAATAAGATTTTACAACAACTTATTTTCTCTTTTACTTGCCCCCCCCCCCTTTTTTTTTGTCGTGGTTATCTCTTCTTTAATACCCTACTGTGTCTTTTCTGATAGCTTTCATGTTTTCCTTAGTTTGCATTAACTGCAATAATTGCTTGAGTAAATCTCCCTACTTTTTTCAGAAAACTCACTTGGATGGACTTAATAATCAATCGTTCCATAGCAGATGGGTGCTGCTCTTCTTGGGAAAGCAGTGTGTTGCCTTGCTACTTGGGTGTCTTCATTCCAGGAGCAGCAGATGGTTGCAAACAGGAGATGTGGCTAACTGCTTCAGCTCTGCAGTCCTTGCAAGCTGTGATGGTCTCCTGAATAACTTGGGCATCTCTATCACTAAGTAATTCTCTTAGGTAAATGCGTGAGCGCAGAAGAAACAGTTGCAAATGTGGATCTCTCTTTCCTGAATTAATGCTGTGATTTCTGAAGTGAGGTATACGTGTTTCTTTTGTTCCTGTTTGTTTGAGCCCTGAGGACCCTATGAAGCATGAGTAACACAGAGGATAGAATGGTTGCCAGAGGAAATCTCTTTTCTTTCTTCCAAAAAGCTCTTGGGGTAACTTTTAGTAATTGAGCTATGCGTGTATCTATACATACATATGTGTTTATATGTAGTCTATCATACACCCACTGTAATAAATGTGTGCAGTTTACTGTACTTTTTCAGCAGCCTGTTTTCAAACAGTGCATCCTGGTGATGTAAGAGGTAAGGTGTCTCTTCAGCAGAGGGCTTTCTGATGCTTTAAAAGATGTAGTGTTAAGAAGTAGTTGTGTTTCATTTTGAGTTGATGGATAAAATGCAATTGCTACATGTATATTTACTTAAAGTGTGTAGGCCCAGTAAATCCTTCATTTAGCATTTGAGCTTCTGTAAAGATTTCTATTAAATATTTATAGATTCTTGAATTTGCTAAATGTGCTTTGGAGATGGGTCCTGAGCTGGAGAGTGAGGGATGTTCATGGGATTGGGCAGAGCACAGCACTGAGTAGGTGGACCTAGAATACTTGTTCTTCATTTGTTGCGTTGTCATAAATGAGGGCATTTTGGTTGGAAAAAGGAGGTATGGGGATAAATGTGTAAATGTTGTAAATTGTGAAATCTGGGCAACTAACATTAGATGTGAATGTGGGAGCACAGTTGCCTTGAGCTGAGAGGCAGCAGCTGATGGAGTTGGAAATAAAATACTGAGAGGAAAGAGGGCTTTCTTGAAGAAATTCTTGCAAGCAGGGGTGAGGATCATCTATCAACTCACAGTGGCTGTGGCCTCATAGGTCTCGGTTTATGCCATTGCGTGTTTTGCAAGTCCCCTTCCGTTGCTATCCCAAATTCTGGCTGAGGGGATGCTACTCAGAGCTCAGAGAAAGGCTTTGAAAACCACTTTTTGTGGTGAGAATGTTTCTCTTTCCTTAAGATGTCTTTTATCCATGGTGAAGAAATTGAGAATACCCTGTGAAGACTTGCAGAAAGCTCCCTGGATGGAGGAACATCCTAAAATGAGTTATTTCGTGCACCTTTGCCTATTTAATCTTCTGCCATGCGATGGCACTGGTTAGCTGACCAGGGGAGATGGTGGTGCAGGCCAGGCCAAGGCAGTCTTGCACAGCGTGGCTTCTGCCCACACGCCCCCACTGCAGCTTGCTTGGAAATTTGATGTGTGTGTGCACCGAATATTTGTGGAATACTAGAAACCAACAGTTTGCTTTTCATTACATACTACTTCATAGGGCTCTAATCCTAGAGATGAATCCACAGCGTGCCTATTTGGTGTCATCAAGCAAAATACTCATGGGTAATTTTTAACTTGTGGGAATGAATGAGTGGCACAGGAGAAAAATAAAAGTTTTATTTACTTGGAGAGAAAGGGAACATTTACACAAATGAGGAAAACTTACAATTTCTTTTCAAGAGATTATTAGTTGACATTTGTGTGTGCACAATGGGAATACTAAGGCGCTGTTAAACCCATAGCTTAAAAAGGAGGACCCTGAGGTGTAATTTTAAGCCTTTTCAGGCATTTAAATTAACTCTGAGCATTCAATGCTTTCTTAAAAAAAAAAACAAACACACACACATAAAAAGAAAAATAAAAGAAAACCAAGGAAAAAGCAGTTTAACAGAGAAATATAAAAGCCCTCTGGCTGTATGGGATGATTTTAGTTCTCTTCCCAAAACTGAATTAACAATGCTTCTGATACCATGGAAGACTTCTGTCTTCACTCCAAATGGATGAGTGAAAGATGTGGTAATTAAACAAGCTGAGGGGGATGGAGGAGGGCAGCAATGAGGACTGATGGTGTGGCTCAAGTGGGCAGTGGAGTGTGGGGTGAAGGTGAAATGTGATTCATCTGTACATCAGATCTTGATAAGAAAACAATTGAAAAGATAAACTTGGAGCTCTTCTAATCTATTGAAAAGCTAGTTATGACTATGTAGCTTGGATAAGGCGTTTTGAAAAAGCTATTTAATGATCATTTAAGCTTTCGTATAAGAGGAGTGCTTGAACTTGGTGTCTTATTTTTTTAAACACACTTTAACAGTTAAATCATTTTTATATTTGCTGTCTGTGAAATGCAAGGCAAGTCTTTATTTTTTCTAACTGGCTAGATCGAAACTTTGGACAGTGACAAACTTGGAGCTTGCATCAACTCTATGGGCATGATGGAAGGCACGCTTGAAATAAAGCAGCAGCCTTATCCATTCCCTCTCTTTCCAGTTTGGCATGATGGTTTGCATTTTTCTCCTTAATTTCAAAGTAAAACTATAAATAGGAGTTGGAAACCGTGTGGATGTGGTGATTGATATGGGTTTTGTTTACTGTTCTCATCCACTTGCCTTAAAAAGAAGGTCTAAGCTTAAATTAAGAGCTAATGATCCAGCAGTTTGTCATCCTGTTCTGTATCCTTGATCCATTTCCAGCATGTTGGCTCTATCCTCTCACTGTGACATGTCATTGATTTTGGCAGGACTGGGTCAAGCCACTGTAAGGAGCTTTCTCATTTTACTACAAACAAATATAATAGAATTGGAATAACCTTATTTCTTCAAAATGACTCCTGGGAGTCCCTACATGTTTATGTTCACTTTTAATGTATTTTTCTTAGGTGAAAAATATCAGTGTTAGCTTTTGGGGTATAAAAAAAAATACTACAATTTCATCTAGGTCTCCTGATTAGGAGATAACATGTAATCTATAAAAAGAATGAAAAAAGGCAGTTTAAGGTTAATTTTTTGGGGAAAAAAATTGTCAGGGCTCAGTTATAAATCCCATCATCACTTACTATAGTTATACTTGCATGTTACTGCATTGCTGAAAGCAAGGTTTGTAAAGGAGTTAGGTATGTGGTATTCAGTTCTTGTGGTTACTTACACAAGCTGCAACTAGCTCAAAATGCCAGAATTGTTAGTAAAAGTAGTAGAGTGATAACTGTTGATAGTCATAAGGTTTTCTGCTCTTTAAAGCTAAGAATAGTCAACTACATTTTGGGATCTGAATGTGTGGAAGAATATATGAAGTTTTTAAACACAGCAGTAGCAACTGCAGCAGTCAAAATACAGGAAAGACTTTGGATGGAGGGAAAAAAAAAAAAAAGAATGCCCTGTTCTAAGAGCACCCTGAAAGCCCACATGTAACCCTTGTACGTTGTTTGCAACTCTTCGTATAGTGGGTATAAGGAGCATATGAAGGAAAAGCAGAAGTTTGTTCATGGTGTGATGATTCTTAGATCTGTGGTGCTAGACTGATTTCTAAAACAGCTCTGAGGTGATATTCCCAGGATAGGTTATACTCTATCCCTCTGCCCTTGGTTTCAGAGTCTACAGCCCAGCTTTGAAGAAATGCCTATCATTAAGTGATTTTTAATTGTTATTGCTATTTCAGGATATTTAAATGGCCATGTACAGGCATGTATAACCACATGCATGCAAGCTCACAGCAGCCATATTCAGGATGTTGTCAGTAATGTGCTCTCATTTAATTCAGCTTCCCACATTGTTTTTTCCTTTAGGAAAATCATCAGGTGTAATTTTTTTGACCTTTGGAAGGATTTAAAGCCTGGGTGAGGCAGAGAAGGATAGAACAATTTCTTGGCTAATGCTGCCAGGTCTGGATATTGTTGGCCTCCACAGCTAGGCCTGTGTCTCAGTGCCTTGCTGCTATGTGGGATATGCTTTTGGATTGCAGTTTAAAAAACAGAAAACAAACAAGCAAAAAAACTGCTGCAGGTACATTTGGGGTGTCTGTTCAGCTTCTGCATCTTCCTCCTGGAGGAGATTTCTCTCCTGTGGCTGCTGGTGGCAGCCCTTGGCCAGGCCTTAGTAGCTGGGCCGGGCCCTGGTGAAGTCTTGAGGTGGCTGGGGGCTGTGTGTCCCCTGGCCGGGCTAGTTACCAACATGCTCACCTCATCAGCTGTCCTGCTCCCCCCAAATCCCCTAGATGACATGAAAATGTGCTTTTTGTTCATATTTTGTCCCTGTTAGAGGTGGGTGAGGTGAAGCCTGCCTACAACAGTTCTGTGGGAGTTTGAGTTGTGTTTTGTGGTGATGAACTCTGCCACACAATACGGAGTTTTAATGCTCCTGTCTTCATGAAGCTGCTTAAAAACCTCCTTCAGCAGGTGCTTGTTGGTTTCTGAGATCTTCAGAAGTCCAGGAGTGGAATTTCATTGTATTTAATGATCAAGGTGCTAGAGGTGTGTGTGAACCAGTGATGTGTATAATTATTGTACAGGTTGACATGCAGATATTTTACAAAGCCTTCTGAAGCAGCTGCTGTAGAGCCAGTGCCTCTGGTCTCACAGAACCAGCCAGTCAGCTCTTTTTTTGTGGGGGAATTGATTGCAGTTCCAATGCTTTCTTGTAATTTTTAAAATACATTCTTAACACCCATCAAATGCAGATTCATTTATAAATGCTTATGCATTTAGAGGGAGTTTTTTTCTGTATTACAGGTAGACAATAGCCTCTAGCGGATCCAAGGCCCAGCTTGGTATGAACTGGTTGTATGGGCAAGATCTGTATATAATTGCTGCTGTCTTCCTAATTTTTTGTCTCCAATCTTTGTCTGGATCCCAGCAAACAGTGTTTGAGTTTCAAAGCCCTGCTTGGAGCTTCTTGTATGGTGTTGCTTCAGCTGGTGTTTCAGTTTATGGCTTTGGAGCTCTAGCTATGCCATTTTGTGGTACATTGTGAGCTGCCTTTACAATGAAGGCAGTTACTGTGCACACCAGTACTGTCCATTTATGCCTGTTCATCTTCTTGGTGCATTCGGAAATGTACAGAGAAAAAGAGATCTCCTTAAAATATATTTACTTCTCTGGCTAGGCAAATATGGGGATTTAATTGTTTGCAGTTTGAACATGACCAGTCACATTGGTAACTGATTTCCCCACAGTGGTAACTAGTGACAACCAGGAGGGGCATTGATCTTTATATTTGATCTAATTTTTGGCAAAACTTAAAAAGCTGGCTCATACCTGTGTAGCATTCAAGTTCAACTGTATACTTACTGTTGACAGAGCAGACTTGGGAATGAGGTCTGGCACCTGAGCAGGCCTGTGCTAGACTGAAATTATGTGCAGTCAAATAAGTAAACAAATCAGGAATTTTGAGACTTTCAAAATTATTGGGCTTTTTCATTTGGTATCTGTCTTTCATGTGGAGCTGACCAAGATGGACTTCAAATTTAAGCTTTTAAGATTAACAGCTCACTTATTTATTTCTAGGATATGTTATTGGCACTTTTAATAAGCAAGTGGGATTTAATGAACCCAGAAGTGTCTCAAAAGGTAAGAAGCATGTTGTGGAGTGATGGATGCATCTGAGCAAACAAGGTCCTATGTACTTTGAGCTGAACTCATGTGGTTTGAGCTGAGCTGCATGGCACTGAGGGCTCCATTTTGCATGTGGGTGAGGTGCTATTTTGCTGAGTGGTCCTTTTGATATTTTGGAGCCCTGGAGAGAAGCGTGTGAGCTTGTAAATGTGAACAGGTGCGCTTGAAGGAGGTAAAATAAGGTGAGCAGGAAAACAGGCAGGGCATGAGCTGCAAAATGTCAGAAATGCTCAAAACCTCCCATGTATAAGCTGAAGTAGCCTCAAGATGGCTTAATCTTATATGGGAGGAACTGGTGTAACTCAGAAACCAAGCAGCAGCTGGCCTTGGCAGCTGCAGTGCCCATGGGACAGACAGACTGTTCTGTGCAGTGCTCAGGGAGCTCCAGCCTGTTTCACTGCTGACCTGGGGGACATGTCTCAGTGCCATCTCCTCCTGGTGTCACCCTCATGGCCATCCTGAGCTGTGCTCAGTGCTGAGCTGGCCTTGGGAAACCAACCTGTGCATCCTGATGCTCAGGTGGACCTGAATGTTTTGGCCTCTTGGGGCTTGTGATGTTTTCCTGCTGGGGTGCTGTGGTGGGGTTTTGGGGGCAGAGCTGGAATTGTTGTTGTTCTGGATGGGTCTTGGTACTGAAGAAACCTGGAGCTCTTGGAAAATGTTCCTCATCCCTGCATTAAACACTGCTGTAGCATCAGACCTCACTGGATTTTTGGCTCCAGGCTTGCATCCGGAAGTATTAAAAAACTTGTGTTAGGCAGGAATGTTACCCTCAATATAAATTTCCATATAAAAACCTCTACTTGTCTTTTCTCTATGCATTCCCCCTGTTTGTCTCACTCTTACATTTTTTTTATTGCTGTTTCTGCTTGGCAGCCATGATCCTCACTGTGTCAGCCTTTGAGGCAGCTGCTGTGGGGCAATGCAGAGTGAGCTTTTCTTAAGAAAATGTTTTTAGGCTTCCTGTGAGCTCTCTGGGGCTTTTTGCCCACTTGCCTGTGCCTGGTGAAGGAAAATGTGAGCAGTGGGATGGGGCTGTGGTGGGGGAGTGACAAAGGACATGAGGGGCGGCCCCAGTGCTCTGTCCCCCCCTCGGTCCCCTGGCCTTTCCCTGGTCCCCCCGTGGTGGCATTTACACCTCCCAAACTTCGCGGGTTGTGTGCTGACGAATGGCCGTGTGGTTGTTGGCTCTGGCCTCAGCACTCCAGGGCATGGTTTCAACCATGTCTATGGAGACCAATTTTCAACATCAAAACAAACCAGTCTAAGTGGAATTTATATTACCTTTTAAAAGTGCGAGTCAACAGAGCGGAGGGCTCTGCTTCGAGGAAGCCTCTTGGGTTTGTTCAGGGAATTACTACAAATATTTTACATCCTTTCTGGGACTCCAGGCAACCTCAGGAAGCGGCTGTCAAAATGCCCCAGTTTGTGTGGCTGATCCAGGGTGATTTTGGGGCCTGTGGCATGAGAAAGTCCCCGTCACCAACTATCCCACATTGCCTGAAAGCATCATCTAATTTTCAGAGCAAGGCTGATCCTTCTAAACATCTAGACAGTATATTTTCACCCTGAAGCACTGTTTTTGTCTTGGGTGATGGTGGTTGAGAGCAAAAAACAAAACCCTTGATCCCAAGTGTGTGCAAATTTGGGTAATGCTAAAGGCTAACATTTCTTTTGTTCTGCTCCATAGAAACATCCCGGCTGTCCCAAGATGGAGATTATCCCTGTAGCTGTGTGACAGCAGTGGAAGGACTGAGTTCAGGTAAGAGAAGGCTGCAGCAGAGGATGTGGTGGGATGTCTGCAGCCCATGGGGGAGGCAGGTCAGAGATGGGTGATGCTGGGCTGGGGTGCTCTGTCCCCCCCAAAAATGTGCCTCAAATTATTTGAAGATATCAGTAGCAACTTCACTGCTAATTCTTGATAGGAGAAGGCCAGGCCAGCAAGCTTAGAAACATGTTTTAGTTACCTTGATACCTTGCAGGGGATGGATTTGACTGGGATGTTGGTACCAACAAAATTCTCTTCACTTGTCAGTGCTGCATGGATGTCATGTATATAACATGTATATAACATCTTTCAGGGAGGCTTTATCACTTCTGCCATGATGTGAACGTTGTACCTCTGTTTGTAACTTTGCTTTGTTTGCATGCAAACAGGCTTTGTGCAAACCACAATTTGAAGTTGTGTTAGTGCCATGTCGTCACTGCAGCTTCATTTTAATTTCTGCTAACTCCAGAAATGGAGGGGGAATCCTAAACTGAGCAATGAAACATTCCTGAAAAATGTTTGAGATGGAATTTAGCAAGTTTCAAGCTTCTATGAAGTAAATCGTAGCAGCCAGCAATGCCAGTGCTTCATAGAGGGGAAGAAAGGGCTGTTGGAGGGGACAGCTTTCTAATGCCAGTGGGAGCTGAACTGCAGATGGAGCAGGCTCACAAAACACTGCTGCTGCAGAAGTTTCAATGTGGTTTGTCTGTTTCCCAGTGAGAGTGGGGAAAATGATGCACGAGTCTGGTTTGCAATAGGACATAGGCATCTGTCAACTTGATCTACTCCATGTTTGCAGACAACAGAAGAAACTGCGGCCTTTGTGCAATAGAAGGACTATCCAATAGTAGTTGTTCCTAATGAAATCTTAGTGCTCTACTGGAGATGTTCACTGTATAATTTGGGTCTTCCTTCCCCAGCATACCAGAGCAGAGGCAGAAATCTTCTGACCCCACTGAGGTCTCACATTACCATGTTGATCCTTCGGGTTTGGTTTGCAATACAAACGTGCTGACCTCGCAGCAAGCGCTAGACACAGTGCTTCACGCTCCCCCCTGCCCACCCACCTCTGCCAGCTTCTAAAGCTCTCGTGAAACACAGCAGCCCCAGGAAACACTGGGGGCAGGCTTTTTTCTGTGGGGAAAGGCAGTAATGCAGTGAGGAGGAGATGGGTGCTGGGGTGAATGTGGATATTTGTTCCCCAGGAGCTGTAGAATATTGCAGTTGGCTCTTTTCCATTAACTTGAAATGTCTGAAAAATAAGCAGATATTAATGTGAAAGTCTTTAGTAATTGTGGGAAGTGTTCTTTATCCCCCCATTGGTACCTCTGCAGGAGCTAAGCCTGTTCTTTAATTACTGCCTTTAAGTCCAATTGTGTTGAATCAAGATCTCAGTACACTGTATTTCCTCATTTAAATTTGGAGCAGATTAAAATTTTCTCAGTTTCACGTTGTCTGGAGCCTGGTTTATTGCAGGGGGAGAGAGCAGTGAATGTAAGCTTTCAGTGTCAGGCTCTGAATCACTTTGAGGGTCAATTTGTGTCTAACGAGTGTGTCCAGAGGTGGCTTTCCTAGAAACACCATAATTTGCAGGGCTCTGGCTCCTGCTGCCTTCCCGCAGGCACTGCCTCTCAGCTGGGCTGAAGTTGAATTTTCCTCTTGAAGCTGCTGTTGTGTAGGAGTCGATTCACTGTTCCTTCTGTGCAAAATGCCTTTCTGCTTTCCTGACTCGGAGGAGCACTGTTATGTCCCTTCTTTAAAATGGTGGTTCTGGGGGGAAGCGACAGCCCCTGCAGAGTACAATCTGAGTTGGCTGAATGCTTTTGTGGCTTTGGCTGAGCTGGGAGCGATCGCTGGTCCCCAAACCTGGTGCTGATGTGGATGATGGATGTGGCACCCCCTGTTATTTCTGGTGCTGCTTTTTGAAGCTGTGGTTTCCACTGAGCTGTTAGACCTTGGTGCTGTCCTCCCAAGATGCTGTGGCCAGGTCAGGCTCCTCTGCTGCTCACTTAAAGCTGGGGTGGCTTTCCTCATGTGCATCACTTTACATTTATCCCCTTTGGCTTTGTCTGAGGCTTATTTCTTGATATGTGGGAGCTTTCCCTGGCACTGAAGGCCCTCGTCCTGACCCAACCAGCTGGATGTCATTGGCAGGACTTGCTGCTCCCCTTCTTGTATCAGCTTTTAGGCTGGCAGCAGGTCCACTGGTGTGCTGCCTGTGGGAACAGCTCTGGCACAGCGGCATTGCCCAGTTCCTCCTTCAGGAACATGATGCAGCTTCAATTTGTTTTTCTGCTCTGGTGTTGTCTTTTTTCCTGATCAGCCACCTCTTGGCCTCCTTGGCCTCCCGGGAGGCTCCTTACCTCTGCTGTGCCTGGACGAGGCTGGGTTTGCCAGTCCAGGCACTGGTGAGTCGTTCCGTTGGCCTCCTGTTTTTTCTCATTCATACACAGCCTCAGCTTCGCAGAGGATGACATTGATTTTAATAATGCCTTTTACCCTGCTGCTTTGGTATGTTGGCTTCCCCTCTGCAGCCCTTGCTCTGAGCTTCCAAAATCTGTTTGTTTTCCTAGTTTCCATGCCGCCTACGAAGATTTTGCTCTCTTGACTTCCCACTTGGGTGTTTGTTATATATGTTCTGTATAGGAAACATTCCTATATGTTGCACGTGGATACAACAGAAACATTCAAAGCGCTAGAAAATGTGACCCTCAAGAGGAGGTGGTTGCAAATTCAGATGTTTCTTGAGTTGCACCAGCAGGATTTAGGCTTTGAGGTATCTGTGCAACTTCCATGGTTGTAGTTTCAGAGTTTAAAAGCATAAATATGTTACTGTTGTCAACCCAGCTGGCAGCCTGTTAAATTTGAAAGCCTTTGTGTCTTTGTGTCCTTGTTCAGGTGTATGGATGGGGATGGTGGATCCTTGGTACAGTTCTTCTGGACCAGAATTGCGGAGGCTTTAGGTGATACCTCTTGGCTGGGAGGAGGTAGGGGGGTATAATGAGTGGTTCATTAAGCTGGGTGACAAAATGCAACGGAGTGTGCTTGAGGTGCCCTGTTTGGCTGGTGCTGCTCCCGTGCTGCAGCTGTGCCTGCAAGGATGGGATGGAACCTGGGGCTTGTTGAGAGCCACTCCTGTCATTTCTGGGCTGAAGCATGCTGGAGGAGATGCAGGGCACTGGTGTGTACTGGTGTCTTTTCTGGGACTGTTGGGGTTTGGGATCAGGAAGAATAATTTCCAGCTCAAGCGAGAGCAGTAACTGTGTGTGTGTTACAACAAACCCTGAAATGTATCTAAATCCAGTGTTTAGGTCTGTAGGATGCAGTGCTGTGTCCCATCCACACGGCCCCTAATCCTGCTACCTAGGTGTTTTCTGAGATAGCAGGGGACAACTTTCCTGCCTCTTTGTCACACTGGTGCTGTACAGTGCTTGCTGTAATTCTTGCAGCTTTTTCTACTGAGCGAATATATGCAATGAATCAGATGATTTAGTAAGAGTTAACGGAGAGCTTATTTCTTTTAAAAAAGATCACTTGTTCAATGTATGTAGCCTATATCAATACAAAATAGGACTGTATTTTTTCCCCATGCAAAAATAACAAGAGCTGTTGCACTCTGTCCTTCAAATTTGCTTTGGCAACTCTAAGCCATCTCCATTTTATTAAACAGCTCTCTTTCCTCCTAATATATACAGAAATGTTTGCTGTATAAACAACTTAACTAGACAGCTGCCTCTCCCCAGATACAAGATGCAGTTAACTTTTTGCCCTGTTTCTGTTCACCGGGGCTGATAACTTTCTGCTGGCCAGATGAAATAAAATTGGGTTTTGTACCAGATGTGGTGGAGCTCAGTGCTGTATTACGCAGGTGTTCCCCCAGCTGGGGAGGGTGGAAGCGTGCCATTTTGCTGAGATGATGGTGAGGTTTAGAAATGTGAGGGCGTTAAAAATAATTCTCCGTGTTAACAGTGGGCTTTGTCCCTGGTGGGCTCCATATGCCGAACAGCTGACTGGGGCAGCAGCTGTTCTATATTTTAATAGGAGAGTTATAAAGTTAGAAACATGGATGATCATTCAAAACATAAGCAACTCTTCGCAGTCATGGAAACGAGATTCAACAATAAACTTGCATTTGTGAGCCTTCCAAGCAAAATAATCCCACTGCTCTGCGTTCAGGTGGTCTCAGGGAAGTGAATGAACTGTTTTCTGTTTCCCTGAAGTTCTGTTTACTCAGTCCTGTTTCTTTAAAACTTTTTCCTCCCTCTTTTCTATTTCTGAGGAGATATTAAACTTTGCATGTGATCCCGATTTAGGTTCTTCTCCAAGTGACAGCAGATTTATATGAGAAACTTTCCTGAAGCGTGTTACTGATAACGGTATTGCTGTAGCAAAAGCTGAGTGAGTGCCTTCCCTTCAGGTCCTTCCTTGGGATTTCTCTGTTCCTTTCAACCCAAGCAGTTATTTAAGCTCTTGTAGCAGTTTTGCTGGGACTCCCCATCCTTAGGATAGGATGAACCTGTTAACGCGCAGGTTTTCTGGCACAGCGCTGCGTACAAATCCTCTCCTTGCTAAGGCACCTTCTGCTTTTGCTTATGGGCTTTTTGGATAAGCATAGGCTCCATCACATACCACATGCCTATCTGAAACAACACCAGTTGCCCTCTTCCAGCTCCTCAGTCCTGCCCCAGTTTTGTTTTGGAGGGGCTGCTGCTGTTCCTGCTCCTGCGGGAGCGCTGTGGTTCCTGTTGCATGGGTCAGCGGGGTGCACACCCATCGGCTGTGTCCTGGGCTCAGCAGGCCCACATCCAAGTGATGGTAAGCAGCTGGATCTGTGCTCCTGAGCAGCGTGGTAGCTCCTGGCTTGGCTGGTTTGGGTTGCAAGCTGTCTTGCATTGACCTGAATATTGCAAATATATGGGGAGCGGGGTAGTTGGCAGGGCAGTTTGCGCAGAAATAAATGGTTTATGTCAAGGCCATGAGCATGATGAGATGTGGAGGAATGGGCAGGCTGGACTTGCAACTGCCTTTGTTTTTATGCCATTGGATGCATGTGCCGAAGCTAAGAACGTATGTGGTTCCTGCAGTATGTACAAGCTTCCTGGGTTTACCAGGAAATCCAGGTAAATTGCCTGGATTTGGGTATTATCCACCAAAGTATGTTGTATTTACGTACACATACATAAATGATAATTTGGGGTCATTGTCAGATAAGCAGAGATTCAAAAGGGAAGTTACTCAAGCGCCTGGTGCACTGATGGCATTCTAAAGGCACTGTGGATTTGCAGCCGAGTGAAAGGAGCGTGCTCGGGGCTGGTGGGGCTGCAAACTGGAGTGGATACAGCAGCTGTGGTCCTGGCCAGGCCTCTTGCTGCTACGGGACAGGGTGGTTGTGCAGCTGTCACAAATGCTCCTCTGCTTTCCCAGTGATTGCAAGTGTGTGCTGGTGATAAAATTGGTGTAAATAAGCAGCCTGTTTGTGTTGGCGGAGCTTGAAGGCAGAGTGAGTCCTTGGGGCAGGGCCTGGCAGTGAGGGGCACACCAGGGATGGTTTGTGGCTCTTGAGCTCGCAGCAGGGGCTGGCCCCGTGCTCTGTGGGTGCTGGGGCTTAAGGAGGTGAAGCTATTTTGGCTCTGCTGGATGTGGGAAAATAGCCCTTTTTTAAACCTAGAAACAACGAAATTAATTCTTTACTAGAGTGGGTGATGCTGTATTATGCTATTTAGGAATTTAAATACCTGAGGTGTCTACCTTCCCACTAGGGTGGGGTAGGGAGCTACCTGTCAGACCCAGCAGGCTTGTAGAGATGAATGGGGAGAGGAAGGAGCTTCCCGTGAGCCAAACTTTGCATGTCAGAGGGCGTGGTGAGTGTGTTTGCTGTGGAAAACTGATTAAATGCCTCCATCTGGCTCGGTGTTGGTGAGTTCCTTTTTGTGGAGGAGGTTGAAGGCTACCTGTGGTCTTACCCCACAGCCCTGGGGCCCCAGGCAATGACAGCGTGACCTTGTGCCAGCGCTATTTATTTTTCTGGCCTGTGCCACAACCGTGTGCTCTGACCCTGTTGGCAGCCAGAGTATTTGCTTAAAGCCACAAATGAGTGCCTGAAGGAACGACTGCTGGGTAATAGGGTCCTGTTCTGCAATTTGTCTGAGCGTGGGGGACATGTTGCCCCAAACTGGAGCGGTTGTGGCCGATTCCAAGTTGTATCCTGGAGCGTGGTTTGCTGTGCGTCCTGGGACCTCTGGATGCCAGATCCTTCAGCCACACTCGGTGCTTCTCTTTGGGCACAGCCCCTGGAAGCCCTCACTGTGGGTGACTCAGTCACTCAGTAAATCTGAATCCATGGGTCTCTACCGCAAGCGGGTTTTGTGTGTGTAATGTATCCATTATTCAAGTATCTTCTACAGAAAATGAACTTCAAGTAGAATAGAGGTTCCTTCCTTTAGACCACCAGCTAACTAGTGACATGTATGTGTTGGTATGTTTTTCTTTTGGCATTTTTCTTAATGGCATTAAAACTCAGTAGGTAAAGTTTGTCCTTCCACAAAGGCATTGCAGAACTCGGGGGGCCTTTGCTGACTTCCACAGTAGGTGAATATTCACCCCTCTAATGTGGTTAAGATTTGGTCAGACAAACAAAAAGGAGTAAATACATTATGGTAAGAGATCTTTATTAAAAATTTTGTACATCGAAGGATTAACTGCTACATTTTAAACAAGAAATAAGATTTTACATATTACAAAAGATGCTATTAGTTCTTGAATTAGAAATAAATTTTATGAACACTGTACATGATGCATCCAAATTATAAGAGCAGGAATAGGACAGTGCCTGAAAATATATGATATAACTTAAGCAAATGCACTTAATTTGTAGAATGCAACATATTTCTGGAAAAACGGCATGTTAACTTCTGTCTGAAAATGCTGTATCCCTCTAACCAGTAACCACCAACAGTGTTCTTGGGAGCAAGCACTGACGCAAGTGCCCAGCATGGTGTTTTTCCATTTGGAGTTTTTCATTGTTGGAGAAACTTTCTTACTATGGTCTGTTTGTCTTGGAGACAGCAGAATGGCACAGTTAACACAATCTGCATATAAAAACCCAATGCAAAACACTTCTTACAACATAACTTTACCCCCAACCCAGATTAGAAAAACCAACTGATAGCACATAAATGTCTACAGAAATAGATTTTTATTGACTTATTTTTGTTACAAAGTTAGTTAAAAAGAAATATATTTTAGCTTATCAGATAACCGGTACTTTGTGTATCATTCATACTATATTTTTTTCCTTTTGAGATTGTCAGTAGCTGCATTAGAATTTAAAAATAAAAACAACAAAAGATCACCTTTAATTGCATGACCTATTTGGCTAGAAAGGGTGTGAAGTTTTACAGGAGAGTATGAACATACAGTTCTCATACGAAAGTGTAGTATGTATCTAGGCCAAGTAAGGTAATAAAAAAGATTGAAATCTTTATACAGAAAGTGACAATGCCCATGTTATACTATGGAACACATCTACTAATTTTGAATTACACGTGTAATGTGTGGATTAAAGATATCACTTTACTAAACAAATAAAAAAAGAGCAAAATCTATAAATAAAATAGTAAGTGCTTTCTTTAAGATAATATTCTTTGGCTGCTTTAAGTGCCAGCGGAGGGTTACTGGAAACCCCTAAAATGCATAAGGTCCCACTATTATCGTTAGCCTCAACACCGAGCTTGTACGGTAATTCAAGCTGTTGACTGTTAGCATCTCCAGATCCACGATGTGTTCTCTTGGTCCCGATAGGGATTTCACCAGCACCAGCATTGCACTTACGGCACTTGTTTGCTGAAAGAAAGGAGGGAAAAAGTTTAATTCAAATTTAAAAAGATTCCCTAGCTGTATCAAGGGACTGCTTGTGTGTTACTGCGCCACAAAAATGCTCTGTCTCAGCGCAGAGATGCACAATGTAAGTATTATTTTAACATTTTTAAATGGTTATGACTAATCTCACACCTGGCTTTGCTGGAGGGGAAGCTTTACCTGACTAGGGCTCAGAGGAATAAACTGCGCTGCAAAATCTGTTCCTCTTTATACTGACTCTCCTAAAGGATCTGAAAAGTGGTAATCTATCCCAGGATGTTTTTTTGTTTTATCCCCATCTATCAGCTTTTAAAATACATGAAAAATAAGTACACCAAGAGAAACCTAATGTATTTAACAGTGATGTAGCTTGTTCAGTGGAGGAAACTCTAAGTCCGTGCCATGGCTCATACTCCAGAAGCTGTTTTCCCTGAAAAACTGGGAATTCTTGCAACTTCTATGCCTGTTGCTGCCCTTCTCATAGCCCCCTGGGGCTCTTTCCAGGCGTTGTGCTGCTGGCCCTGTGACATGACTGAAAGATGGCATGCCACTGGCTTGTAAAAAGGCTTCAAAATGTACAGATGATAAAAAGGGTACACATCTCTCCCTTTACCTATGATAATTTTTTCCCTATGTGGACTGAGTAGGTTAAACAAAGGAATCCATGTCCAGAGACCTCGCTCAGACTTGACTCAAACAATGGGAATAATTTCTAGGTAAGCCTTTGTTTACTGCGGTGCTTTGGCAGGAATAAACACATACTTCCTTATTTAAGACCTGTGATTTCTTGTTGGGTGGCAACAGAAGATTGGAATTGTCAGTCTAAAAGTCGGTCTGGAGGCTGGGTTGGAGTCCTATCCTACCTAGAGCTGGAGCGAACTTGTTCTTAAGAGTTGTCGACCTTAAATAACAGTTGGTATTTTGGGAGTAGGCATGGGGTTTTGATGTGCAATAAATCCAGGGAAGAGAAATCCAGGGAAGAGCACTGGCTTACAGGCAGTACCAGAACAAGTCAGACAAGTGAGGAGTTCCTTGTTCCCATTTTGGGGAGACTTGGTGTAAATAGGCAATGCCATATCTTGGTTTACTTTTCTATTGTACTATTAAAACACTGAAATCTTTGGATTTGTAGAAAAATAGATAAATGAAAACTTTCTAACTAATAACTCTGTTTTAAATTTTCTGGGCTGTTTCTGTTTTACTGAGTGTAAAGCCACATGAAACAAAGGATTTTCCAGGAATTTGTCCATATTAAGCTTACAAAAAAAATCTGATTTCAAAAATCTTAAGGTAGATGTTACAGACAGTTTCATTCATGCGTATCTACTCGCATTCGTTGTACCAGCAGGAAATACTGCTGCCATAAGTCACTTGAACTTCTGGTTTTCTGAAACTGCTGCAGCACTGAAGAAAAAGTTCTCGTTCAACACAATCTTGGTTGCAAGTTTGTCTGAATTTATCATTTGAAATCAGCACTCCATCCCAAGCTATTCCTGACTTAATTTCTTTTTTGTGTGTGGGGAATTAAAAATGTACAAAGAATCTTTCTATGACCCTCTTCTAAATACATACACATGGGACATTGGTGCAGGGTGAAAAGCAGAGCTGTTTTGTGAATCTGATGTGATTGCTAAATATTCATGAATGTTACTGGTGTTCCTTTCAAGTGACTACAGTGGGTTGATTCTCAGTCTGTGGAGTTATTGGACAGAGCAGGTAAAAGCTTTTTGAAGTCTGTAAACCAAGTACATTCAATAAGGGAATATTAAAAAGCTGATAAACTTTCTATGCTGTATTTCTCTTATAGGGACACTTGATGGAGTTCTCAAAATGGCACGACACCTTGGTAGCACCAGTGGTTTTATATCCTGCTCATGGTCTGACTTCAACCAATACTCACTCTCAGGTAAAATTCTCCATTTTCATTTCCAGACTTGATCCGGAATGTGTTAATAGTATTAGGATAAATAGTGGTTGCCTGAATCTGGAAGATATCAGAGGGCACTGTTCTGTCTGAACGGATGCTCATGTATTTGTACACAACAGAGTAAGGCAGCTCTCGGCAAATGGCATTTGATACAGGGCAGACACAGCGGCTGAAAAACAAAAATGGATAAACTTGATACTTGAAAACATGATTTCTGTTGTATTTGATTGTGTTGCCTGTTGAGAATAACCCTAAAAAAACTCTCTGGCTTTCTCTTACTTCTCAGATGTTAGGACATAAGGCTCTTGACAAGGATTTCTTGGGTAACAACGAAATCCTCCATGGTAATTCCAGCAAATTTCATCCTCTCTGCATTCATTAGTAGTCTCACACTCATTTATGTCTAGGAGGAAGAAAAAGGAACTGTGTTAAAGCAGATTTAAATCGAGTTTGCTATGAAAAGAAACAAACAAACAAAAAAACCCACCCCCACCAAGCCACCTGCTTGTCTATTGAAACTCAACAGATTTCTATGTTATTTTTTACCTGCTTTTCCAAGGCCTTGCTATAAAGGATTTGGAACAGTAGAAATGGAACAAATTTGTTTACCACATCTTAATCAGGTCTGAAGATCTTTAGTTGACTAAAGAAACACATTAGTCATAGTACATGTAATGCAACTGTAGAAACCCTGAGTTCCTAGTTGGCAATGAATCATTTTCTAGCACAAGGTATCTTACAGGCAGAGGAAAGAGGCTTTGAGAAAGAAGTGTGATTTCATGCTTTTTGCAAGATCTCACTTAATTGCTTAGGTTTCATGGTATAACTAAATGCTTAGTTAATATTTATAGCTGTAGTTAAACTAAAGTAGCTTTGGAAGAAATCATGCTGTGTTTATTTTTGTGTGAAGTAGAGCTTCCTTTTATTTTTATTTTTTTTTTACCCTGGGAAAATGACCTTGAATGGAAATGGGGACTGTCAGCTTTGTGTAGTATTGATGTTCTGTTATCCTGGCAGTGTCAGACCCAACCCCCTGTCTATCCATTTATTTATTTATTTTTTTAGGTGGTCAAACTACCCAACCCAAGATACTCAGTATCAGTTGCTGTTCTTAAGAATGATAAGAATCTAAATTGATTTCTCAAAAAGAGCCACCATTACACAACACTTCCATAAACAATTTATTTCCTCATCCCTTTCTGACAATAACTAGCACACCTATTTCTAAAAATAAAGATTGTGAAATCAGGTTCTGGATTACTGAAACAATGATTCTTGCACTTTTTCTGTAACTGTAAAGAGACATTTAAAACCAGTGAGGAAAATAAACTTTGCAACTGTGATCCTGGTATTTGGTGGCACCTAGCTGTAACTGAACAACTGACCAGAATGTTTATTTTCCAAACACAATATAAATAATCTGCTCAAAATTCTTGCTTTCTTTCCTCCTGTTATCAGAAATAACATATCTTTCCTTTTTGCTCTGGCTGCGCTTAGAAACCTCTATAAAAAGAAACAGATATAAAGCAATGCCCAATGTCTGTAATAAATGACCTGATTTTTTTCTGAGATATTTATCTCTGGAACTTAGACTCACCACCTAGACATCCACGACCAGCTTTACTTAAGAATTACGAAAGTTGAAAATTTTATCCTAAGCATCTGAAAAACTTAGAGTTTGAGCTGAAAGATTCAAATAAAAGGAATTAATATAAAATATACCATCAATCATCAAATGCATCAACATCTTTTGCTAGCCTAACGATACTGTCATGAAATATAAACACTTAGATAAGCATTCTTAGGCTTGTGTGAAATGGTGTTACCAGTAATGCAATATTGGGACTGTCAAGATGGGGCACTTACCCTGACATGTTCTGCCTCCTACTACCTGGTAACCTTCAGGGCAGACACATGAGAATTTTCCTGGTTCGTTGACACACTGGTATTGACATATGTAACTGGAAGTTCTGCATTCATCAGTATCTGCAGAGAGAAGAACTTAAGCTTAATTTTTTCTTTAACATCTACCTTCCTACAAAACTAAATATAACAGCTAGATGCTGGTTCTAACAGAAGAAAAATTCTTTAAAAAGAGGAAGCTCTCAAAACTCTTAACTTACTGCTTAACACCTCGAGGTTGCAAACTGAAGATCTGGTTGTACTTTTTAATTTTTTTAATGAGAAAATTTAAATTTTAAAAAATGAGAAATGCATTTATTTGAGGAAGTAGAAGGTAAATTAAGACTTCTGAACATGTTTGGGAAAACCTCTGTAGAGAGAATCCATAGTTTTTGTATTCTAGAAGTGATTACTTCCACAGAAAAGTAGATGTGAGATTAGCTAGTGTAGCAAAACTATTGTCGTTGTGCGCTAATGGACCAGCTCTTTGGGAAAGAGGATAAAGTCTCTTTTTAGTCTTCAAATATTATTTGATATATGCTTTTCTTTTTCTTAATCCTTGTGTAACCATCAGCCCCTTGCCAGAGAATTGTAGCACAAACCTGATTTTAACACTGTTATTATGCAGAAGTGAAATTAAACCAATGAAAACTAGAGAATGGCTTGGAAAATAGAGTACCGCCCTCCTAGTACCTCTGAGCTTTGAGCCCAGCTCTTGATTTTTGTCAGGGATTGTACTGAAGGCTGCATAGTTGCTGCTCCCTGTTCTGTTTGCTTGCAAGTAGGATTAGCTTAAGAAGCTTGGAGAGGGAGCATCTGTAATAGCTCTGCTGGCTTGTTCGGGAGGGCAGTGGTAAACCAAAAAGACCTCTTTGGCTCAAAGACTGGTAGAAGGGATATGGGCTTTACGGGTGAGATCATCGTGTCCAAAGGGAGATTAGAGGAATCCTGTGGAGGCACTGGCAGAGGAAATAAAGTGTTGATTGTATAATCATCAGGAGACATGCTGTTTGTATACACAAGCTTGAAAGCACCTCAAAAGCACAATTGTTGTTTCCTTACAGTCAAATTTAAGGTCTTTATTTTCAGATGAACCTAACAGCACACAGAATTTCACTTGTTTTTTGGTTTGCATTCCTTTCCAATTCATTTAATGGTCATCAGCATTAGACCACACACAGTTCAAGTGTTTGTGAAGTAAATATTCAGAAGCATTATTCTCTCTCATTCTCTTTCCGTTCTCTAGTAATGTCTGTCCTGTTTTGTACTTACTGTTAATGAGACACCTGAATGCAGCTGCAGCTACTAAGGTGTGTATCAGCAATGGTATTTGCAACATTAAAATAAAAAAATAAAATTGTCTTAATTTTTTTTGGCTACAACTCGCTCCCACATTGTGTTTCCACTTGAATTGTATCCCTTAGTTCACAGAGGCTTCTGGGAAAATAAATCAAAAATGGTTGCTCCTCTAAGAAAAATAATTGCTTACCTTCACAGTTGATTCTGTCACTGCTTAACTCAAACCCTGGGTTACACTGACAGATGAAAGAACCCAGTATATTGTAACACTGTTGTGCACACGGGTTATTGGCATCACATTCATTTATGTCTGAAAAGAAAAATTACAGATCTTTATCTTTTGCACCTAGTAATTAGGCTGATTAAGTAGATTAAGTCTGGGCCTAGTGCTTAGCAGAAGCTTGGTTGACTATATCAATACAGGTCTGCAGTCACTGGAACGATGTCAGATCTATGCTTTACATTCCATGTAGAAAAAGTATTTTTCCAGGAATGAGAGTTATTCTAATGTGTAATGAATTCTTCCAATAATGTTTAGTGTGGCTATTAAACCTCACATTCCAGTGTCTTTTTTCAGGTATGAAATGCCAAGTCTATAAATAATTGATATAAGGAACACATACAGATAAGACCTCTCAGCATGCAGTGGTTAAGATCTGAGCTATTTATTACTCCTAAAATTTGTTCTTTTAAATTCCATTACAATTATAACACGAGCCTTTTAAGCCAGTATAGTTTTGCAATGCTCCAAGGCCTAGACCATATGGGGGGGGGGGGGGGGGGGGGGGCAGGTTTCTATGCTAGATTTTTCATCGTGTGCAATCTGAAGAACATATGTGAGAACACGGCAATATAAGAGAAGCAATTTTAATGCAAAGTTTATGTAAGTGTAATCACCTCTGCAATTTACAGTGCTTATTTTTATAGGCTGCTAATTATTGCTCCTTTGTCATATGCTAAAATCTACAGTGAATTTTCCCTTGTGTGCCTTCCCTGCATATTTTCCATTCATTTGTGTTCATCAGCTATACTCATTAGTAGAGAGCTGCATTTTAAATGATTTTTGAATTCATAGCTTTTGCAAGTAGATATAAATGTCAGCGACACTTTCATCTACAGATACAACTTTTAAAACTGACAAAGATGACTAAGATCTGGCATTCACAAAAACTAAACCAATGAGGAGGATATTAATTATCTCTATGATCCTTCTCTTTATGATGAATGGTAATAGGGGAGAAATGATTACCAAGCATTTTTTGTTCTTTTAGTTGATTTCTGGCAATGGTGTGAAGAATGTACATCATGACAACGCTACCAGAAGGAATAATAAGCTAGCCAAAGCCACAATTCCGTTTGTTACCCTTCCAAGAAATATTGACCCACTTTCAATATGTGCAAAAGTTGTAACAAATGTAATCGGTACAGCTGTGAAGTATGACTTCTGCCAGATGACTGTTGCAGATGTGAAAGTCTGTCTTGATGCAGCAGTCACTCTTTTACAGATTTTTGTGTAAGGATTTACTTTACCTTTTATGGTGGGAGTATGACTTGCTGGGCTGGGAGGCCAGCAGGAGTCAGAAGGGATTTCTTGCTGAAGCACCTAGCAAACTTGGAGCTTCATATGGAAGTGTAATTGAAAGAAAGCACCTTACATTTGAGCCATGGGAAGGGGCAAATGACATAACTCATCACATGGTTACATTGATACATGCAATATTTCACCTATTTGGTGAAAAAACAAATGCCTGTCACCACAGTGCTATGTAGCATGCCTGCCTGTGTATACATAGCCATAGAGAACTCGCAGCCATCTCCATCACCAGTCCCTTGGTTTAACGTGGCTATTCTCCCATTCCTAGCTGAGATCCCAATTCTGTTAAAGTCAACAGCCAAATTATTGATTTCCCAGGAGCTGGAATTTCAGATCCAAGAGAGTGTTGCACGAGAAGGGAAATTGCTCAGAAAATGAAAGTTTATGCTCCTCTGATTCAGTACTCAGAACATGAAAGGATTTAACCTACCTTGATGTGCAAGTTGCTAGGCTACATATCTCCTACTCTTCCTAAAGCCCTCTGCTTGGAAGCTTGGAAAAAACACAGGGCTAAGAAAACTTTGCTGGTGTTCAATATGGCTATTCTTGTGCCTTAGCCAAAATCAGGAAAGCAATCTTCTGACTTCCTACCTAGTTTTATTCCAAAAACATGGAAAAAAAAATGAAATGGCAATACAAGTTTTGTTCTTTATAGATATTCTTAACAATGCTCTTGCTTTTTTAGTAGTATCACTGAGAAGTTTGTGTTCTGGAGAATTATCAGCTTTAAGAAATAGCATCCTTCTCCCAAGTATGTACATTTAATATGAACTTTTTCAGTACCTTGCACTTCAGTAGACATAGTTTCCTTTTTATTTTTACTATCTCTAATTGCTCTAGATCAGATCTCATTTCAAACTTCGCAGCAGACTTAAGGTTTCCCTTAGTGCTTTACTTTTAAGGGGATGAACGGGGCTTTTGTAGTGACCCCTCGTTTTCATTTGTAGTAGTATTTTCCAGAGATTCGTGTTTGACATGTAAATGCTTTTTCATCACTACATTTATCGTGTGCTGAGGATAACTACACTTAACTGTTTTGCTCCCCCTGGTTTCCGTTTCCAGCCTCGGTGTTGTAAAACTGGGAATTATATCATGAAAGCAAGTAACACTGAAAAACCAATCCACCAGAACTGAAAGAATAATTAAATCAAAGATTAAATAATGAATGTAAATTTCCAGAGGTCAGTTGCCAAACTAGGTGCTCCTCAGAAACGTAGAAAAGAATGGGCTTTCCATGAGGCTCTGATTTTCTAATTCACCAGTACTTCTCAGATCACTTGCAAGACAGCTTCTCTATACAGCAACTAGTGTAACATATTGGTTGGAATTTATTTCCGTTAGTAAGTTGGGATGAAGACACTTAAATCACAACCGTGGCAAGTCATGTGTCAGTATTTCTCTACACCAAGTGAGCTCAGGTAAGTGCACACAGAGACGTTCTTACCCACGCAGGTGTGGTTGTTGGACGCTAGCTGGAAACCAGCGTTGCACTGGCAATAATAGGAGCCAGGAGTGTTCACACATCGGTGGTGACAGTATGGAGGCAGGGTGCATTCGTCTATATCTGAGTAATGAAAAGAGAAATTAGCTCAAATGGCATCTTGGAAGTTCAGTGCTGCTGTCTTGTCCAAAGAAACTGTAAAGTTAACTGAACTTAACTAAAAGCAGAAAAAAGCTTATGTGGGGTAGATGTTGCTTCCATGGATATTGTTAGGAGTGCTATACCGTTTTCTTTAACTTGTGTAAAAAATCTTTTATGCAGATTGTTTTCCGGCCACTGAGATCAATACATATGCTAATTTTACTTTTTAGTCCGTTCCACTGTAGTCCTTAGTTTTACTTTGCATAGGCAAAACCCAAGATGTTTGGTTCTGCTTTTCAGCCAGAAGATGATCTGTCTCATGGTCAGACTTAAGGCTGACCAACAGGGTGACTGTAACTTGCACTTCATTTAACCAAAACATCACATGCAGCACGCTTAGCTTATACTAAATCTTTTCAGCTCTGTTAGGACAAGTCCAAATTTTCCCTGTGAGGACAGAAGATTAGTGGCCCTGAAAAGGAAACAGATGGCTGTGCTTCCACAGGGATCCCCCAGAAACTGGCTGGGTTTCCTGGGGGCTGCTGTCCCTCCTGCGTGCCTTTGGATACAGCAGCACCAGCACCTTCTGGCTGCGCTCTGGTGCTGAGGAAGGCGAGCAGCCTGGCTGGAGCTGTGCTATCTCAGGCGGTATTAACTTTCCCCAGACTCTCCCTGCAGATTAGCCCTGGTTGTGAGGTGGAGCAGACTGCCTTTCCAAGTTTCAGCATTCCTAATGTGCACTGGAGCAGGGTTTTCACCTGCAATCCACACAAAATGTGCAACAGCCCTCCCCCCACACACACACTTTTTTTTTACCTCTGCATTTTAAAAGGCATCCTTACATTCTGGAGGAGATACTGCCTGTTTGTCTGCAATTTTTTTAAGCTATGCTGCAATGCTGATTGTGCATGTATGTGCAGCAGTTGTCTTTAGTTGTGGCCTGCTTGGTCGTGGTAGAGAAATCCGTGCTGTGTTCTGTACATGTACACAATGTGAGATTTCAAAGGCTCAACGCTCAGACAAATAATACCAGTTTTCACTGGAACAAAGAAAGGCACTTCCCATATCCATGCCAGATCTTGAGTTTCCTACCTCCAGCTGTTTCCACCATAGATGTGTTTAAAAAGAGGCCAAGATTTTTTATTTTTTATGACGAGGAAAGTTTGTTTTAATATCAAGTGAAAAAATAATTGTTACAAGTTAACTCTTTTTCTGTCAATTTCGAAGTCACTTTTTGGAGCTAAACTTAGTGAAGTGTTTTGGATGGGTTTGAATGAAAAGGCTTACGCTGGAAAAACTCCTGGCTATCCGTACAGTAGTGATTATTGCTGTAACTCTTCCGTTGCAGGGAAATTCTGAAGCAGAAATTGAATATATTAGGAGGCACAGCAGACCTCTTGCATCCTTGACTTTACAGAACCAAGCTCTTAAAAGTTGCTGTTTAAAAACCTGGTTATACAATATAGGCATATAAGCAATGCTTTACTTTTTAAGCTTTGTATTTATGCATGTAAATGCTTACAGGATCAGACTCTAATTCAGTGGGAGTTCTCCTTGCAGTATTAGGCTTTTGTGCACATCAGCTCCAAGCATATCCAAGGGCTGAGTGTAATCTAATCAATTCTGCCAAATCTTCTGTTTGAACTAATGCTGGAAGACAACTCATTCTGTCTTCAATCCTATGTTTCAGAAAAGACTAATTTTTTGATAGGTGAACAAGCAATTTCTTTACAATTTTTTTTTTTAAAAAAATCAAAGAAATGGTTAGTATATTTTGATAAAAAAAAAATGAATTGTTAAAAATGAGTCCTTTTCTTCCTCCAACTTGAAGCCAAAAAGGTCTGGAAAAATTTTATTCAAATTTGAGAGAAACATTTCCTCCCATATGGAGAACCTCTATCAAGATCTGGTCCCAAGAATGTTTTCTGGCAAAGTTGTTAAAAATAAATAAAAAAAAAAAATCCCCAAAGACAGTGTTTATTCTGAAATGCTGACAGTATGAAGTGTAGCGATGTACTGGTAATTTAGGTCAGTGTGTAATATGTAACACAGGTGTTATTCTTGGTTTTGACCTAAATAAGAGAAGGGAAATCTTGCTTTCCTGACCTCTTCATGTGTGGATTTAGATGCATAACTGTATTCACATGGAGATAGAAGGGTGTATCATACTGCTTCTTTTGAGAGCTGTAAGATGTCTAGTAGGGCTTTCAGGTAGTAGCCTGGGTCTTGACATTAAAAGTGCTACTGCACAGCAGTAATACAGTGTTCTACAAAATTAGATAAAACATGTTTAAAAATAAATATATCAGTGACCTGTCAAAGCTATTCCTATGCCTGCATTCCCAAATGAGTCATCCTACTCTTGCACAGAGAACATGTTTTTCTGAGAACAACAACGAAAAAGCTTTTCTACTAGGCTGCATAAAATCAGTCTTGTGCTTAGAAGAGGTTGTCTTGAATGTCACCTGATGATGTATACATTTGATTCTCCTACTACATAATTGTTTTCAATATCCCTGACAAACCTAAGGCTTAAGACTGGAGTGCCTATAAAACCATTTTATCCATTGAAATTGTGATTAAAGAGGTGCTAAAGGCTGAAGAAAGACTGCAGGAACAGAGTAATGGCACTTTCACATTATGTCCCCAAATGAGGATGGAATAGGAAAGATGCAGTGTTTATGCTGCACTTGGATTTAATTTATTGCTATACTTGTATAGGTCCCAAAGGTGCCGACAGTTGATTTTGGCCCAAGGAATAAAGCATAGTGGTTTATAAGTTGCAAATATCATATACCTGCATTCAGAGTTTCCATCTCTTTCATTTCTACTCATAAAACCGAGACTGAAACAGACTGTGCAAGGGGGCTCTGCAGAGCAGGGATTAGGTCTGTGTGAAGGTAGGGCTTTGTCCTGCAGATCTGGATTCAAATCTCACTGAGGTCAGTGGAAAGACACATTTTACTTCGCTGCTATAGAAGACTTCTGACTGTATCTGGGACATTAGGCAATACCCCAATACAAATAATAAACACAGTGGTAACTAGTAAGAAAATTAATCTTGTGAAGTTCAACTCTGTGTTGATTATACTTAAAATAGTTTCTAGTTACATGCTTTAGTGATTAATTATTGTGATAAAGCAATTATTCCATTCCATTTTAAAAATAAACAGCTATTGTACAGTATACATACCCATGCATTTTGTTATAAAAGTTTGCAACTTCAGGTAATGAAAGAAAATAATTTAGTCTAAAGCAAGACTTACCAACGCATTGCTCCCCTCGTTTCTGATACCCTGGAGGACACTGGCAGCTGAAGGACCCTCTTAGATTGACACATACTTGGTCAGCTCTACAATTATGGGTTCCCGTTGCACATTCATCTATATCTTTATAAAAAGAGCAAATGCACTATTAGTCATAGAACTTACTTAGAGTTACCTGTTGAAATGTTTTCCCTATTTTCAGGCTACTTACAAATGAAGGCAGCAAATTTGAAATACACTCAAGAAGTAATCTCAAAGCTTATTCCATTTGCAGGATATAAAATGTTATCAGATTTCTATTAGCTTTTAACTGCATTTGAAAACGTATCAGATACGGTTATTCTAAATAATCACATTTATTTGTCAAATACCATTATTATTTGTACTTATCATTATAAAACTTTTCATAGATGTCTTGCAGCTTTATGCTACTTAAATCATTTAACTTTTTTTTTTCCCGTGCTGATTGTTCGTTCCATGCTGAATTACTCTGGAAAACTTCAGCAAAAGTAGTTCATCTGTTTCTCAGGAATGAGATGACTTTTTAATATTAGCACAACAAAATATTTCTAAGACTGATCCTTTTGCATGGTTCCCGTACCCCATACTTTGGAGAGGGACTTGGAACTTGGTGTGTGGTGGCCTTCTCATCAGGAAGAGATCTGCCTGTTGTCATTCCCATGAAAATTCTCCTAATTCAGTCAATCTGTTAAAGTATTTGGAAATAGTGTACATCTGCTTGTATTTTAGCAGTACAGCTAAAAATGCAAAGACTGGACCGATACTTTTCTGTGTAATTCAGGTAGCTTTTCATTCACACTAAATGCAGGCTTATACAAGTATAAAAACATCTTGATTTTGCCTATTCATTAGAAAATGCTGGAAGTACTTAAATATAATTAAAGTGCATGTGCTGACAAATAACTTGCTTAAAATGGAATTGCAATTTGTTTTCTCATCCGAACATCCAAAATGTTAGAGAGCTTTTTATTGTAACCTGACACAGTACAGTGAAAGGACTTTTTAATTTTGGCATTCTACACAATTTGGAGACTCTAGGCTGAATAAACAAATTCCTTAAAACTTATGATCTCTAGTTTACAAATCTCAGCTGACCTCTCTATTTGTATAGGCACTTGGGACGTTAGAACATCACCAGTGGCAGATTCTGGGTGGTGCTTTGGAAAAAATGATGGATTCTTTCACATAGCAAATGAAAACAATTTTGACCACAAGATTCAATAAAAAATAAACCATCAACAGTTTGAATTGATTCTCAATGTTTGTCCTTCCTCAAATGCCCAAATATTTTACATACATTTTCTTTATCTGACAGGAAAAATAAAGTCCTTTTATGTTAGCCTGCTCTTTGCATTTCTGCATAGTAACAGTCCTAAAGCTGCTGTGCTGCTGCAGGACTTGCTGACCGCATTGTTCTGCAGTGACAGCTGAAAAGCACATTCTCAGGTGTAGAGATTTTCAGGGACTAGATCTGGCTGCCTCATACCAGCCTGACACATCATTAAAAGCTTGAGCCAAAGCACAGTGGAGTCAATGCAAGTCTTTGCAGGGACTTCGCTGGGCTTTGCATGTACTACTTTCTGCAGAAGCTGAAAATAAAAGGGCTATAATGCTCATACAGTTGAAATTCTTTTTTAAGTATGCACGCTGTTGCGGATTGTACAGAGCAGAAAATTGGATCCATAGCAACTTCATATATGAGTGAACTTAACATAAGCTAGCTTTTAAGGTGGGTTAGTTACAATACATTAAGTTGTTGTGTAGTCACTTGCATCCGCGGCTTGATTTCCATTTAGTTTATTTTTCTATGGAATAATAAGCTACTCAGCTAAAACAAAACAAGCTAGATTGACTTATGCACTCAGGATCTTTGATTTCTTTCCGAATGGTAAGTTCAGTTTGAAAGAAAAACAATTGTTCTAAACTCCTGTTTGCCTGCTAGCCGCCTCCTTACTCGGAAACTCTCGGTGGACTTGATGCTATGGCCACGAAGGTCCGTGTTTATAGGAACAGCCTTTTCATGAGGCTTGTGTCAAGGAGCCCTTTAGGGCTCTCCCAAGCTTCTTACTCCAGTTAGGGTCCTGAACTGGACTGCAACTCAGCTGTGGCTGTCTATGTATGTCCTGTCTGCCTTCTACATGTCATGAAAATGCAGATCAGTATGTGGAATATGCTTGGTGGATTTTATCCGTGCTTTTACTGTGCGCTGTCATGGTACTTTTTGCTATTTTGGCTGTTTTTCTTGGATGGCTTTTTTTGAGATAGTTCCTAGGCTTGTTAGGGAAAGAGGTACGTGGGGGAAAAAGTATTGATGGGAGCCCTTTGAGAATGCCAGTCCTCTTGTTTTGTGGCATTACCTGCATCTTCCCTGAACTGCCTAAGGTGGGAAGTAAAGGCGGACAGGAGAGGAGCCTCTGGCCTTCGCTGGGGAAGGGCAGCAGCCTGGCCTGCTTGGAGCACTTCTGTTCACATCTGTGCTAAGGACTTGCTAATATGAAGGGAAGGCTGATGGCCTGAGGATTGTGTGTCAAGGAAAATACTGTGGGAGGAGAACAACAGGCAGCTATGCTAGGAGGGCTTCAGTGCTGGAACATTCAGTTCTGAAATCTCTAGTATTGCAATAATTACAGCCATGTCTACTATTGTGATTGATACAAGGGTGAGGAAGCGAGTGGAAGATTTCAGTGCTGAAAGTGATGCCAAATGTGAATTGTATTGGTGTGATACCAGAAGCAGCCCAGCCCTTGTGTAAGGAAAGAAGCATTGGTGGATTTTGCAATGTGATGTTGCTGCACAGATCTCTGCATCTATGCTCTTAGTGAGGCCCAAAGAAATATTAAGCTTCTTGGCACACATCAATGTGACCTTAATCATCCTCCACTAGAGAAACATTTTTTTTTCTAATTGTCCTGAAAGTTATTCAAGCAATGGAGTAGTGGAAGTCATCGAAGGAGGCAACATCAATGCTTGGGATGAGATAGATCAGCACCATTTTTCTCAGGGGTGTTATTTACTAATAGACACAAACACATGCTTTTTCCCCCCATATAAAGTAGCATAATGTTGCACTGGCATTGCCAATATTGACCTGGGACTTGCACTTATGTGTTTGTTCACGGTTCTTGAGTAGGTAGACTGCCTACATGCAGTTGTTTAGAGCCTCACTGAGCTCTAATCTGAAGCTTTCAGATTGTTTTCTCACTTATGTCCCCACTGTATGAAAATTGGTAACTCCAAGGTCGCCTTTTCATAATTGTAAGAGCTTGTTTTTCCAGTTTATATCAGTTTTCCAATCTGTTAGATTCCTAGCTTATTTATCACAAGTTGCACAGTGCCCTCTGATCCTGACAGGGATCTGGAAGCTGCGTCAATTCCTACTTTAATCTGTATCAAATGCAATAAATACTGGGATGAAACAGTGATTACACAAAGCATGTGTTTTTCCTTAAATCTTACCATCTCATTCCATTTGATCTTCCTTGACAAAATCCCTGGATTTAAATGTGAAAAGTAAATGAGCATATTGGGAAGCCATCCTTTTGGTTTCCACCTATTGCAAACACCCATGACCAGATTGATTTGACGTGTGCGAAGGCATAGCAAGCTGGGGCAAGGCTGTGATAGAAACTCCTATAGGAACATCACAGAGCTCACCAGCTTTAATCCTAAGAGCAAGATAAATTTGTTTGACCTTTCCTCTCTAGCATGAATATTTAATAATGTGTGTACGTGCATGTGTGTTTATAATAATTAAAAAAATTAAAACAAGACACTCCACTGCACACACTTGTCTCTCTGGGGAGAGGGTGAGAGAACAGACGTGACAGATGTTTGTCATGTTGCTTAATGCACTACTGGAAAGCACTCAAGATACCACAGTGATGAGTGCAGTATAAGAAACAGATCTAGAAAGAAAATAACGGGCTTTTACAAGCTCATTCTTGAGCATCTTTCATTTGCATCCTCTTTTCCAAATTTAGTGTCATCATGACAAAGTTTGTTTCTGTGTTCCGGCAACTGATGCTATAGCTGAAGCTTCTATCTCAAGCAAGTACCTTGTAATCTCTACCTTGAAAACACTTTCAACTCTTTCCTTGACACCTCTATATAAATATCATTTCTACATATTACACATCTGCTCACCCAGGTAGGCAATTTAAATTACATTGGTAACCTGTAATGAAAATGATCTTCTCTTAGCATCCTTCTTTCTTTATTTCTTTGTATTTTCTAATCTCAACTAATCTTTTAAAAGTTTGTGCTGTTCAGTATGGATGAACAAGAGCTGTAGGTTTGTATTAAATTGTTGAAGAACTTGGTTGGTATTTGATCATCGATGCAGGCAACATATGAAATATAGATGAACTCTTAAACTCAGTGTATCTAAGATGTTGCTCAAATAATAGATAACTACCCTGCTATTGATGCTGTGACCAGTTGACATTTGCTTACATAAAAGACAAATAAAAAAGAGATGTAAAAGGTTGAGTAGCTGAGCTCATGACAGCAAAGAGCGCTGCTCGGCAGCTGAGCTCTCCGTTCTCTCTGACCAACCGTGCCTGAACAAACACCACAACTAGGGCTTCTCCTCTCAACTTCACTGGTTGCTTCTCAAGTATGAAAATCCAGGGGCCTTTAAGGGAAGCTATCATGAGACAGATGTTGCTTTGAGCCTATGAGTTCTAATATGAGCTTTAATGTAAATGTGTATTTTGTGATAGAGGTTTAATTCATTCTCTTGCATGTCAAAACACTGTAAAGCGAATCTTTACATCTCTGGTTAGCCAGGCTACCTGGCCTGACCTCGGTGGAGTCAAGATGCATTCAGTAGTGACTAAAGCTATTTTATTCCTGGACAGTTGTTCTCCGGACAGTCATAGCCTCTGTAGTTGAACAATTTCCTTTGAAATAACTTGGGTGTCTCTATCAATCCTTTTGCAGATCTTACGTATTTGAAAATTGAGCTGGGTTATCTTCAGCATCTTGATCATTGTAATAATTGAACTCAGATAATTACATAGCCTTTCTGTAGGCCACCTGAGAGTGAACTGGTGTTATGGGGATGTCTTTTTACTTTAAATAGTTATAAATTTTAAAAATATTTATTACATTGGTATTGGGATTGAGTGCTTGAATCTCCCTATGTTGCTTATGGGTGTTACATCCAGAATACTACCCTGATAGAAGGTTACAGTTTCAAAATCAAGTATTTGGGAGATTAGAAAGTTCAGAATTTGGATTCTCTGAACAGTTGTAATTTAGAATCCCTTATATATAAGCATTATGACAGTCTTTGTATGCATCTTGCAGGCTTGTTCTCAGTCAAACCTTACTGTTCCCCAAATAAGTTAGTTGGTACAGTACTCTATCCTTGAGGAACACTGCGAGAGTGCAGGAATTGCAATGATTGATGTTGCATAAAAAACTTAAGTTAATCTAAAGAGTTGGAGTCAGTAGAGAAAGGGGAAAGGGACATTACAGTTAAGGAGACTGGTCTCTCAGTAAGGCACACTGCTCTTTCAGAAATGTTTATGGAAGTCATTGACTGTACTTTGGTAAATATCGCCATCAGACCCCCATGACTCATCCTAATATAAATAGTGCCTTTTGCAATAATCTCCAGGCTCTTTGAGAAGGTGCATTTTAGAAGACTTTCATATTGATAACCATCTGCTCATTAAGATGACACTGATTTCCAGAAGTTACTGTTTGAAGTTTCCACAGAAAAAAATGTGAGAACCACGGAGGGGTACAGATCTTGCTCTTATATTCCTTCAAAATATAAACCAACTTGCATTTCATAGTTTTAATTCCACAAGCCTCACTAATAGCTATACCCAGTGATTCCCTCATTTTCCAAAAATGTACCCACACTCCCTCTTGAAGTGATTTACACAATTATGTCCTTCCATTGCTGACTTTGGCAGCTTGCTCTATATTTCAACCACTAGTTGTGTACAAAAATTTTGCTTGACCTGCTTTTAGCTATAGCTTTCTCTAAATCTAGTGTATGGTTCCCTGCTTTAGAGTTAGTTAGTTTTTCTACTTCTTCCCTGCAATCCATTCTGTCAGGCTCTTATCTACATCCATAAAATTCTTTCCTAGTCTCTTTCTGAGCTACAAACCTGGCTTGATTCCCTTCATGCTGTGACTCATTTTTCCCAAACCCCCTGACTCATGCTGCTTGCTCACTTATGCAACAGCTTAATCTCCGTGATTTTTTTCATATCATTATGAGAAATACATAAATCCATGGGATGCATTTCATCAGTGCTTCAAACTTTTGTAGAAAAAATCCAGTCCACATCTATCCTTCGATTTAAGCCACTTAAATATTTTCTCTTCTATCTTGTACCTGCATGTTGTGCTCAGAGCTGGAGACCTGTATTCTTAACTAGCTCAAATATGTTTTACTCTTGGGACTGGGGTGCTTGGCTTCTTGCTGCTCACTGGCTCTCAATGTACCGCAACTGACTACATCATCTTCATGCTCTCCTTGTTTGTATAGTCATCTCCTCAAGCCAGTCAGATAATGTTTGTGGGTCGCTTTCTCTGTTCTGGTCTGTAGCAATCTTGTAAGCAGAATATTCCACCAGATCAAAAAGACACCTCTCTAATGACCTGATGGGATCCAAATTCTTCTGTCCTTGCTGAGCAGTGCCAGCGAACCAGCTCCTGAATGGTTTGTGCAAATCAAAACCCAGAATAACTCCACCAATGTCAGTGTTGCACTTGTCATTGTCAATGTTTTGAATGTAAATGCTAAATATTTTGGTTAATCAGTTTAAATTTTCTGAGCTCTCAGTGTGAGTGAGAGCAGAAAATGACTCAGTCTATTTTTCTAATAGCTACATCTGAACTGAAAACATCGCCTCCCACGGAAGCAATGGCACCAGTGAGTCTGATATCAGACATAAAACGATCTCCACAGCATTGCAGGTATCTTGGACAACTTACTTAGCTTCAGGCTTCTGTAATTCCTTTCACTTTGTCCCTTTCATTAGCTTTCTTTCTCTGCCTGTTAGATGTTTTATGAGTATTTCTCAGAAATAACCAGGTGAGAGTAAAATATTTGAAGAAATTAGAGTACTACAGTTCTTCCATTAGCATAGGCTTACTTTATTTTACCAAATTAAGTATTCGGTCCCTTATTTATGTTTCTTATATTGTTCTTGCAACTGAAGCCAAGCTCACTGCTATGTCGTTTCCTGGATCCTCCCTGATCCTTTCTTACACATAGGAACAACATTAGCAACCTCCAAATTCCCTGGTTCCCTCCCCAGCCTTAGCAAGCTATCAACAATTTCTGTCAAAGGCTTTTCTATTTCCCTTGCTACTTCCTTCAACATTTGGGATGTTATTCATCTGGGCTGGATGCCCAGACAACTTTTAACTCATTGGTGTTGGGAGGCTGTGTTCTGTGGTGGTAAATACCAGCAGAAAATTTGTTACATAACATCAGGTGAGTAGGTACCAAGAGACCAAATATTTGGAGGAATTTCTCACTTCTGGAGTGGCAGAACCTGTTAATAGCAGAGACCTGCGCTGTAACAGTGCACTCACTATCCACCGGTGTCATGAGGTAGCGTCTATAATTCTGTATAACACCGTAGCAGCCCATAAACTCCCTTCTTATTGCTGTTTTTTCTCTTCCCTTTTAAATTTTCCTTTGGCCCTTTCATGTTAAGTATATTGGACCGATTGCCCTGGTAACGAGCTTTCACAGTTGAGCGAAGGTAACCTGCACAAATGTTTGTTTGCACAAGAAAAACATATGCAGGAGCCAAGACCTACATTTAAGCAAATATGTGAGGTAGAATGTTTAAATTAAAATGATTTTCATGAAAAATGGTGTAACTTCTTTTGGTAAGCCGAAACATTCCCTCTCATAAATTTGTGCGTATAGCAAAGTGTGCTCCTTGTAGATTTGTCTTTTAGTACTCCTGGACACCATGGCATAACAGACTAGAGCTAATGCAAAATATTAATGTAGAAAATGTGGTGTGTGTGTGTGTGTGTGGAGGAAATCTAATGCAGTGCAACTTCATAGTTCCTTGCATGATTTCTACATTTGGGCTGAAAAAGTGCTAGCAACTACTATGAATTTGGGAAAGTTACCCAACCACAGTGACTTCATGAATATGAAGGTACAGGAAAAGCATCCTTCCTCTATTTACTCAACAGAGTTAACAAAGGATCAAGCTGTAATAATCAAGTCTGGACTGCAGTACTTTGTCACAATTATGTATTGTCTTTGGTATGTCCAAACTGAATTGACTTATCACATAGAATAGCTAAATAAAGGAGTGAGCCATAGCTTTCAGCGCTAGAACATCTCCCACATGTTTGTTTGGGAGTGGCAGGCAGCTGAAAAAAAAATAAATGAATGAAGCTTTGAATTGATGCATTACTTCCTTTCTTCTCCACTTTGCCTCCATCTGTGGTGCTAGCTTCCTTCTCTAGAAGAGTATGCCAGGCAGTCTGTAAATTGCAGTGCAAAAGGTAAACTGCTTTTGATTCTGAGATTACTTTTGACTACGGTCAAGACTGAGATGCTATATGCAACTGAACACGTTTTTTTCTATCCTTAAGAAAGTATTTAAATTATCACATTCAGGACAACACTTCAGTGGTAACAAGATAAGGGTGTTCAACCTGAATCAGTGCCCAAACATATTCTGCTCATATGTCTTCTGCACGGTAGCTGTCCATGCTGGAAATGGTATGGGAAGTTGAAAAGCCTAGGACTGTACTGTGACTTAAACAACTCCTGCCCTGGGCTGGATACTTCTCCAGGCCCCTGCCAGTACAAGCCATGTCTCAACAAAACCTGTAGGAATGTGTTCTGCTAAAAAGATATACTTTGTTATCCAACCACAAACATACTAAATTAAATGAATGCTACATGTAAAACATCATTCAAGTAATAGTAATTAAAGTGATTGTTATAATTAAAAGTAGTATGGTTAATGTGACAACATTAGTCTCATACAAGGCCATAAAAAAAAAACTATTGCCAAGAGACAACAGGTTTTTCTATCCATGGTACTTCAACCTATATTCATAAAAATAAGAACCACAGGTGTAACATACGTCTGTGTTTAAAACTTCTCAAAGGGAAGAGCACTTTTTTCTTCAATAGAACAAAATGTTAATTATTACTCTCCCTGCTCATTAAAAAGGCAGATATTCAATGTTTTTGATCTATATGTATTTACAACTTGTATTTTTTGCTTATTTCTAATGGGGCCATAAATGGGGGCATGCTTGCTTTCAAGTTACAATCCAATAATTCAGTGCAATGCATCTGCAAGTCTCAGAGTGCTTCAAAATGTGAGTTGTCATAATGGTAAACCTTTTTTGATTTACATTGCAATAGCTTATTTTTACTTTCAGTAGAGTATTTCCTGCTGTTGCTTTCTTGTGATTTTGTGCTAGAGGTCTAACAACTTGTGCTTTTTGGTTCATGCCTGCCTAAGTGAGGATCACCCACCCATGATGACCAATACACTTGGACTATACTCAAAAACAACAAGGGTGGATTAAACTATTCCATTATTGCAGATGAAAGAGTTCTCCCCGACATCTGGCATATCATCTTCAAAACTGATATGGAACATTTCCATAAATTCAGCTTAACATTGTTTTTGTGAGTGTTCCAAAGTATTTTTAACATGAAGAAATAGCATGCAAACTAATTTCCTATTTGAAAAGTAAATGTCTTGTTCTTATTCTTTAATTCATCCAGTTATTAAAAAAGAAAAAAAAAAGAAAGAAAAAGATGTTCACTTAACTTGAAGCATACTGTTTTGTTTATTCAAGTTAATGGAAAAGCTAGTCAGTGTTTGATGTAAAGCTGCCCCCTTGCTTGAAAGAAAACCAAACAACTGGTTATGAATTATGAATATCTCCTAATAGTTTCCAGAATTATCTGAAGGACGTATTTTTTTTCTTAATTACATACACTTAAAAGTTCCAAGTTCCCTATTCATTTCCATTTTGTTTATTTCTCTCCTTGGAAACCTCATAAGCATTTTCCTTTAGCTAGGCTTGACTGAACAAAATATTACTGCTACAACCTGTAATATTAGGGAAATAAAGGCCTGAAAGCTTATTGTGGTTTTTAATTAGGAAGTTGAAGAATTGCTTATTAAATCTGTGCAAGCCCTTTCACAGCACTTACAGTGGTAGCTGCTGGGTCCCTGCAAAGGAAAACACTAAGATCCTACCCAAAAAGTGTACTTCAGAGCACACTTTGAACCCCAGCTGTTTTCTGTGTGGCCTCAGAATATCAGTTCCTGCAAAAATCCTCCTTTCTTTTCATGCTGGCATGTCTTAAATTGTTTTAGTCCTAACCAGACTTGCTCTTGTGAGGAATCAAGCGTCTCCTTACTGTGAGGGAGGCATCTCCTTGTGGGAGTTGCTGGCAAAGGCACCGCAACAGGGGATGCAGTCTGGTGAAAGCCTCATCTGTCTGTGTGATGCTTCCATGGTATGCATGGCCTTCCAACAGAAAAGCAGCTAGTTATCAACAGAACAACATCTAATTAATGCAGCAAGCAAACTGATGCACTGAGCAGGAGTTGTAATATCCAACCCTATTCTGAAATACAATAGCCTGATTTTTTTGGTTGTATGGACATAGCTCATGAACCCACACCTGCCCTTTGCTCATGTAAGAAAAAGTGGCCTTAAAATATAAGGGATTTAAGATAAAAGATAAGGAACTGAAGATATTTGATAGAAGGGATGAATTTTATCAATAACATCTTACTCTCCTTCTGCCTTTGCAGGGTGAATGAGCTGTTTTAGGAACTGTAGTCCTCAAGTTGAGAACATTTAAGTTCAAGTCGAGTTCAATAGCAACTATCAGAAGGAGAAGGCTTATCTAAATGATATTGTTTTTAGCACTAATCATCCTATCTGTTGGCAGTACCAACACTCTGCAATCTCCACAGCTCCCTACGTAAATAAGCAGATTCCTGATGCTGTTCCAACTTCAGAAATGCCTTTGAAAGCACTATTTAGTTATGAATTTTTCCTACATGTGTTTCTTTTAGTGTTGCTGTATGCACTCACAGATGCTCTGTTTTGGAGAAACGTATCCAAAACTTAGCTATTTTTAAAGTATAAGCAAAGGCCACTGGCCTGTATTTTACCTTCTCATGAAATCAAAATGAAATGGTTAAAAGAAATTCACTTCCATGCCTTCTCTAACTTTTGAGTGATAGAATAATAAAAGCAAATTATGGAAATAGTACTTAAAAAAGACACATCCCTTGATTTGGTCCAAAATATACTCTAGGGAAGGGAGGGGATTGGAAGAGCTTGGATAGAAAAACACAATGTTCAGGTTGCACAGTTCAAGTGAAGTGAAATGGATGTGCAGAAGTTAAGATTGCTGTGACAATGTGAATTTGACTATGCTACAAACAAGCAGTATTATATAGTATTGATCTAACAAAAACACCAGGAACCGTCTCTTGTACATTTCTGTCTGCCTTGCCTTAAGAACCTCACATTTGCATTAGGTGGCTCTCCATTTAAATTTAAGTGGAAAATCCAATTTTTCATCTAATTCTTAACATGAAGAAGGCTTAAAATGAAGTTTAAAAATCCTCAGTTTGAAAGAGAACATACATGAGATGAAGCCAAGCAGGATCAAAAGAGGGAAAGGCAGCAGGGAAAGAGAAACTTACTCTTTGAAGGTAAAAGAAAATAAAAGGCAGAATGAATATTTATGAAGAAAAATGAACATAAAAGTTAAAGATGCATCATGATATGGGGGACTAAGTGGAAGCTAAAGAAAAGAATGGGGAAGGAGCAAGGCACATAGATAAGAGCCCCACTAATGCAGCTGTTTTTCACTTACAGAAGTAGTGTTTATTAAACACTATTATAATTCAAGACCAGCAGTGTGATCTGGTTTGATGACCAAGGTGCTTCCATGCTCACTTTCTGACCGGAGAGCTGGTAAGTACCTGTCAATGTCTGTCTGTTTTGCTGCCATTTTTCCAATTCAAAGTATAACTTGAGCTGTCAGAAGAATGACGAGATAGGAAGCGCTGAGATAGTACGTGTAGTGCAGCAGAATGTGTTCTGCTGGGCTTGTACGTGGCTGGGATGTAGTGAGAGCAGGATGGGAGCTCAAGGGCAACTGCTGTGGGCAGAGCGGGGCCAGACAAGAAGGGTGCCTGAAATGATGCTGGAGGGCATGTAGTCTACTGAAGGCTGGAAGTTGGAGTGGTGCTTGGGAAGTATTTGTTGTTCTTTTAGGATTTTTTGTCAGGTTTTTGAAACTGAGAATTATTATTATTTTTGGATCTGAGCTAAGATTTTTCTGGGGTTTAGCCACATTTTTTCTGTGTTTGGGAACAAAAAAGAAAAAAGACGCTGAAAAATACTTTGTTCTTTCAATGAGCCAGTAATAAATAAAAACTAACATTTCCCAAGGAAACTTCTGTTTTTTAGAGAGCTATTTTTTCTTCCAAATTACTTTGCATTAAAATTGCGATCAACTCTGCTCACAGGCTAGGGATCTGACTGCCCAGCCGTCTTTGCACAATCAAATAGAAGTAGCAACTGGGACAGCTTTTCCCTTTTCTTTTTTTTCTGGTCCTTGGCTGGGAAGTTGCCTCGGAATAGATGCTGTGCTACCATAATCCTGGCACTTTCACTGACAATGAGATTTCGGCAGTGTTTCCTAGCATAAGCAGAGTATTCCTGAAGTCTGTTCACAGGGCTGTCGGGATGGTGAAATGCAGCAACCTTCTTTTGTTTGCCTGAGCATGTGATTTCTTTTTTATACCTTGTGATCTTCACAGATTTCTGGCGAAGCTTAAAAGGTTAGTTGGAAGAGGGAGTGGCTACCATTTGTTTAGAAAATAAATAGAAAAAAGTAGGCCAAATACCAGTAAAGTTCCAGTTTTCAAATATTAAACTAACACACAACATTGCTGGCCTGGAAAGGTCAGATGAAGTGGGAGAAAGGATGTATTTAGAGTGATTGCCAGGCAGGACGTGGGATCTCTCACTGACTTGGCAGTAGATACTTCAGCTCTATTTGCTATTAGTGCTGTTTCTAATGCTCTATATTTGCTAACTTCTTCAGTTTGACAAGATCCATGCTTTATTTTCCAGTATTTACATGGTATTAAGCAAGTGTGTAAATCCATTCAGAGAGTAACCAGGGCCTACACAGCCCCCCCCCCCCCCCCCCTTTTTTTTTCTGCTGGTTGGTAGACAGGATGCTCAAAAACTGGGGAAAATGGAAGTTTTGAGGGGTTTTGCCTTGAGGTGTGCTATCAGAAAACAAAGCTATTTTGTGACATGTTTAAACTTGCTAAATAAGACAGAATAGAGCCCTTTGCTTCCAAATTTATCAGTAGGAGTGAAGAAAGAAATGAAATGATTTCTTAAGCAACAGTGGAGCTGTTACAATTTCTTCCAATGAAATGATAAAATTTAATGAAAATGCAAATAATCCTTTCTATGGACTGATTCTAGGGTACTTGGCTAGTGTAAAGCAGAAAACCTTATGCAGCAGCTAAATAATTGCTGCCACATCATCTAAGCACATCATTATCACTGCTGGATGAGATGAAAGGTATTTACAAATGAGAGTCTGCCAGGAGAACACAGCACAAGCTTGATCCAGCTCCAGCTGTAATCAATAGGAGCCTTCAACTTAACTAGAGCTTAAAGAACAAACTAACTACTTTTTGAAATGTATTACACTCTGAGTTTTGCAAAATTAAACCTGGAGCTCATCAGAAGGGAGGTGCACAAGGATTTGTTGCCTAACAAAGCCCCTTGTTTTACTTCATGTATTCTTTGACGGTCTTCAAAGCTGTACTTCCCACTCTGATGACCCAAGCCCTCTTTTTTTCTCCGCCTTAAATCTCCCACTTTTACTTTCCTCCTGTTTTTCTTTCTCTATTCCTCTGGGTTCTGCCCTTCTAATTTTTCAAGGCAGAGAATGCGTCTTTGTTTGTGAAGAGCAAAGCAAGTTTATGGCACCCTATTCATTATATTTATGAATCATATCTAACTGAATTTTTCCCATAGCCCAAAGGTGGCTGTTTGCCCACAGGCACTGCTCTCAGTGCCTGTATTTTCTATTTATAAGGTGTATTTTAGTTTACATCAGAAGCTGAAGGAAAGACTTCTGCTTGATATCACTTCTGCCAAATGAAACCCACAGAGAAGCTGCGGCCAAAGGAACTCTGTACAAAAGTTGTCTGGGCTCTGTAATTTTGTTCACGTGGGTGCATGGTAGTACACATTAGTTGCCAATAAAAACAATCTAAAATAGATACAGCACTATGCAAGTCTCAGGATGATCTTAAAAAGTACAGAATGCAGGTAAGTGAGCATTGAGAAACATGCTGTCAAAAGAGTTTGGTGAGAACACCAGCTTTTGCAAGATGGTTGTGAAAGGACAAGAAGTTCCTCTGAACATCCATTCTACTCTGCGCACTGGTGAAATTCCAGAAAGAGTAGTTCACAACACAGTTACAGAAAATTGTTGTTTTTGAAACTATTTGTGGTTGTGACAAAGTGTAGGCGCTCCCCAGAAGATGTTGACATTAAATAGGCAGTATAGCTCAGGATAGCGAAGAATTAACCATTTCGGTCCTCAAGAAGCACACTAGTATTAGCAGATGCTCAATATGAGGCAAGTCTTTCTGGCTCTGGGTCACTGGTGGGCACTGAAAGCACCAGCAGCACCGAGCCTAGGATGCATGTAGGAGGAGGTCTCCTGTGAGACAGCTGCTCATACAGATGCCCATTCAAACCAGGCTTTTTGCCTCCAGAGACCTGCAGGAATAAATAGGAATTGTTTTTGTAGCAAATATGGGGAAGGGAAGAAACAGGCCCTGACAGATTCAATATGCTTTAAAAACAAAACAAACAAACAAACAAACAAAACCCACAACTTTGTGTTGTAAGATATTTCTCTTACTTGTGGCCCCAGAAAGAAAGATGTGCAGGAAGCTTTAGACACCCTCCTTGACAAGGTAGCTGTGAGGCCCTCCCCCCATTTTTTTCAGAAGGTATTTGGCTTGGTTTTCAGTTCATTCCTTCCCCTCTCTGAAAGACATGTGGTCAAAGATTCTGATTTTCTTGCAAATTGAGTGTATGAGCTAACTGGCAGGGATATGTAGCCTGTCTGCATCTCAGCGTTCTGAGGGATGCCCAGAACATTATCAGTACATCACTCTGCATAACTGTTTCAGCGCCCAGTTGTCTCTAGCACTATATAGACAGTCATAAACGTTTGGTTAACATCTAATCTAGCCTTTCCATGACTGTTGGAGAGGTTAACTAATGAGCACAAGCCTACAGGGGAACATAAGGGCCTCATATGCTGTTGAATACAGGCCAATATTGGTTGGTCAAAATACATCTTGCTTATAACTTCTTGCAGGGTGAGAGAAGAGATTTCTCAATTCAAACTTCCATCAAAGCTATTGGAAAAAGCTGTCCATCACGCTCAAGTTTTTCATAGATGTCTTGCTGCTTCAAATACCTTCCAGATGGATTTAATTCCAGTGACTGATTGTCCACTTGGCTTTGCAGCTGTGCACTTCAGGGGAAAAGTCCACACCATGCTCATTCACATGCTGGATGGCAAAAAATGACTTCTGGCTCTTTTGTCATGAAAGTGCTATTTTCCAATAACCGATGAGGCTAGAGATGAACTAACGGAAGATGAATCTAGAGGATACTTCTTATATCCAAGTAATGCCAAGAGCAAAGAATAGAATTTGAAAGGTAAAGCAAGGAGATAGGTACCTATGTATTAGTGAGGCGGTTAATTTATAGTGAAGGAAAAGAAAAGCACACATTTACAAACATGTTAATTTCTTACAAGTAGGACAGTGGGGAGAATTGCTTACAATGCTAAAGCAAAAGCATTTAAAAGTGATTTTTTTCACTAATCCTGTACTATGACTTTTTTTAACCTGAACAATCCAAATCACTGTCCACAATACTTGCTTCCCTTTCCAAGGCTAATCAAAGCCAAACATATTGTATAAGCTTAAGAGGTCTAACTTTGTATTTTATTTCTTTGTGCTGTTAGCTTACAGAAGCTCTAGTCACAGATCAGGATTCCACTGTACTGCCGTTGGACAAACTCTGAACCACAGAAGTACCACATTCAATCAGCTCACAGTCTAACAGAGAGGTGAGTGGAGGATTTCACAGGATAGCAAAACCAGTCTTGGAGGTAACAATATTTTTGGCCTGTAAAGTATTTAAAAAGCTTTTGCAAAAGACAATGTTTCCAGAAAGTGACTACTGAAGAAGATGTGAAGTGTTTTAAAGGACTGTAAATAATGTAGGCTTAACTAGTTTGAAAACTTTTGAGTATAGCACCCAACTAATTCCATTGATTTAGGGGCTGCTTTTAATTAATCAGATGCTACTGTACCAATAAATATGCAAAACACTGATAGAAGACCAATGACAAGATTTCTAAATTCCTCTGTAGCTAGATCTATATTTAAACTTAGGCTTTAGCAAACTATTACTGTATTTGAGAATTTTAGACACACAAAACCATTAATATTAAAGAAAGAAACACCATGTCCCAGATAATAAGATAGGATATTCTGAACTGATTTCAAAGTTTCAAAAACGCCTCAGAGAAATGAAAACTAAGTCATGAAAGCTCTTGTATTCTATTGTTTTCAAAAGCACTGGAAACTATTCAATGTTTTAGGATCAAGTCCAAATGATTTTTAAGGAGTTAAGTCTCATTTTCAATGAAAGGAAAATAAAAAGGAAGCAAAGCATAACAGATAAGTGATGGCTGAATACATATTAAGAACATAAATTATTTCAAAGCAAAGAACAACAATCTCAACTACAAAATGTTCAGTAAATAGGTTAATTCTGAATATCTAGCTAAAACTCTTGGGCTTGACTTCTTACTATTTTTATTTGTGCAATTGTCCTTGTTAGCTACCCTATAAGGCTTCATACCTGTTGTATATACGTGTGCTTGCTCATGCCCTGTTGTGGAGAACAAACCCTCTTGAGCCAAAAAATGTAAGTGAGAAGTTCATGGAAAAAATTCTGTGAGATACAGCTACATATTCTGTCACAAACCACCACTGATACAGGGATGATGTCTACTGCATCATTCTACTCCTCGTAATGAACAAAAAGTATCTGATTTTCAGATCATAAAAATTTTGCAACTCAAATTCTAGAAGAGAGAATATTTTACAGAGAGGATACTGAGGAGATGATTATTGTAGTCAAGCTAGGCGTCACTCTTCCTACAGAAGTGGCATGAAGTATCTAGTTAGCAACTGACAATATTTTTACATCTGGCACTGTAAACTATGTTCACAATCCTATTTAGTCACCATAAATCGTACGTTGTAAAGTAACTAGTTTCCTAAAGGGGCAGCTTTATTTCATTAACATCTTGAAACTCACGTTGCAATGTTGTTAATTGTATAGTAATTTATCCAGGATCACAGCGTGAATTGCTGTTTTCAGTCAGTTTTTGGCACTTGTTGCCACCTTAAGAAAAGAGGAAGAGATTAAAGAATTCAGAAGAGAGAAAAATTACATGAAGAGCATCTAAAAGGGATTGTACTGCTAGATATGTGACAAGCTGGGATATTCTGAATTATCTGAAAACTCTCTCCCAGAAATGTAATTGCAAACTGAATAAACAGCACTGTTCCTTCAGATTAAGGCTACTCCCTCTGATACTTGCAAGCATTTCCTACCCACCTGTGAATAGGATCAGTCTGCGCTTGGTATTGCAGACTTGTTCTGGCAAGTTTTTTAGTAAGGGTTCTTTAAAATAAAAGTTCCTAGCAACAAGGTGAAGGACTAATTCAGGACAGCATTCCTATCCAGGATAGCATTAAGTAATTGTGTAAATTTAGGCATGTGCAAAGATGCCAGTGAAATTACTGGGATCCAAGCATGTGCTTTAAATGCTGGCACCACAACTAAATGTCTTAATATGACACCTCGAAGTACAAGCAGTGATTCTGTTTATTAAAATCAGTCTTGAATATACTTTCAGTACTTTATAAAATGCTTGGAGTGGTTACTAGCTATGAATAAATCTGCATTTATTCAGTTTTTGCACATTGAGTAGCGTAGATGCTGACTAGTGAAATTCTACATTTTTTCTTGGCTTGTGGATAGATTTCTTTTTTTTTTTTTTTAACAGACAAACTGAAAAAGCTGCAGAAGTTCATTTGTAGCAAGAGTCAGGCCATGGGAGGCTGGGAATGACATTCAGCTTCTGGCTAGCCAGTCTGCTTTCCATGAAAATGTTTTTGCTACTCAAGGCAGCCTCAGAATTGTTACCTTCCCTTATAGAAAGCATATCCTCGCCTTCACCTTTGCAGGGAAACAGTCTTTCCCATAAATGCAGTGCAGTTTTATAAAAATTTCAGTTCTGAAAAGCACAGTCAGAAATCATGGTAGGTAAAAACCAAGAAAGGTGTATAATTGAATTTTATGGAAGAAAATACAGAGTAAAGGAGGAAAGCAAGCCAAGCATTAAAAAATATGAAAGCTGAAGGTTTTCCTGGGTAACCTGCTGCTGCAGTTTGTTGCTGCATCTATACATACGGTGACTTTCAGGAGAAAACTTTCACTGGTGACTGGCACCCTTGGTGTGCTACAGCCAAATGAAGTAATTCTGAATAGATGGGTAACTAATGCTGAGATACCAGTGCAAATGGGCTGGAAGTATAATGAAAAATGGAAAAGAGGAGGAAGTCTTTGCATCTTTAGCATATTTCTGCTGTTGGTATCTACCAGCCTAAGGTGAGTTGAAACAAGAGGGGTTCTGACTGGTTAGGAAAAACCCCTCATCATTAGGGCAGTCAAGGAGTGGAATGGGTTGCACAGAACTGTTGTGCACCCTCCATCCACAGAGGTTTTCAAGATCTGACTGGATAACCTCCCTGTCTGAGGGTCTGATGAACCTGATCTGACTGCAGAACTGACCCTAGTTTAAGTCCCTTCCCACCTGAGCCTACAATTCTGTAAATACTCTAAGTTATTAACCAGAACAAATAACTGCACTACTTCTTTCTCTGACTTTCCTCTGATTTCTTACAGATAGTGTTGTTCAGGCAGTAGTTGAGTCTAGTGAGGTTTCTGATTAGGAAAAAAAAAAAAAGGAGGCTGAGTCAGATTTTTTTTTAATGCAAACTAAGCACCAAACTGAAATTCAGGACAGCTGTGAACTGAGAGCAAGGAAGCTGTAAGGAAACCATTTGGTCATCACTGGGCTAAATTGTGAAATTTGTGCTAAGAATAGTTAACAATGGGACATAAGAATTTAATTTTTCAAATTAAGGACAAATTATAGGCATGGAAAAACCTGCATATTATCATTCCATTTTTTTAAGGGCTGTTGTCTATCCAACCCATCCCATTTGCATCCCAACGGGACAGTAATGCTGTCTTGAATCTGACTATGTGACAGAGACCGTTCTGTAACTTTATGCCATAAAGCTGGAGTGTGTTTTACTTGGTGCGTGCAAGAGCTTCTGCGGTGTTCTGCAAGGACAGTCTTGGGCTGATCCAGGCAAATCCTGCGGCTGTCTCGCTTGGGACGTTACGGCCAAATAAAAATACAATACGGCCAACATTTGTGTCGTCTTTCTGCCATTTTTCATATTTTTAGATGTTTAGGATCATTCTTTCTGGCTGAACCCCCTGAGTGGCCGTTCAGTCTGTGAAAATCCCAATTGGTCCCATTGGTCTCTTTAATATTGTGCTTTCAGCCTACTGATCATAACTGTCGTAGGAGTGAGACTCCACCCTGAGGACAGGGCGCTGTGAAATGGCTCCTCAGCCCCTGTTTGGTCACAGATGAGGCATGTGGATGGAGCCCCCAGGGCTCCCACAGCATCGTAGGAGCCAGAAGTTGCTGAGGCCAGTTTTTGGCTACGTTGGACAAGACAGACACTAACACAAAGAATCAAATGCAAAGAATGATATAAGAAGCTGCTGCTTTTGTCCCAAATATAACATTAAACACAGCAATAGTGTTGTGTAAAGTATGCACTCGTTAATGTATGCAACTGCATGAACTACTAAGCTGTTTACAGCAGGGCAGGTTCGTACATATTTATGTTGTCCAGAAAAATGAAGCCTATGTAGGGCCTCTGAAAGCCACAGCAGTACAAAATGTCACTGAATTTCAGTATTGTATGCTTTTCTTGCAATAACAAACTGATTCCTATGATGAAAGTGTTCTGATATCAACTCCTGATATCTTTTTGATATAGAAATGTTTTCAGTTCCATTTGATAGCTAATAATCAGATCAGATTATTCGTACATCACTCAGAATTAGAGAAATGTATGTGGATTTTCCAATGGTTTTAATTTTCAACAGAATTAAACAGGCTTGCCCTCTTTAAAAATAAAACACAAAATCTATCCTTTCTGCAGGTCATAGGGCAGGGAATGGATACGCAAGATCTGCTGTCCACCAGAAAGATTAAAGCTTTGAGGAATGAGCTTTATGCTTAACACACAGGTAGGAGTTACTGCAAAGATGGAAAATTTGCTATTAGAACATACTGCAGTTCTCAAATTGGGAAGCAGGAGATATCTCAAAAGAAGGGTACAGATATTGCCACTCTAGCTGCCAACAACTAACCTTATCCTGACACACTTTAATATTTAAAGATTCCCTTGAACATATAAATTAGGTTTGCTACCTGTTTCAAGAAGTTTTTTTTGTTTGTTTGTTTTTTAACTCCTAACTCGTCTCCCTGTACAAAATGTCCAGAGCTTTGTTTAATCAAGTTCTTGAGTTCTTGGCCTCACTTGTATCCTACAGCAGTGAGCTCAGGAAGTGTTTCCTTTTCTGGGGTCATCCTTCTATACAACCTTCCAGTTTCATAAATTAAGTTCTGAATTGTTGTGTTGCAAAGTGGGGAACAGAGCAGTTGCAAGGTTGCTTTCTCTAACACCTTTATTTCTTTTTTGCCATGCTTCTCATCTCTTTTCATGGTCATTAAAACCACTCCTTATTCCCTAACTACTACTCTCTTGCTGTGAACTGCTCCTGTTTCTCGGTATTCTCCTTGAAATCGGATGAGCAGTATTGCAAACAGCCACGTTCCTCACGAGCCATTTGCTAGGTAGGAAAATCAAGCAAGTGAACTGTTTCTGCATCACGAGCAGCCACTTGCATAGCTCCAGCTTCTCTGCTGGCTGGGGAATCCCCCAGGAAGTTTTCACAAGGGTGGAGAAAGCGGAGACAAGATCAAGACCAGTGCTCTAAAGCTGTGCTTAGGGGAAGAGTCTGAGGGTGTTCGAGGGTGTTGCTGGGTGGATCTCCTTGGCTAGTTTCTGATTTTGGCTTTATTACATGGCTGTGCTTTCAATTTATTTCAAAGGTGCCTGGAGCCTTATAAATCTGCATACATAGTAAGGAAGAGATTCTCTTAACGGTAAATACAGAAATTTGAGTCTAATCATAATGGAGAGAACATTTTGATTTAAAAACAACGAAGCAACCTCCTCATAATGATACAGTCTAGAAATGGAGAACTTTCTCTTTTATAGGTATATGGAGCCACCATTTCTGACAGGACTAATTTATCTTGGAATTAAAAAATAGAAAGCAGCCCTCTCCTCAGAATCATCCATGCACTGGGTAACATTAAAATTTTCATATGTATTTTTAGATTGTTTAAATAATGGTCAATAGTGTTTATGGCAGAAAAAGAGGTGGTTTTCTCCTGTATCCAACTTGTGGCACACCAGCCTGCTCTTCCAGCTCAGGATCCTTAGAGCTGTAATGCTCTGTAAGCCCCAGCAGTCAGTGCAGCATCCACCACTACTGGATTGCTGACTGGGACCTGCCATTTTTATCTGCTTGTACAATGCTCTCTGCACTGGGCCTACAAACATTGGCAATATCTTTACTTAACGTCTTGCTACTATCCTTAACTTCTTCTCTACTCAAAGAATGTACAAGGAGTGAACCAGAAAGAAAATCTGTTACAAATTAAGCCAAGATTGTGGTAGATCTAGACACAGAGTAAATGTAAGCAGGATGACTTTGGAAGGGAATTTTTTTTCTTCTTTACCCTTGGGAATGACTTTCGGATTCTGCACACCTTCCTGATTTATTTTCCAACAACTTCTGGAAGGATTAAAAAATAAAGTATCTTTCACAGCCTATAAGGCAGATCAGTGGGTACTCTGAAATTTTGCTTATTTCAGATGTGACTATGCATTGACTGCAATGCTGTCTATTGAAATATTGCGTTTAACTAGTCCCAAGTGTGACATTATTTTATCTGGTTCACCTCTATCATCTGAAAACTATGTAGAAAACTTGTTCCTGATAAGAAAGTCATTTGAGAACACATTCATCTACTGAGAAAGCGCTTTGAGTACAAGACGATAACAAAAGGATAAGGGAGATCTGGTAATATAGGTGGCAAAACAAAACTGTAACAAAACTGATGTAGAACTGCTTTAAGGTACTTGACAGAGATTATCTATTTGTTAAAATGGTGCTGTCTTTATCAACGTAGATGAGCTTTTTTCAAATACTGAACTGTATTTGTTGCTTTTAAATATGTATTTAATTCCAACTCTTTCCTAACGCATCCCAGATACACAAACTTCTCCACTAAGTTTAGATGAGAAGAAGATTGCTTTTCCCGTTGTTTTGATTGAGATAGTTTTATAACCTAGGTCAAGTTAGCTAAAATCACATTTACCCTTCTGCTCATTTTGCTGTTTCATTCATTTTCCTCTGTACAAGTCTATTAAATGTTAACTTACAGGCAATCTCTTTAAAACCTTAAAGAAAATTGTCACCTGTCCTTGCATTTTCCAATTCTAACTACTTCTGTTAGAACAGGCAACTGTTACAGCATTGATAAAGACTTCTTTTTAAATTGTTAATACTAAAAAATACTCAGTAATTGACTCTCCATACTACTTTTTTTTCTAGTATGTTCTTTTTTTTTTAAATGTGTTTTTCTGCTAATGTCTTTTAAGTATTGTGAATTTGAAAAGCAAACTTCTAAAACCTCCTTGTTATAGACACCTCTTTTATACAGCAATGTTGCTACCAACTTACCAAAGTTTTTCTTTTCTATTGGTGCAGGTGACCGGTGGTAGTAGAAGTTAGGTGTCCATACTATCAAAGTAGATGAGATTATTACTTACTCAGAGGAGGCCAGCAAAAGTCCAGCTCTCCCTTTTAAAAAACATCTTTCTGAATTAAGATTCAGGGGGGGACAGTCACCAACCACTTCTAAAACTCAGGCTGAAGAATTTACTATTGTGTTGGACAACAAACATTCCTTAAGCCATTCAGGCTCAAAACTCTGAAAACTGTGGAGAGCACAGCGATTTCACTATCTACTGAGGTTTCACTGCACACATTATGACCAGTTACCTGTTAACAGAAATCCCATGCATGCATGTGAAAATTCTGGAACAAGTTCTGCTTGTACTCAAGAAACTACATAGAACATCTGTTCAGACATGGACTAAACACCCTCAAGTGCAATGTCACATTTGCTTATATCATATTGTACCGGGTCACCCATTAGAGTAGAAATTTACCCCAGATTAAATCCAGCTTGTAACAGAAAGCCATGTCTTCTCCTTTTCAAAACTTTTTCAGATGGGTTTATACAATGCCTAAATACTTACCCTCAAAGGGCTGATTATTTTTTTTTTTTTATCAGGGGTTAATAAAGACAGATTCAGAGCTTTCCAAAGTAAACATCCATTCCTGAGTGATGCACCTTCATACACTGAATCCTCTATCATCTTATTTGAGAACTTTAATTATTTCTGTGCTTAGCCCTCTACAGTCATCACCACTGTCCTTGACCAAGCAAGTAGCATCTTTCCCATCTTCAGAAACCTATTGTTTTGACAATAAGAAATGAAGATAAAGCTGCCTTAGAAAAACAAACAAACAAAAAACAACATACACAACACAAAAAATGCTTTGAATTGCAGAATGAATTATTAAGCAGAATAGTTATGGGGCATTTTTCAGCTACGTTGTTACTTGTTAAGATACTCAGGAACAAGTAAGGATCTACTGAATATCTAATTCTAAGAATGCTTAATTAAGAGATTAGGATGTATTATGCCAGAAAAGGTCTAATTCATTTCTGGGCCTCAAGAACCTTTTCTTTGTAATGTAACTTAAAAAAGCGTGTCAAACGAATGTTGCTTTCTTAGTATCAGCTTCAAAGCTACAGATTTTACTATATAGTTATACAAAACAGAAATTAGACATTTCTCCACTATACTTACAACACAACCAACTTTTAACATGTTTTAACATGATTTTCAGATCAACAAATAAAATACAAAAATGTGAAGGAGTATAAAAGGTATTTTATAATAACTACATGCATACTAAATTGTTTCATAACTCTGTAATTTGCAAATTCCTCCTGTATTTTTAGTAAAGTTAAAATGTAAATGAAAGAAGGTATAAACAAGATTCTTGTGCATTTAGCTTTTTTTTCTGGTTAAATTTTGCTTTATATTGAATTATGGCACATAGCTTATTCTCTAAAACTATAGCTTTCTGGCTACTAAGAAAAAGCTTAGCAAATTAAAGATGAAACATCTCTCTGAAATTTCAAGCTTGTTATTCATGAACCTTACACAACTGATCACCTATTCCATATATTCTTGTCACATACAGGGAGAAGACATCTTGCTGGTCAAGTTCAGATCTTTGGGTCCTGTGAATAGATGCAATTGAACTTTGACAGGGATGTAGCAAACTTCCCTTTGATATAAGCACCTTTCTGTCAAAAGGATGCTTAAAGTTTATCTAAAGTATTCTAGAAGATGCGTAAATGATAATAATTCAGAAAAAAATAGCTTAGAAAGCCTCACAGAGTGAAAAGGATAAATATTCTTTAAGTGTAATGAAAGGAGATGGCCAAACTCAACTTATATAAAATCCATGAATAAAATGTAAAAGTTCCTGCTCAGTTAGCACATGCAGGACAGAGGAGTTGCCATGACAAAGTGCTGTACAAAAATAGTCAACTATACCACAAAATATGCAGAATGTTTAGGAAGCAACCTAGTAAGGTGAACTCCAAATTACTCTTTCATTGTGGTTTCTAGAAGACCAAAAATAGCTAACTGGTACAGCCCTACAACACCATGTTCTCATTGTCCTGGATGATGGGGGGGTGGGAGGAGGAGGCAAAATAGCAAGCCTAAACAACACAGTGAATTAGTTCAAGTAGCGATCGAGACTGGTTCACTTGGCTATACTACGGCAGATATTTTCTTTAGTAAAGGATATGCAGAGCAACATAGGCATCACTAGATCATATAGTGAAGAATCAGACCACTTCTGTATCTGTGGGTAGCTTTGTTCTTCCTTTAGGAATATTTTAGCACATATAGAAAGGCAAAAACAAATAGTAGCTGTTATCCTCCTTTGCCAGCATGAAAAAGAAATGACGAAAATCCCTTGGAAAGAGAATAAAATAAGGAAAATAGCAGTTCTGAACTTCAGCTCTTGAAGCTAGTTCTCCAGCTTGCTACATTAGCATCCCATCATTGGAGATGTGCAGAAAATGTCTTGGACCTTTAAAAAGTATCCATCAGTAATGCTATGATCTTTCAAAAATGTTCTAGGGTTAGAAAAGGTGACTGGGTATAACCCAAAATTCAAAAATGAAAATACAACATAACACTAGGAAAATGCTCTAAGTAATCTAAAGCAAGAATCAGGTTTGAAAGTAGGAGAAAATGTTGGTTGAGAAAAAATTACGTTGAGCTAACAATAAGGAACGAAAACAAAACCTTTCTCAGCAGGCTAAAGACCTATAACGTAGTAGTTTGGGATGAAATAACTGCAGGGCTGCTCAAAGCAAACAAATAGAAAACAACGCTATAATTCTTCCATGAAAGTATGGGAGAAAGAATCTGTCTAAAAAGTGACAAGCTCAAAGCTAGCCTATGTTCTCACTGATCATTTTTATGCTCCCCAATGCTGTCAGATGTAACAGATGACAGGTATCGTTCCTTGTAAAGTTTACTGACTTTTACGATGCTTTTAACTGAGTATTTGCAACAGATGCAGTGAATTCCTTGCAGAGAGGTATAAATACTGTGTACTTTTTAACAGGGTGCCAAATATACTGTGATGCCCAGTTAGGATCAGACATAAGCATGTTCCTCCCCTTTGCTATCTGATGTTATTCCTGATTGTTATGAAAAAGACCTCCAGCTTGGATCCTGAAATTTTGAGGAAGGACAGATGGATACTAAAAAGTCATAAGAAGTGCTAGTGAGTTTACTTAACTTGAACCTGAAGTCTAGTAATTGCTTACATAATCACAATTCAAGAAGCTAAGGTAAATACAACTTTCGGAAGCTTGCCTGAATCTAGGACATTTGGTGTGATTAGCATATGGTGTGAATCTTTAGTGGCAACGTACTGAGCATTTTCCTGCAGGGGTCAGAATAATGGAAAAGCAGTAAGTAACTAAAGGAAGTGAAGCAGCTGCTAGTATTTATGCTTGTGATGGATGTTCACAGTAAAACGGTCAGACAGAACAGAGGATATCTATCCAAGGTCTTGACATGACACTCACAGCTGTGCAAATAGCACAGATGGGAAGATGATTTAGAGTGGCCAAATCTTGAAAATGCCCAAAAACAGGCCCTTGGGCCTTCAAAACAAGATGTTTTTTTGTGACCTCCCCTCTGGCCCCTCAAGACTATTAAAGAGGTGCTCCAGAAAGGCCTCTTTGCAGCCATTTCACAGATTAACAGCTTGAACAATTGGTTCAGGATGGGTTGATGAAAGATGATCTCTGCGTGATGTACCCAAATGTACAAGAAATTAATTGGCTTCTATGAACACTCAGTACAAAGAGCTGTGAAAAATGTCAGCTTGTATCCTTCTGTGGATTCTCTTAGATCTGCAAAATTCCGATGGCTTTTCTAAGGAATTAGTATTCAAATGGCATGCATAACCAGGTCAGTCTCTTAGGGTGGCTACTGCTAGCAAAGGGTATCCTCTACTTGCTGAAGTACTGCAGCAAGCATGTACAGATGAACTCTCCCTGAATAAGTACTTTGATGAACTAATGGCAATTATAAGAGTACTCTTACTTTGGATTGTCTTCCTAAAATAGATGACTGCACCTTATTTTTTTTCTACCACAACCTTTCTCCTCACTCCACCCTCCAACTAAGAAAACTGTTTAGAGTAACAACTCTGGAACTAAACTCAACTCAAGCTCTATAGTCATCCTGAAAGTAATTATAAAAGTATTCCTTAAATACAAGAAGTGAGAAAACTTGGGATGCTGCACTCAGGATTCCAACTATGGGCATCATTTTACAAAACGCTCCCCAAAACATTTCTGGGGCTAGCTTAAAGCACGGTTATAGCTGTATTCTTGTTATGTATTTTAGTTATGTCTAGATTAGCAAACAGTCCTGGCAAACAGGAACAAACGAGAAGTTGATGCAGAGGTTCCAATGTCCCAGTCTTCCTTTTTGAGGGAATCCAGGCTCTCTCTAGTTTGCTTCTAGAGTCTGCATGCTCATTAGTGGCTGTGAAGTATTACCAGCACTCCTGCAGTGCATTTCAGGTTTAGTTTCATCTGAACAGGATTGGATGTGTGTATTCCAAGACTGCTCTGCGGGGCGACTCAAGGAACAGCAAGGGGAGCTCATTAGAAGGTGTGTTTCAGAAGTGCACTCTGCCCATGAGCCAAAATGTCAAGGCAGAGTGCCCTGCTGCAGGCACACCCAGCCTCTCCAGCCTGGCCTGGTTCTGCAAAGAGCTGGACTCAGTGAACCTGCATTCATCCTATTTGTAGTTTATGCACTAGTTACACATCCCTGATGCATGTAAGTCTCATGTAAAGTAATTTCTGTATGGAAAACAAAACATCGTGAACTGTTTCCCCTTGTCCCTCTCCTCCCTAAAAGGAAGGAATCTAGAGTTGCAAAATTTAGACTTACATAACTTCTTGAGGTAAAAGCCTAGATTGAGTATGCTAAGTTACTTTGAAAATTACCAGAAAACTGAATAATAAATCCCCTGAACCCTACTGATGAGGAGGTCCCTAAAACAAATTTGCAGGAAAAAAATAACCACAGCACAGGAAAAAAAAAAAGTTAACTCCTTTCTTTCCCCTACAAAGCAAACATTCACCAAGTCTAGGCAGAATTATCTGGAATGTGTCAACTTTTTCATATAAAAAGCATCGATCATTTTATTACAGGCTCTCTCCCTTGTACTCTACACTTGCAGCAGCACAAAGATTTACAGGGAGACTGTATATAGGAAGCTAAACCAGCTGAGGCTGACCTGAGGAACCGAAGAGCTTGATTACTTTATTGCCAGCATGATGGGGGGTGGGAATAATCTTTTCCTTCTCAAGTTTACATGTTAGTTTACATGTTACTTTTTTTCCCCACCTCCATTTAAGTGTCATGACATTCTAGGAAAAGCTTGCAGTTTCTTCCAGACTAGATTTGACAAAATTGAATTAATTGGGTGACTTTCTTTTGATTTCAGTAAGAGCAGACTCAAATCACGGGGCCAAATAATGATTCAGTCCTGTATGCAGGCAGAGTTCAGGTATTTTTTTTCCTCATAACAAACAAAAAGTGTCTGAAGGTATTAGCTAACTCAGTAATTTATATGTATTTCTTACTGTTTTTGGCCTTTCCCAAATTGAGTGATACTCTGACGTTGACAGGTGAGAATGAGTTGTTTTCTGAAAATGCTGGCAGGTGCCACAAGGGAATCTACCTGCTGACCAATTCAGCAGCACTTCAAGGTAAAAGCAAATATAGAAGTGACAGTGAGGAAGAAACTAACTATAAAGAGCTGGGGTGGGAAGGGAGATTGATTAAGGTCAAAATTACCTTAAATTCTTCATTTAAATGTTTTTGGTTGAATCAGAGTTAGTTGGTACATTTTCTATGTAAAAAAATCTTCCTCCAAAATAACATCCCCCTGGCTTTCTCATCATTTTTGGAGGTTCCTACTACCTACTATTCAGATACAGTATGCTGAGAATTTCCCAGAGAAGCTTTGCTACCCACACTTCTGACAACTACAGTTAAACAAGAACATGTTTCTTATCGATAGCAGTTATAAAAATGACTTTTACATATATCAGAGGAAGCTACAATCATTTCTGTGAGGTGCCTTCTGCAAGACAGTGTGCTTTGTTACCAGTTTGCCATGGATGCTATTAGTCTGTTACGTGGTCTCTAGTAAATACAGGTATGCATCAGAGATAAAAAGCTCTAAGCATTGACAAATATTTTACCTTTCACTTGTTTTCTTCTGGTCAGAGGTTAAGGCGGTATTAAATCTCTCAGGCACATAGCCATGTTTTGTTAGACTAAGAAGCACAGAGAACATAAACCTCCCTGAACATTTCTCATTCCTATCAATAGAAATACAATCTGGCCATACAGTATCTTGCCTCACCTTATGATGAAGCTCAGCACATCACTGAAACTACTTATGCATAAGTGGCATTAGTCATGTTTGACTGTTTATTTCAAGCACAGAAACCAACTTGTGCATTTGGCCTATCATATTCCCACTATTCAATGTTTAAAAAGGGAGTGGACAATATATTATAACAGAAGGCCCCTAATACACTAGTATGATGTCAGTAATATAGCTCCTCAGAGCACGTTATTGTTTTAAACAGAGGTCTCTACACTTTCACATTGGTTGTAAAATACTTAGTGCTGCTGGACTGGAAGGAAAATGTCATACATCTGCAAATAATTAGAAGGAGCTGGACTTCATATTTGATTTACTAAACAATAAAACAAGCTTAAGTGTGACTATATGTGTAAGTTACACTCCCTAGGAGCCTCAAGCAGTTATCATAGCAAAGTCTTTTTACCATAATTAAATAAACCCACAGTGGGACCATTGCTGATCAAAATTATCTTTTATAAGATATTTTCAGCAGTGAAGATCACGAAGTTGAATGCATGCTTTAAGTGCTCTGAAAGTCCTTCATCCTTTCTTTCAAGCACACTATCCACTACGCTTTTTCCAGCTGGAATTCATTCAGTACAATATATTTCAGCTTTTAAACACCAATATTTCCATACTTTCTGCATTTAGAATGAAGTTTTGGCACAAGGAGATTAGTAGCAAAACTCTGACTCAGTAAAGCCTGAGATTTCACCATAGTTTGTGTGTCTGTTAGTTAAAAGTTCTGGTACTATAACAAAAACAGTTGTTGTTATAAATTAACCAAAGATTTGTAAATTGAATATAAATATTTAGTTGCAAGTTTCGAGAAGCTAAAGCATGGAAAAAAAGATTATTATAATGTATCATAAACAATCTTCTCAACAAAACAAAAACCCTAACCACTTGTCAGTCTCTAAGTTAACCCTGTTTCCCAATTCAGAATAAGTAAGGCATTGCTACTATTTGCCATTAAACTTTCCTATACTATCACTTACTTGTGCACCTGAAGCCACCACAGCAAAAATTATGTTCATGCTTGGAACTTTTCTAGCATTATTTTCAAATTTTGTAAAACAGCAATATTATGTGCTCTAGCGGAAGCAGTTTATTACAATTCACCAGGGAAGATAAGCATCACAGTACTGCAGTATCACCTGAAGGGGGGAATGCTGGATCAAACACAGGAGTCTCGTACTCTGTTTTTGGTTCTGCTGCTAGTTTGTTAAGGTAAACTGAGAAAAAATAATTTGTCATCAAGGAAAAAATTAGTGCCAAAGATAACTTCAGATGAACACTTGGGATTAAGGGGATATCATTGGACTGACTTCCTTTGGCAGGCTCTTTACTTGACATTCTTGAATTAGAGCAACAGAAATACTGAATGTTATCAGATGAGCCAGAAATGCAACTCTGAGGCTTTGCCTATGAAAATAACATATCCAGTCTCCATGATGATTACTATGCTTCAGAAGCACAGGGCATTTACTTACTAGTGATAAATAATGTTCTGTATACATGAATACCAGGGAGAAAGGAACTACCACTGTATAATACAGCTTGCCCTGATTATAGTCACTGAAGTACTATTTTATATGATTATACTGTTAAGGGCCACAAAAATGAAAAAGATGAACCATGGGGTCACATTTTGCCCTCTGTTTGCATGGGTATCCCGCTGCCATGCTTGAAAGCCAAATTATGAACAAGGAGTAGAATATATTTTTATGGAAGAAAACAAAACAGTGGACAAAACATTTGTTACTTCAGCAAGTAACAGAGTAAACTATTTATATAAAATAATAAATGAAACAGTCTTAGTTTACAGTAGTGCTTGTGGGTCTGGTTCCTGAATGCATACAATTAACATTGCTAATACCCTGAGAATTTTGGCACAGCGTGCAGTGTATGTGCACTCAGATGAAAAGTCTTCATTGCTATAGTTTCAGAGCCTGGCTAGACTATGACTGGAAGTAAGCTAGCAGGGTCTGTGTAGGACTGCTTCCACAGAGATCAGAAGAGCACAAGATGTTCAGATGTTTGGTTCCTACTGCTTGAGAAGTATCCCTCATACAAATCTGATTGACATAAAACAGTGTCTTGTTCTGGGCTATAATCTGATGTAAACAACAGCTCATACGATAGTTTGTTTTTTTTTTCCTGTTCCATTCAGTATTAACTTAGTGGAAAATACATAGTTTTGCCAATCTTTACAGGTTATCTACACTATGTCCGACTATGTTGCCTACTTTTTTCAAAGCACTGCCTCTCCTGGACGTGTTTGATACCATATAAAATGTTTGACCAAAGTTGCTTACTTGCGTTAAGGTTTTGTTTTTCTTTACCATCTACAGACAACAGAATTAATTGTACTCATTAGCCTGAAATGGATGGAATAGGTTGCAACAAACTTCAGGTTCTGTTACCTTGAACAATAACATGATGCATGTATTTTATTTAGAGACCTTTAGGAGGTGTGTATGTGTCCAATTTTATGGCGCACCAATACATTTCTAGTAAGTTCAAGTTATAGGCTGTTATTTTCTAGGCATTAGGTTTGTTATCACATACACTCTGGTTATACTGAAAGGAAAACATAGGGCAGTTTGCTTACCTTGGCACACATTGTGCTCACTTTGCTCATACCCAGCTGCACACTGAATTTGATGAGTCGGATTTGGAGGGGCACGGTGAGGATCAGCTGGAGTCCGTCGAATGACATTGTTTCGACCACTAGTGGATTCAGCTGCTGCTTCTTCTCGCTCATTTACAATAATTTGGGCTGTTCTGGGTAGACAGAGGTATCCTCCATAGTGGTTAACACATTTCATCCCACCTTTACATGCATCTGGGACTATTTCACATTCATCAATATCTGTGGTTAGCAACAACACAAGTCATGCTTTTAACAGTTGAATCCTCTGCAACAGCCATTAATACAAGTAACACAATGAGACATGCAAGCACACTCCCTTGTCTAAACCAGGGATGTGAGAATACTGAAATAATTCCAACAGCAAGTTTTTGTTTGAAAATGATTTACTGTACCTTTGCACCGTTGCCTAACAGGATCCCATTCATAGCCATCTGTGCATTGCTATAGATAAAAACAGGAGAAAAAGAAAACAGTAAAATACTATGCTAGTCAGGATTCTTTATTTTGGAAAAATAAGCATATATCAATGATCTCAAAGTTTTACATTAGGAGAAATGCAATGTTTCTATACTTTGGGAAGCTAGAAAAATGGCTATTAGTACAGCATTGCTGTGTAGGAAGAATGAAAAACATATACAGATAGAGCTTCTATTCTCAGCAAGTTCCTAAGGTATTGTTTGCTGAATAGGTATACTTTAGTGGGGATGGGGAACAAAGCAAAAAAAGCATCTGCCATTGGTTACTGGCTGACTATAATGTATTTTTCTTGAACTTTGTTCTTGTTCACTGCTTTCCAAGAGGTGAAATTTCATTCTTTCATTCCAGGGGTTTGCCAGAGGGACTAGTGGACCTCTGTCCCACCGTACTTCTTCCTCTCTCCCATCAGCACACTAGCAATGGGGAAAGATCCCATGACAGCTGGAAATTCATTCACATGCTTTCTAACCATGTGACTCCAGGAACTGCAGTCTAGGAAGAACAATTTATATTGCAAGACATACAATAAATGGTTAGAGTTTATAACAGCAGGACTACTTATATAAATAAAACTGGACAGAATTCAAACAAGACTATGCTCAGCAACTATTCATATCATCGTAGACTGGTAACTTCAGGAAGAATTTTAAATATTCTGCCCGGCAATTGAGGCAAATATCTTCATTATCCCTCTGCCCAAAAGCATTAAAATGTCTACAGTTTTAATCACAGGTTATAATTAGAGAAACTGATTAGTTAAGTACCACAATGCTGCCAGCTACAGCAGACATTTAAAATATCAGTGAATCAACTGAGCTGTACTATGCGGGTGCATATGCATCCTGCACTGCTTAGGATATTATTTTAATGGCCCCACAGAAAGAAAAGAATTGAGTCAATTAACGTAATTAGCCACAGTTAAGCAAGCTAAATCTTGTTGCAACTCCTCTGCTGTGGAGTACTGTTTAAGTAACAAGTTTGACCTTCTGGTGCTGAGATCCACTTGTTCCATTTACAATGCTCAAGTTATTTTGAGAAACTTGTTACAAACAGACACTGACTCAGCAATAGGATTGAAAATATGTTCTTCATTCGCAGGTGACACCAGTGATCTGCCAGATGTAGCAGCGAGTTGGAAGAAAAAGCCTCCAATGTTACAAAGGGGTAAGTGGACAGCAAATTGTATTACAATTCTCAATCTCTAAAGGAATGACTACATGCTGAGTTGACAACACCAAAGTTACTGTAGCTATGAAAACGCAAACCCAAAGGAAAACAGCTAATTCATGCATCTACTGAATCACCCAATTCCTATTAATGCACAACAGAAGTTCTGTCTATTTAATAGTAAGGAGCCAAGTCCAACTATTACTGCAGCTGAAGGAAGTTTTACAATAGAAAAGGATTTGGCCCTAAATGAATACAATGTACGTATGAGAAACGGTAGCATCCTACGGGTAACATGTCCAAAAGCTAAGTTTCATTGTTAAGTTTACATGATTAGAAGACTGATCACTGAAGCACCTGAATGCTCTTTGAAAACATATTATAGGAACCCAAATCACACAGGCATGCTAGAAATCTTCTATTGTTATAAAAAGAAGTGTGCAGACATATCAGAAAAGCCCTATTAAAAAAAAAATTGTAATAAGTGCTGAAAAGGAGGGGGTTGGGATCCCTATTTAGTCTAGATTTTCAAAATGTATTTAGTCCTTCGGTTTCTGCTCCTGTATAGGGACTTAAAAATATTTCAGAAGCCTCTAAATAGAAGTACTCCCAACCTTCAGAAGGTCTATTGCCTCCAAAGCCTAGTATTAAAAGTATTTTATGACTGACTTCCTGATGTTCACTTGAGGCTTCTTTGAGCCCCGTCTTCTATGATAAGGTCCAACTCTGCAATATTTACTTGCCTGAGCCATCCCACTGACTTCAGTGGGATTACTTGTATAAGACACAATCTCAGCCTTTGGCTGTGGTTCTCTAACTTTTTGCATGTGTGCAGAATTTTCTGCTTGTGTGGCATTGCGCTGATGTCTGTACACATATTCAGAGGTCCACCCATATGAAGCAAGTTGCAGGGATTACAGCTGTAATCAGATGTGAAAACGTGGGTTTTTCACCAGCCCAAGCCGATGTAATTGCCACTCCTTCTATGACAAGCATTATGCAAGCCAAGAAGCGAGAACAAGCAGATTAAAACCAAAAACTTAAAAGAAGGCCTACAAATCTCTTACCCTACCACCTGGTTGCAAGCAGAACCTATTTCCAGTTTTCTTGTAGAATTTCATTAAGCTGTGCAAAACCACTGCTCAAAACCAGCTCAAACTAACATTTGTGTGAGCACTCCAGGACCTAGATGCTTCATTAAGAGCACTGAATTTTGATGTACTTGCATGTTGTTAAAAACAGCTTGAAATATCCAAAGGAAAACACTGAAGAATGTTTGACCTAATTATCTGTCAAGTTCCATGTATTTCAAATGAAGGTCCTAGGGACCTTTTCTTTAGGAAAGGGGATTAAAAAAAAATGAAGCTTCATAATTTTATTCAGTTCATCAAGCTCAGTCCATAGCTAGCTTTTCAGAACAGAGAGCCGCAGCCCATTCTGCTCAATCTTGTAAACTTCAACTTTCACTGTTTCAGCGTAGGAGCAGCTTATTTTACAGTTAACATTCAGACTCAAAGAACTTTGTATTGCATACTATACATTGACAAGATTTTTTTTTTAAGGGTCATTTAGAAAAGAACTCCTGCAAAGCAATAATTATCCCCAACTCCATTAAACCTTACCGTGTATGTTATGGTTTCCTCAGTTTCCTGTGAATGCACCGTAATAAGGATGAGAGCAGCCAAGAACATAGCTGTCAACATCATGAACCTTGAAAGAAAGAAAAACAAGTCAGCCACGAGTCCTTTCAGCGCCGCTCTGCCAGCAGACCCGGGACAGGTCCCTCGCTACCTGGGCGCCGCGGCAGGCAGCAACCCGGTCCTGCCAGGGGGCAGGGGGCGGCTCGGCGGCGCGGGCAGCCCGCTGCGCTTCGCCCGGCTGAAAAGGAGCCGAGCACGGCAAAGCAGCCGGCTTTAAAGCCCCGCAACGCCCTCGCCATCCCGCGCCGGGGTGCCGCGGTGAGGTTCCGGGAGAACGCCCGCGGGGCCCCGAGGAGGCAGCGGCGGCGCCGGGCTCCGCGCCGGGCACCTGCCGGGCTCGGGGCTGCCCTGCCCTGCCGAGCCGAGCCGCCCCGCTGCCGGGGAACAGCACCGGCAGCAGACCCCGGGCCGGGCGCGGAGCCGGCCCGGGAGCCCGCTCCTACCTGCAGCGGGGCCGGCGGCTGCTCCCGGCGGCGTTACCGCGGTGGCTCGGCCCCGTCCGTCCGCTGGCTCCGCTGCGCTGCCGGCGCCCGCTCCCCCCCGTGGGCCTTCGGCTAAATAGAAACGGGCCCGGCTCCTGCCGGAGCCCCCGGCGCCCCCTACCGGCCCCGCGGCGGCCGGAGCCCTGCTGCGGGGCGGGGCGGACCAGGCGCACGGCCCTCCGCCGCTCCCCGCGGCCCGCCGGCCGGGGCGTCCCGAGGCGGGGCAGGTGCGGGGCCCTGCTGCCATCTTGGGTGCGGGAGAGACGGCAGCGGGGCAGGGCGCTGCTCTGGGGGACCGAGGCCCTTCACGCCGGGCACGGTCCCGGCCCGTTCCCTCAAGCAGCCCGGCCACTGACTTTCTACAACGCCGCCGTAGCAGCCCTCGTGTGGGAGGTCGCTGCCATGTGCGTGCCTCGGGCTTCGACGCCTGGTGTGTGCGGAGGGCGTGAGGCGACAAATGGCCGGCCCCGCGCTGAGGAGAAGCAGGGTGCAGGTGAAGGAGGTACCTCACAATTCCCGAGCAAATGGGGAGCAAGATGTGCATTTTCTTAGAGTTAAGCCCAGCATGGAGCAGAGGCCACGCACGGAAGGAGCTTTCCTGGGAGGTTGTGAGGAGCTTGGGCCGGAGCGGGCCCCACTGGGTGCTGATAAGAGCTGCTCCAGCAACAGAAGCCGCCAGCACTCACTCTGAATTTGGTAAATAAAATACACAAGGAGTCCCCTTACTGAAGGACTGCCAGAGTGGCAGCTCCAGTGAGAGCAGTTGGAGATTTTAATGGAGGTGGGAAGGTTGCTCTGGAAACCAGTTTACACAGAGGAAGCTTTGGACGAGTTTTCAGTGTGGGCTTATAACCCAAAGAAGTCAAAGGGTAGAAGGTAAATGCAAAAATCTGTCAAAGGCTGAGAAGGTCTGCCTAAAGAGCATACTGGTTCTTCAGCTATTTCTGAGTATGATCACTTGTATGTGTAGCATACATCTGTATTGTTACAACTGCATATAAAATCAAAACGTTTCCATGAATCTTCTTGTCCGGGGAGAGGATGAGCTAACACCCATGGGGCTGGTGGTAGTCACGTTGTGCAGATGAATAACCCTCAAACATTAATGACATTGGTTGGCTTTAGGTTGACTACGTTTTTAGGACATTTTGCATGTACTTTTGTATGCTGGTGTATTTAACAAGCTATCTTTTGACACCTACTTTCCTGCTCAAAGAAATGCTCCCTTTATTCTGCCCTAAGTCTATGTAACATTTTTTAGCAATACAGGTTCAAAGTGTTAGATTGGCTCCAAGTTAATGACTCCTATTAGTGTAAACTACACTCATATTTATGACACGCCACCAATTATATTGTGAAAATTTGCTGTTTCATGTTAATAGAAAGCAGTACAGATATTCCTAATACTCAAAATAGTGATATCAATTGCTTGTCTTTGCTGGCAACAATGGCTATTTTTGAATGTACTGTCAAAATATCTGCCATGCCGAGAGACCTGAATTTAACTTGTTGGCTTCTGGATTAAGTCGACCTTTAAAAATGTTTTGTCTTAATCTGTCACCTAGGGAGACATTGCCTGTGTTGCACTCTAGGACAAATGAAACAGAGAACAACAGGAACATCGTTTTGGAGCATGTATGAGCACTGGCTGAGCATAGATCCCGCACCTGGCTTCAGACGGTGTTACACATTTGCTGAAATATCATACTCTGCCAAGGATTGTTCATTGTCCTTTAAATGGAGGTGGTAGACTCAGCTTGTGATTTTGTAGTTCAGATATTTCTTACTGAGGCAAGTGGAAATTTGCCTGATGAAGGATAACATGATTTAGACCCTTGGAAATGTTGAGGAATGTGTGAGGTATCTGGGTGAGAATAGCTTCCTTACATATCTACATGTCCGAAGATGTCTTTTAAGAAGTGGTCAACCCACCGGTTTTGTCTTGCAGACCATGCAGCATGGCATTGCTGAGGTCAGCACCTTGCAGCAGTCATTGGTGGTGCTTCTGATCGAAGCAGCCCTGTGAGGCTGGCCTCTAATTGCTGCCTCTTGGCTCCTTCTGTAAATGGTGCACTCTATTCCCTACGGCTTTAGCGAACTCTTTGACACATCTCAGTTTTTGCTTCCTTTAAAAACTGTACTTTTCGTACATTCTTGTGTTTATGACTAAATGCTCACATTTTTTTTCTTCCTGGCAGGACTTGTTGCCACCCCCTTTTGTCCTCAGAAACCCAAAGACAGGTAGGCTGAAGGAAGACTGTGTGTGGTCAAAATGTCACTGCAGTCCAGCTAATTCTGGCTGCTGGAACTGTCCCTAGGGGCAATAGACAGCTGGACATAATTTAGAGCAGGCTTAGATTGATACTAGAGGCTAGCCTGAAAATAAGGAAAACAAAATTGCAGTTTAATCTCTTCTACTCCCAGATCTGACCCCCTTTTCCTGTTTCAAGCATAGCTCACTAGAAAGAAAATCAAGCACAGCGAATTTAAGCAACTTGTATTTGTCAACTCAGGGGACTATCAGTGTCAATTTAAGATGATTTCTTTTCCTGAGTATGTCATATCAAGTAATGCTGGAGTTGTCTAAACTAAGAGCTGGAATGGTGGAGATGTTATTTTCATGTCGGACTCGTAGGAATTTTAGAACATAAATTATTTTGATAACATGGCAGGCTGCCATTCTGCCACACTTCCTGCAAAAGTCAAAATTTTTTCCACGTTTCGACTTGGAAATGACATAGTGTTGGTGAAGGATAAATTGTGAAGAATTCATATGTCTGACTTCATTGCTGATTAAATATGACAAATGTTGAACTTTTATTTGAGGTAAGATTTTATGAGTTGATTTATCTTCAAGGGAACTATCATGAACACATTGCGTATGGCATAAGGTGTTACTTTAACATAAACTTAATTTGAAAGAACTGTGTTAGCAAATTACTCTTTAAAAGAAAGCTAACAGAACCTTTCTCTAACAGAAAAACATTTCTCATATTACTTTCTGATCATAGATGTTGAAATTACAAAAATAAGGAGCAAAATGTCAGTAGCAGAGGACAGAGAACAGAATCTCTTCCTCAGCCTCTCATTAAAACTAAATATGTTTTTGCTATTATTTCTTCACTGATTTGTATTACAGTATCACTTAGGTGAAAGATAGTAAAAACATATAATTAGAGAAAACTCCTTCCCCATAAATCTTGCAGTTTGGAGAGGAAAAATACACTGAAGCTGGATTAGATAATCTAGTAGTCTGGAATTTAGGCCTTTATTTTGCTGAGGTTATCTCATCTGTGGCAGATATTGCATGGTCTTTCTTGTGTCAAGGCCTTTGGCTAGTTTAGACTAATGTGTGATTTCATTTATAGAGGTCTACAAATTCTCTGAGGATATTAAAATTTAATATTGTTGCCATATTTTTTTTAACTTTTACTGAAAATCAAGTGTGCAGTTTGTATGCGGTTTATAAGGCATGCAATTTGCTTTTCTTCTGCACTTTGAAGGGATGTGATCGTATATTTCATATGCTTCTGCAAACTCCAGCAGAAGTGTGGATGGGAGAGGGTGATGTTGTGTTCTCATCAAAGTCATTTGATAGTAAAAGACGTGAGTGTGGGAGAGCGGGTGACTGAGAACAGAGCCCCTGCAGGAAGCTGTTCATCTTTTTCATTGGTCCAGCTGTGCAGCCACACCAAACTAGAAAATTAAGGGCTTGAGAAGTGCGATACAGCTGAAAGTAACACGTGAAATGAGGTGTGATAGTGTGGGAGAAGGACGAGTGCATTTTACTTTCCGTGTCTGGTTCACCACCTCCCGTGTCTTACAAAATTAGTGTTTTTCATGCCTGTCAGCCAATCCTGTTGCTTCTTAGGTGTGGAGCTAATTTCAGGCTTCTCTTTGCAAACCGAGGTACTGTGGCTTACAGGTGCTATCTCAGCATTTTCAGGGCACAACTTTGCAGCTCACCTTAACAAAAGTTAACTCAGAATTGTACAGTGTCTATTTTTACGGACTGATTTACTTAATGTGGTAAGAATTTCAGGTGTCACAAATCCAGGCACCAGTGCACCATTAATGCTGAGAAGATTTTATTTTGCTAAGCAATTTTATCTGGAATTTGAACAGTCTTCCCACCTTTTGCATGTATGGGTATTTCTAACTCATTCAGTCGCATTCCTCTGTGTAGCAACTCTTTTCCATTGCTGTACCTAACAGAGATTTCTCTTCTCTTCTCTTCTCTTCTCTTCTCTTCTCTTCTCTTCTCTTCTCTTCTCTTCTCTTCTCTTCTCTTCTCTTCTCTTCTCTTCTCTTCTCTTCTCTTCTCTTCTCTTCTCTTCTCTTCTCTTCTCTTTTTTTTCATATCAGATAAGAGCAGCAGCACTGGGAAGCAAGTATTGATGTAGGTATGTGGCTTTTGTAACACTGGAGCCATCACTCCTTTCCTTTTTCTGGAAAACCAGCTTTGCTGCATACAGGAGTTCAAGTCTGACGCTGGACTAGGTTTCAACCAGTTTGGATAAAGTGAGGGCTGCCTAGAAGCTTTTCACAGAACTATAATCCATCTGAGGAACAAACAGCCTTCTTGATATTCAAAATATTAGCTGGAATATATACTACTCTTCTGATTAAACTATGTCAGTGCAGTTCCTTGCTCTGGCTAAGAGGCAAAACAGAAATGCCAGAATTCAGATCCAGTATTACCCAGAATATGTTGGAGTCGGTTTCATATCTAGCTTTGGCTTCTCGTGAAGCTTTGTGCAAGTCATTTAATCTATTTCTTGGTATACTCTTGGTCTGTAAAATGGAGAAAATATGTGATGCTTGTGCAGGGAAATGGGGGGAATACATTCACTTATGTATCGAGGATTTCCAAAGACATTTAACCAATTTAGATACCCGGATCCCTTTCAAAGTCAGTGGGATCTGGATGCTTGTCTGTGAGGCTGATCTCAGGCAGCTGTGACAAGGCCTGCTGTGGCACCTTGCCACTGCCTCGAAACGCGCACGTTTCAGAGAGAAAGATGAGTGTGGATGAGTAAAAACTCTCTGGCATCTCAGTTCCCTCTGTGTACGAAGTGCAGTTTGCCTTCCCCTGAGGGTAGGTGGCTCTTTTTGTCCTGTGCTGTTGTGTACATTTGTGAAAGGTAAGTGTGAATTGCCTGGAATCAAATATACATGTGTGACTAGCACAGCTTTCTAACAGGCAGGTCAGCTTCAGCAGACTGGATGTGTAAGCTGTTACTATGCCCTAGTTTTAATTTTGCAGTCAGTATTTCTTTATAGCATTTAGCAGCAGGGTTTCAGAAGGTATTTTGAGTGCTTCTGAGGCTTATGCCCTCAGTTAAGAGGACAGAGTGTACTCCTGATTTCAGAATGCACTTACACCTTCAAGGCAGACATCCGTATAGGGAGCCCTTTTTGAAAACCTTAACCTAGTGCTTCCAGCAAAACCTCTTGGTTTAAGAATGGAGTGTGACAGTGTCGTGGGTTTTCAGCCCAACAAAAATGAGGCATCTCAGAAATGCTGCAGTGGAGGGGGACCTCAGAGGAACAGATTTGTTGGCAGAGCTCTTGCTAGTGACTGTTCTGCTTTTTAGAATCCATAAGTATCAGGATCAGCAGACATTTAAAAAAGTAATTTGGTTTCATAAGTATCTTCTGAACTCTGAGTTTGCTTTTCTTTCTTTTTCTCTTTTGAGAAAAAGTTATTAATACTAGAACAGGAGCAACATTTCTTATTAATTCTGTGGGAGGTGAACTTGGCAGGCAACCCACCCAGTTGACCTGTTAATCATTCTGCAGAGACTCAACTTTTCTGGTGAATATCTGCACGATAATGCTAAGGAATATATGTCAGAGCATTTTATTTCCTTTGAATGTTAAATTTACTTAGTGCTAGTCTGTGTGCTGCCACATGGAAAGCAGAAGAAAAATAACAGTAGAGATTTTCCTTTCTGTGAGATTATAAAGGGTTATCCTCTCACCCCTTTTAGCAAATACATGCGGTTGGAAGGCATCAAAATTCTGGAAGAGGCTGGAAGATGATACAACCGAAAGCTGACACAGAAAAGTCTATATCCCTGCATGCTCCCAAACTGTTCTCGATGGGAGTTTCACCACATCAGGGAAGAGCTCAGCTCTGGGAGGGAGATGGAGGGAGCACTGCTGCTCTGAGTCCTTGAGGTATCTCTTTTAAGTGGCTGCAGAACAATACAAAGCATTTCCTCTGGGTAATAAACCAACACATAACTTGCAATATATACTCATTTTAAATTATATGTAACTTGGGGATTCTTTTTATTAATCGGTTCAAGTTCTCTTTCCCTGCAAGCCCAAAGCCCCGAGAAATTAGTTCCTGCTCATTCACGATTTACTGTGCTTTAGGGGCTATTAAAATTTGGAAGACTGCTAACACCAAAAGTGATAAAGGCCCCAAATAAACTGCTCGATACAAAGAAAAACAAATACCCTTCTCCGCCCCCATCCAGAGCAGCCTAGGGTTGTTCAGTTAATGTGCTTATGTCACTCAAGAAACCTCAGCACTCTGTTTTGCCAACAATAGGCTCAGTGTGTACGGGGCTGTGGGCCTCCTTGGCACCACAGCTGCAGGTCATAAATACAGTTCTGCAGATTAAAATATTAAAGTGCCCCTCTTTGGAGGCTGCAGAACAACGCCTGGGGTATTGCCCCCTGCCTCCGAGGCAGCCCAGCCGCTGCAGGGCTGTCAGGTGACTGCATGGAGCACACTCAAAGAGGTTCCCACATGTGGATTAGCTCTTCTCAGAAATGACATTCCTGCCATTTCCTGTGTTAGCCAGCGAGTGTTTTGTACGCCCAAGTTCCATTTCCTGCAGAAGGCTCCTTAAAGGTGGTTAAAGTGGTTCACTGAATGTGAAATCAGCGTGCCTAAGATGAAGTATAGGTACATGCTTTAAGGGAAGCACTAGTTGCTTTGTGCAGGACAAGTTACAGCTGGAGCGCCAACCTGTCCTCCTGTCTTTCCATGTATTTGTAAAATAGTAACAAAGAAAAAGGGGCATTTGGAAAAAATTACTTGCATCAGTGGAAAGGAGAGGGGGGAGGAATATACTTACGTGGGTCCTACTCAATGCCTTGCTAGTACTTCCAGACTCCTTATTTATTACCTTTTGTCCCATTTTACGTAGAGAAGTTTTGCTTTCCAGCTCCCTTACGCTTGGAAAAAATGTGCCTCTCACTGTAATGTTTGACAGCACTTTAAACAGTGAACTGTGGTTGCAGAAATTTTCACTTCTAGAATCAGTGATTAGAGTGTGTCAGAATTTTAGGCCTTGGTCCTTTATGCTCATGTTCATCAATCATTTTTCAAATGTGTATCTTTAAGAGAGAACAGGCTTTTACCACGTAAATTCATTCTCTGCAAAAAAACCAACCAAACAAACAAAACACTGAAGCAAGAAAAGCGTAATTGATTGAGCCTGCCTGTGCTTTTCTCAAATCTAAGGAGAGCTTTTGGTTCATCATTTTGTCAGCAAATTGTGGCTGAGTTATTAATTATCTGTCTCAGTTATTAAGTACCTGGAATTTATAAATCTTTCAGGAAGGCATTTAATATACAAATCTTTGAATGTTGCTGGAACTCCTGACTGGTGTCTTTAAGTAAGCTGTGGATGCTAAGAAGCATGTCATCCTGATGATGAGGGAATTAAGCCTGTTAGAGTAGATAGCTTGATTGTAAAATAGCTTCTTTGGCACTTGTTGCCTGAGGAACAAGGGTCAGATTCTTTCCTTGTGCTTGAGACTCATTGAAACTTGTGTGGTCTGACTGCAGTGGGTTTATGGAGCCTGTTACAGTTCTGTTGGTAGGTGTGCAGAATGGCTTTTGGGCACAGGTTGAATAGTTGCTGCTACCTGGTAAATTCCTTGCTGCTTTAAAGGGGAGGGTGCAAAACCAGTGGAGGGGACTTTAGCCTTCAGATTGTGGCACTGCAGTTTATTAAGGAGGACATCTGCCTATTCTTCACTAAAACTTAAGACTGTTTGCAGGAAACTGTAGTAGTTATTGAACTTAGCACTAATTCAGAATCAGATCTCACCCTTTGTGGCATTAGAATGTAACTGGTGCGTGTGCATTTATAGCACAAAATTAATGAAAACTGAGGGGTTTCAGAGTAACTGGCAGTGTACCAACAGTCACTGTCCAAGTACTTGAGCCTACTCTGCTGCTATGTCCTAATCTCTTCTACAGCGACATATCTTATTATAAAGAAGGCAGTTCTTTGTCTTTAATATCATCTCCTCATTTAGAAGGTCTGCAGAGATAACAGTTCTGTCTTTTTCAATAGTGGCTTTGTGAGGACATCTAAATTTCGTGAGTAGAACTATATGAAACTGAAAAGTTTTGTAACAACAAGAAAAAAAATCCTGTGAATGAGAGAAAACTTTCTAATGGTACCTGTAAGGAGAAGACTAAAAAATGGAACGTGTATGTATAGGTCATGTAACTCTGAAGTTGAATATAGCTGCTACTTAACAGCTCTTCTTCCTATAACTGCAGTTTGTCCTTTCTTTCTTGCCTTCCACCAAACATTTTTCTTTCTTCTGCTTTAATTAGCAGGAAAGTTTAAAAGAGGATATATATACACACATATATTTCTCTGAAGGTAGATGGCTTTGCAGCATTCCCTTAAAGCTAGTAATGATTGAAAGTTAACAGTGACATAACATTCATTTTAGAACAAGTGTGTATAAAAAATGTGTATTACTTTGGGTGGGATTACTCCAGATTCTTGACAAGCTTCATCCAATTAACTTCAGTTCGCATCTCCAACACGGCTGTTATTATTTATTAAAAGCCTTCTATTATGCAGGAAATGTAGCTGTGATGTAGGCCTGAAGTCCAGCTGGCTTCTGATGTTTGAAAGTTGGCCCCTGTGAGAAGGGTTTTAATTGCTAAAACACACTTCATTTGTTGTGTCAGGCAGACTGAGCATAGGTAGGCAAAGTGGTAAGGATAATTTTTTTATTTCCAGAACCAGAACAAATAATTACTTGGGGCAGATTAACAGTTTCTCGTTTTTAGGAGATACTTTGTAGTGTGCATTTTATGAAGGAGCTATTAAAATAGTTCATTGGAGTCAGAAGACCTTCCTTCGCTGCACTGCTGCCTTTTCAGACTGATTCCCTAGTGTCAGGCAAGGAATATCAGGCAGACATGGAAGAAAGTAGGATAGATTTATTTGCAGTAATGTCTATTAGGGAAAAGCTCCTTCATTTTCCAGGAGGAAAAGAAAATCAGACACACACTTCCTTCATAAAAAAAGTTGCTTGTTTGTTTGCTTGCTTGCTTTTGTTTGTTTGGTTGGTTGATTTTTGCCATCTTGGGACCTGAATGAAATCTTTATTCCCAGTTGGCAATATGTTACACAGCATACCTTTTGTAATGGAATGTGTAAGGGATTAATAATATTGTGAGTTTATTAACAGCAGTAATAAATTATTTTACAACTCTTAGGGATTCTCAGTAATTTCACTAACTTGAATTTAGAAGTATCTGAACAGTGTAAATGAATTATAAGACAATACTAAATAGAGATGTTTGCTCACAAGTTAACTTGTAGCTCTTAAACTATCAGTTGTTTACTGGTTTGGACCAATGAAGTGCTAAAAGCTAAATACTGTGAAATGTTAAACTTTGATGAAAGATATGAGGAAAGAAACATGTTTCTTTTGCCAACACTGTGGTCAACAGCAGTGCCCTGACCTGATTACTTAAGCTGATGTTTTTCCTAAATCTGTCATGAATCAGTAATTATCAAGTTTTGCAATACTCAATGATTCTCTTGTGAATAGCAAAAAGATTTGTTATTGTAGGTTGGTATTTTCTAAAAGAAGTGTTCAGCTCTTGCATCTGCAAGCTCTATACAGTATGTTTTGCTTTTTTGCCTGGAGAGCTGTGGAATGCCACAACAAATCTCTTGAAGAGTTACACAAAAAGTGAGGAAAATTCAATGTGGCCTAATCTGCAAGTCGCCCCTCTGGTGTCTTTTAAAATGAACTTTCATGTCAGTGTGTTTTTCCATTCATGGTTGGAAGATAGCCAGTTCAAGTACTCAGTTGTAGGGCTTGACTTGTAGGGCTTGTAATAGGAAAAGGAACTTGTACAATGTATTATTGTTAGCAGGGTGTTCTCATCATATTTTAATATGGTACTTCCAGAAAAATTCCCCTTTTCTGTCGCACCAAGTGCTGCGCAGCAGTGTGAGGTGTGTTGTGGAAGGGATCAGAGGAAGGATTTGGTCCCTGAATGAGGCTGGAAATTCAATCCATGCTTCCCTTGAGTGTGGTGGCATAACTCTTAACAGCTGGCTTTGAAGCCCCAGTAATCCTCGCAGCTCATGGCTGAGTTTTCTGAGGAATAAAGGACCAAAATTAGGGGAACTTCTCAGTTAACGGGAACAAGAGATGCGGTAACATGATACGTTGTTTGTTGAGTCATTTGAAAAGGATGGGATGGCAAAACCTCTGTGGGGCTTATTGAAAGGACGCTTTTGGTTTATGTCCATGCAGATCTGTGGTTAGAGCCCCGTGGAAATCAGACGTCACCTCAAGCTGCGTGTGGAGCTGCTGCCGTCCCCTGAAGCCTGTATAAGGAATGCAGCTGAGGATGAGGTAAGTGGGACTGCGCTCCTCTTGTGGGAGAGCTCCTGTGGTCTGACTGACAGCAGTCACTTGTTGGCTCAGGCTAGATGAGCCTTAAAGAGGAGAACATACAAGCAGGCAAATATACAAGCAAATCTTAAATGTCCTAAATGTTGGTTTGAGGGCATGGTCTGACACTGGTGGAGATTTATACAGATGACAGGGCACTTGATAGCAGTAAAAAGAAAAAGAAAAAAAAAAAAGAGGAAACTTGAACCAGCCAGTTCTTTGCTGGTGAAAATTGCTTAACATAGATTTGTGGTTTTAAGTAAACGTGCACATTAAAAGAATGCTGACCTTTAAAAACATGGTTTTCAATAAATTGTTATTGTTGCTTTTAAAGCATATGGACTTACAAGCAGCAGAAAAATACCATAAGCCTATGAGATAGGGAATGCACCATGGAAACAAACTGAACCCTGGCAAAGTAAAGAGATGTTTCCTGAATGGTGCTCTCCATTAAAAAGTCAACTCAGCATAGTTCCTTCAGAAATCTGTGTATAAGGGTACTACGTACTTCCTAAGTCGCGCTGTGTGATAAACCGGCGATTCAAATGGCAACCACTGTGTTTTGCTTTAAAACAAAGAAGATTTTTATAAGATTCTTGAGCCAAAGTTATATGTTGTGCATCCATTGCTTAGGAATGCAACAAAATTAATTCTTTGAGCTAATGAAAAGATCAAGAAATGTACAGCTGCCCTCTAGTGGTAAAATAGCAGCATGAGGTGTGTTTGTCTCTTCACAGTGGTGGAGAAGCCGAATGTTTACTGGAAGGTGAACAAAAATGTGCAAATATTTTTAGAGGAATTCTGTAGTCACAGTTCAAATGTCAGACCAGCAGTGGAGAAGATGGAACATTAGACAATAGAGCACAGGCATTGTGTTCTCTGGGGCGGAGGTCTTTCACAATTCTCACTCTATAGGATGTACAGAAGAGCTCCACAAACTTTATATCCGGAGCTTGTTCCAAAAATTCCCAATGTGTTAAAGAAGTTTGGATTTGTATATTTGCTTCAGCTCATTTTAGGACGAGAGATCTTCTCTGAAACTGGGATATAGCTTCATACTTGAACTTTCCCTTGTTTGGAATTGTTGAAATTGATGGCTTTGTCCTAGTTATTCTCTGCTAGATGAAACAACTCTTTCCTGAATGCTGTGCTGATCCTCTTCACCTCTAGTTTGCACAGAATTCTGCTCTGGTTCATGAAGTGAAGAAAAATGAGCCAAAATTCTGAATCCTCTGAACAGACTTACCTTACAAACAAAGGCAATGCCTTTTTGGGGAGTGCCAGCATATTCTAACATAATATATGCAATTAAACTCATTTTCCTCTTGTTTAAAATGGGCTAATAACTAGCACTCCCCCATTTAAGTCAATTTACTTATTTAAAATTACATGAAAGAGAAAAGAATTAGAGAAAGTTATGTAAGTGTTGTGGCAAGCTGTTATGTACAACTGTTATGTCCTTTGTGAGGCTTCATTTGGTGCTTTGTCAAAGAAATTAACTTGCCCTCTGTGGATACAGTTATTTGGGAAAGTGTTTGAATTTCTGTAATCACTGCAAAGATAGCTTTCCATGTGATGTTAGAAACTAGACTGGTTAACAAAGATTAAACTTTTCTGTCCTGATGTTGTATTTTCTGAAGCTGCTGCTGTGTGATCATCTTCTCTGCTAAATGTGATTTCTGTTGCAATTTGGTTAAACAGAAAATTGAGCAGGATGAATTCAGGAAAAACATCTCAACCTGTCAAGATCAGGAATCCTAAATCCAATTATTTGTCTTAAGGTTCAGGTCCTGAATAACAGACTGTTTCAGGTTCACAGAGACTACGGCGCAAGAGAATTTGGCAGTGGCTCCATTGCTCCAGTGTATTTTCTGAGATGACTGTTTGTGTGTGTGTATGTATAAGACACGGAGGAGAAGGTCAGGAAAGGCTCTTGTGCAGAAGTTTCTTTGTATGTATTAATATCAGTGTGGATAAAAGAAGAAGTAAAGAGAATATTGATCGCAAACAGTTTCAATCAATGTTTACTGCCTGTGCAGAGTCTTTGAAAGATTAAAACGAGAGGGGAGACTTATGCCCAGGGAAGCCAATGTAATAAGCAGAGTCTAAAGAGTGTTGATGAATCAGTTTTTCCTTTATCCACGCTTATCGGGTACATCTCCCTCCTATTCATGTTTCTTACAACCTCTTTTGTTTTCCTCTTAATGAATCCAATGCTTCTTAGAAGGCAAAAATCAATTTCTCTGGGTGCAGAAGTCCTGGAATTATGGACAGACCTCTGAACACACGTACATGCTGAAAAACGTGCACACATGCATATACACATAGAACACATGCTGCTGTTTAGGGCCTTTCTGGTAGCATCTGCTATATTTCTCTGCATGGGTTCTGTAGAGGCTTCTCTGTGCCACACTATGTAAAAGCAGGTTTGGAGAAACCGAAGGAACAGGTAGCTCGGTGGGGCCACTCCTTCTGACATGATATGATCCAGAATTAGTAAAGGTGATGGTGATTCAGGTTGTCTGTGGGATTAGCAGCTAGAGGGAGTCCCTTGTAACGTGAGTGTGGTGTACCTGCATAACTGGGGAGTCAGCGGTTGGTGCTGGAGGGCCATAAAGATCTCTCTCCAGACAATCCTGGTCTTGTCTAAATTGCTGTAAATGAGGCAAAGTCTTCTCTTCCTGTGGGGACTGATGTGGGCAAATCTGTGTGACTCTTCCCCCCAGAAGAATGTTACCTTGTTTTTATTGTAAGAGTGGACATCTTGGCTCAGAATTAGTCAGCTCCAGAGGTCAGAGTGTTCTTTGATCTGTCCTGAATCTAAACGAAGAGGCTGGCTGTATCTAACACTGATTTTTGATGTGGAGACATGCAGATGCTCCACTGAAGCGGCTTAGTGATTTCATAGAGACTTTAAGGTAGGCATGGGATAGAAACTCCTAGGGATAGCTAAGTCCAGTTAGACTCTGTGGTGTGGTCAGGGAGTAGAATATCTGTTAAGTCATTGGCAGTAATATTCATATACATGTCATATTCTTAAAATAACATCGTGAGTCTTCAAAATTTATCAGACCCCTGTGCTTAGGAGATAGGCCCAACCACCTGACAGCTGATGCTAGTATGTATGCTTCCTTAGAAACAACACCAATGTAAACAGTGTGATGATGATTTGATAGTGTTCTGTTACCTCTGGCCCTTTGTTTGGGGTATTTTGTTTCCCATTTGCAGTGCAACATATCCAGAGGTAGGTCCTGTTTTCCTTGCTTTTCCCATCTGTCCCATCACTTATGCCCACTTCTCTCCCCAGGGATCACTGTTCTCCCCTGCTACCGTGGTTCAGTGCTCCTCATTGATGATCGGTAAGGATTTAGTTTGCGGTATCTCAAACAAAAGAAAACAGGTGCCAGAGGAGCAAACAACTGCTTTGTGCTCGGGAACGTCCTCACCTTTCATCAAGCCTTCCAGAACTATGCTGAGGGTGGGCCCCAAAGTGCTTCCTTGCTCCTCTGGTGCCTGTTTTCTTTTGTGTGAGATACTTGATACAGATTATGTTTTCACCAGACTACCTGTGGAGGTCAGTTTGCATGAGAACATTTACAATATCCTTCAGGCATATGGTAGAAGCTGCAGCCATTGAGATCTCTAGGGAAGTTTATATTCTTCAGTAGGTACACGGCCAAGAATATAAGATTCCCAGCAAAGACACATTTTTGTTCCGGCATTCAGCAGGGAGTATAACCTCTGCAGTGGTCCTCCCTGTAGTTCCAACAGTGAAAAAACTGTAACCATCATGAACTGCAATATGTTTTCTGAAAAGGCTTGGCAAATTTCCATGAACACTAGGTATCTGTCTAAATAAATTTGCAAGTTCCTCCAGCTGCCCTGGGGAGCTTGTAAGTTCCTTGAAACTTACTCCTGTCCTCATGGCAGTTACAAGATGTGACAGCTTTGCCAGCAGAGCTGGTAAATTCCAAGAACCCTAGATACTGGATTCAAAGAAATTACAACCCTGCTGGCCACAGTGGTCAAGCTAAAAATGTTTTTGTGTTTCGTGATCCTTAGCTGTTTCTACATGTAGTTCACAAGTTGCATTTGTGCATCTACGTAAAAGACTTTGGCAACAAAAAGCTGGAGTTCTTGGTGGTAGCAATTTCAGCCAGTACAGTGCATCCACGGGACTTGGAGAAGTTGCAGAGCTGATTGTTTCTCAGTACAGCTTCTAAACCTAGTGGTCTCTGGAAAGAATGTTTCTGAGGCTGTCCTCCAGTTGGTTTAGCAGAGGAGATGCTACTCTCATGGTCCTCAGAATTCAGGGATGGGATATAATCAGTCACATCATTAAATGACCTTGTACTTTGTGTGGAGCCTAAAATTAGTGATTCGTGGAGATAACATATTCTGCCTCTCAGCTGGCAAGTTTGGAAGCCTCTCTCTGTCTTGATTTGAAGGAAGATTGGAATTAGGAAAGTCCAGTTTTCACTGAATGAGAATACAAATTCTTTGACCCTTCTATGGGAATTTTTAGCTGAGAAGAGGTTTCTACTTTTTGTCAGAAAGTTTTCCTTTGGTGCAAGACCAGACAATCTGTATTCAGATGGTAAGGAGGGGGATGTTTAGATTTAGAAAATTAGGGTAAATTGGGTAAAAACTGAATTTTACAGTGATTTTTTTTTTACAGTCTAACACTAGAATTTTGTCTCACAGAACTTAGAAGTTCCCTACAGGCTTTAGTACTGCATTTAGAAAGAAGTAACACTCTAAATTTATTATATCTGACATTTGAAGAACATCTAGCAAAAGAAATAAAAATATTCCAAATTTTTCTTATGACCAGCATGCATTGTATTACAGTGACCGTTTGGATCAAGGGATCACGTATATTCTTGACATCTTTTCCCTTCATATTCTGTAGAAACCATGAAGAGGTAGAAACAACTGTGGTTTTTTTTTTGTTTTTTTTCCTGTAAAGTGTGTAATAATTTGCAAGTTGAATCCTACACCTTCATGATGTTTGGAGGCTGGACTTCACAACTTAAAAATTCTTTCAACATTATTTTTTATTTGTGTAGTGATAAACATAAGTGTTCATAAGTAGCATAAATTGATATGAACCAGTAGAAAATATTATATATAGAAATTATATGGCTGTCAGAATTGGTTGGGAAAAAAAGAGAAGATTATTGAAGGAGCAGGAAAAGTTTTTCAAAATGGGATATTATTTATATCTGAAAAACACCTTCCAGAGTCCAAGGCTTTTGACCCAGTAACCATCCCTTTTTTTTCACTGGAATAACATTCCTATTACTTAATACACAAAATGCTGTGATGTGTCTCTCCATCTTGCAGCACCTGCTGTGCCCAAGAAAAAAGTAATGTCCTATGTTATCAAAATTGCTTTCTTCTATTTTAGTAAATGTAGTAGAAAAAATGAATTCTGTAGTCCTGTTTGATAGTATGTGCTTACTGGGCAAATGATGCTTTCTGAATATAGGTGGGTGCCTGACAAAACACAGCTGCAGAACTGGAGTCTAAACATACTGTTTTGTATTTATTGTTGACTACATAAGGTGTGTGCCACAGTATGTTTATGCTTCACATTGCCAACTGTGCAAAGGGGCTGTTGCAGCTATGTACATCCACATCCACACGTTAACATATGCACGTTATTACCTAAAACTTTGCCTATGTCATCAGGCAAACAGCAGTAAAGATAGAAAAGAAGATTGCTCATTGGATCTGTGTTTTCAGTGTCTTCTTGCTGTTCTTCTTGCAAGTAAGAGCAGCATGGCTGTGGGGGTGTTGCAGTATTGTGGGGAGGTCAAAGAAAATGATTGATCTTAGAGGAATGCCTTCTTCATAAAGTTCCGTTCTCTCTTAGCTGAAACATAGGTTGTTAATCTTTCCTCTTCTGTAAATAAGGGAGCATGGTAATGTATCTTTGTGTCAGAGCAGGTTTTTTTGTGTGTCCATAGTCTCTGTCATTCTAGCTCTGTGCATTAGACTAGTTCGGGTGTGTGCCAACGTAATCTTCTGTGGCCATCTTCTCTTCTGATGTGACTCCTTCTTCAAAATGTTGTGGGCAGTCATCTTCTGGGTGGCTGCTCTATGTGTGTTGTTCCCATTATATTAGTAGTAAAGCCAACTGTCAGTTGTGAATCTTCGTGTCCCCCCCCTCGCTTCCCCAGTTTTGATTGGCAAATCTTCCTCTCCTTCATAATTAGTGATTGAATAGGGTTTGCTGGAAGGAGTGAGAGAGCAGATCTCCAGTGGTTTGAAAATTGGACTTGATGTGTATGACACTAAAATCAATTTTGTCAAAGCTATTGATGAATAAAACTTTACTGATGTTTTTCCTTTTTTGATTAAAGTTAACTCTTCCTGTACAAGCTTATTCCTCATCTTACATATATCTCAAGTATAATAGCTGTAACTGTTAAGACAGTAATTAAACTTCAAAGCTGTATTATTAAAGGCTCAGCAAGAACACCCCAAAGCAAAAGAATTTGCAGTTAAGACTATACAAATCCATCCTTAACTAGTCCACAGTGAGTAGGGATTATGTGGCACAGTAATAGCATTTGCTGTAAAGAGGATCCCTGCAAAATCTAGACAATGGACTGTGCGGAGTACAGAATCTGGCGGAATGTTCCAGGATTATGATTTGGGGATTTTCTTTATTTCTTTTAATAGACATGGCTTTGCCTTAAAGGGTGTAGCTGAAATTCACTTTAGATAAGCAGGACTCTTCAGTCCAGAATTTTGCCTTGACAGTCATCTGTAAAAAATGTTAGCTGATGTTTCATTCCAAAATAATGAACAAAAGGCTTGATTCTGCTGTTGGATCTGGGTTTATGAATCATCAAAAAGTGCATTAACCTATGTGTGTGGGTGGCTATCCACAGCGTGTGCCCCGAGCTGTTGCTCCATCAGGACTGTAGAGTCGTCCAGGAGGGTGGACAGCTTTGTGCGTCTTCCCTGTCTGTGCTGAGATATGGTCCAAGAGGGAGGTGGATTGACCAAAACTGGGGAGACCATAGACCTCCGTGCTAGTTAGTCATACCCCGCTGTCCGAAATGGGCATCTCTGGAGCACATTTCTTGGGTGTAACTCATTGCATGAGCCTGATGGAATAAATATGGCATCTAAACATCTCCAAGTATGCAGTCAGGAGAGAGGGGGACTGGTCATTTAAAACATCTCTCTACTTGCTTATATACTTGGGCAGAAACTCAAAAGATGTCTAAACTTGTCTGGGAGACTTCTTTGTGTCCTTAAAGCGGGAATTACAGATTCTCTTTTTGATGCAATGACCTGTTCCACCACGGGTATTCACCTTCTTTTCTTTCCTTGTTGCTCAGGTTTTTTTTTTCCCTATTTTTTTTTTCTTCTTTGTTCTTTCTCCCACTTCTAGGAAGAATTGTGGAATAGTATAGTAAAATTTAAACAATTTTTTTTTTTTTGGAACAACCAGTGTTATTCATGCATACTCAGCTGCCAGCTTTTCATACAAAGGAAAGCTTGAAGGAAGAAGCTCTACTGAGCAGAGGTACAAAAAGAAGTCATTCTTCAGACAGTGTGTAGTTAAGCTGGAGCTCCTTGCCTCAGTTATTAGGGATGCTGGAGCTCAAGGGGGTGCAGGACAGGTTTGTGACAAATAAATTTGTTAGGGATGCTAAATGCATGGGAACATATGTTTCAGGGAGTTCATGAGCCACAAACTGTTGGAGCCTGGAGGAGCTTTTGGGAAAGTATCCCTGTGCTTACCTTGTTCTGGCACCTTCTTTTAGTTATTGCCATGGGAATTGGATGGATCTTTGGTCTGATGACATTATGGCCATTTATATTGGACGGGAGGCCTGGCCCGGATGAGATTTTCACAGTATCACAGTATCACAGATTTCTAGGTTGGAAGAGACCTCAAGATCATCGAGTCCAACCTCCGACCTAACACTAAGTACTCCACTAAACCATATCACTAAGCTCTACATCTAAACGTCTTTTAAAGACCTCCAGGGATGGTGACTCCACCACCTCCCTGGGCAGCCCATTCCAATGCTTAATAACCCTTTCGGTAAAGAAGTACTTCCTAACATCCAACCTAAAACTCCCCTGTCGCAACTTTCGCCCATTCCCCCTCGTCCTGTCACCAGGCACGTAGGAGAACAGACCAACCCCCACCTCTTTACAGCCTCCTTTAAGGTAACTGTAGAGAGCGATAAGGTCGCCCCTGAGCCTCCTCTTCTCCAGGCTGAACAAGCCCAGCTCCCTCAGCCGCTCCTCGTAAGACTTGTTCTCCAGACCCCTCACCAGCTTGGTCGCCCTTCTCTGGACTCGCTCGAGCACGTCCATGTCCTTTCTGTGTGTGTAGAGATTCCTTGGAAATACCATCATGGAATTTATTGCCTCTCAGAAGCAGTGAGAGCAGAGTGGGAGATTCAGCATGTTAGTATTTAATTAATAACTTATCAAAAACTTCTTCCGTCTTATCTCGTCATTTTTCTCCCATATTTTGTGTCACAAATGAACGCGGTGCTCTGTGGGTAACAGACCCGGTGGAGCATTGCCTTTGCTCACTGCAGAGGCTGAACCGAGGAGTGGGTGAGAGCAATGGAAGTGCTGCTTCCCATGAGAGAGCAAAGCTTTCCCAGGGCAAGACTGGCTGGCTGCCCTCTTGGCAGTGGGAAAAAGGGACATGGGGAGAAGTACAGTTAGTGCCATTTTTTGTGGCTGTCCCTGCAGACTGATTTCGCAGTAGCTGAACTGCATCAGAAGTGTGAAAGGGGAGAATAAACCAATCATGGAATAGGAATAAGTGTCCCCCTTTTGCCTTCTTACCTGTTCCCAGTGGCTTCAGTGAGGGAGCTCAGAGGCTGGCCCTAAGCATTCAGCAGGGAGGCAAAGAAAAAGCAGAGAGGAACCCATCACTGCCTGCTGGTAGGGAGGCTGAACGAGGGCTTCTTAAACCCTCTGCCCTGTGTTTTCTTTGTGAGAAAAAGGATGTTCCCAGCTATGCGTCTTTCCGTCTGGGTATGTTTGTTCCTGTCTTTCTGCAAATCCCCCCTGGAGAATGCATGGACATTATTGGGGTTCTGGGAAGCTCAGCGGTTTGCTTTCACTGAAAAGCTGCTCCCCTCCCTCCCTGGATCAGCTGAGCTCCCGTTGGGGGGAGGCTTCTTTCATCACCCACTGAGATGAGTTGATGTCTGTAGGCTGCAGATACTCCCTAGGCTGATGTTGCGTGCCGCGACAGCAGCAGCCGTGGCTTTTCTCTGCTGCAACAAGTGTTGCCTCTTGACGCTGCCTCCCCTGAGGGATCATTAGCAGGGTGGAGGCTATTTTCTTTCCTAGAAACAGGAAGAAAAGAAGAGGATGAGATGGGAGGCCTGAAACAATCTAGAATTAGATTACACTATGAACTCAATGACATCAGCTCCCTTCAGTCTTCCCACCCATTTGCTCTCACAGCATTTCTATTTAGGCTGAGCAGGATCTGATGACACCTATAATGTTGTGCTAATTCCTTGGTGGTTAATTGGGTCCAAAGCAAAGGCCCAGAGCTGCCAGCCCCACTCCCTGTACTGTGGAGCCCATAGTTTAATTAAGTGCATGTTGCACTGCACAGGCAACTGGATCTAACAGGCCCAAAAGCACTGGACTGCAGAGAACTTCAACTATTGTCAAGGGACAGAATCATCTTGAAATCTAGTAAATTAAAATCAAACCTAAAAGTAGTAATAAGGTTTGCAGCTTTCGTTGTAAGAGATCTCTGTCTCTCTTGCCCCACTTCCCTCCTTTGTGCCTAGATAGCCACAAAGCTGTTAGGTTCACAGAATACATTCACCTTTAGTGTAACTGAAGGTCAGCGCTCATTATTTTTTTTTTTTTTGTTAAAGACAGACCAAAGAAAAGTAAAAGTAAAACGGCTCCTGTAGAATGACGAAAACTAGCTCTGTGCTTTATGGCTATAATCATTTCTGAGAAGGATGTACTTTTGTTGGCTAGGATTGACCTGGCCTCTGTCTAAATGGGAGTCCTGTGCTTTGAGAGGGGAGGACTGCAACTGTATGCCGTGAGACCAGAGGGCAAGTGGCACCAGCCAGTGCTAACTGCAGAGCACTCAACCCTATTTAACTTACGGAGTAAATCTGTCCACACATTGCCAGCTGGCCAGGTCGTAACATCTCTTGCATCCAGGCCCCTGCAGAAATAAGAATGTGGAATCAAAGAACATGATTAGTGGGACTCTTCTCTTCTCTTCTCTTCTCTTCTCTTCTCTTCTCTTCTCTTCTCTTCTCTTCTCTTCTCTTCTCTTCTCTTCTCTTCTCTTCTCTTCTCTTCTCTTCTCTTCTCTCATAAAATACTTTAGTACATAAATAACTATTTGCTATTACTATTAATTATTTAATCCTTTTATTGCTAGCTCCTTTCTTCCACAGTTATTCATCACATTTTGTGTATATGTGGCCTGTGGGACTATGCCACTCAGTCATGCATGATGTGATACATTTTTGGCATTAGAAAAGGTCAGAATAAATAAAATAACAAATTTCCCCTTGAATGAAAGTGTTTTTAAAAAGATAGCCAGGCAAAAGTAGAGAAAAAAAAAGTGGAAGGCCAGTGTTTCTAAGTCTTGACAGGCATGAAATATTTTCCCAGGAAGGGAAAGAAAAGGCTAAGAAACTCTTTGGTTTCTTTCAAACTGTTCCATCAGAATCTCAGTGCCAGCTGGAGACAGCGTGGATCCCCACATGCAGGAACCTGGGATTTGCTTGGAGGGAGGGAATTGTAGGTCACAGTTTAATCTCATCACAGATGCAAACCAACACAGGTGCTGTTGATGATTCCCCAGAGGGGCTGGAATAAATTCAGTGTCACTGCATAAACAGCGGTGTTGTGAAGCTGGCACTTACCTTTCTGACCTTGCAGACAACATCTGCTTACTCAGGCTTTGTGTCTTACTCCTAAAATTACTCTTGCCACAAGCCATGTTTCCTGCCTTTCAGAGAGCGCTCTGTGCCTCTGCATGCACAGCGGTGCCTTTAGATGGCTTTTGTGCTATGCAAATTGCTTTCTCACTGGGATGGTTCACTCCGAGGATTTAACCTGTGGACCTGTGCCAGCACTTCCGATCTCCGAAGACATGGATTCTGGATTGAGGATTTGAGTATGGATTTTGCTTCCTACCAATGTAATACAATAAAAGAAACCTTTGGTTAAGAAAGCCTACAATTTGTGGGATAGAGATCAGTTCCAGATCCCCGTTCTCTTCCAAAGTTTGTGGCCAGGCTAAGCTCTGTGTGGAAGAAATGGGTAAAACTGATGAGGAAACAGCCAGGAGATTGTAGTTACCATTTTTGAACTTCCGGTCTGAATAACAATAATGAATAAACAATGCCAGATGACTCCGGTTGTATCGTAATTAAGTTCTTAGGCATCCATTTTCTACTCAGAGAACTGTGGAGGTGATGTTTTCTGTCAGAGTGCAGATATGATTTGCTGGTTATTTTTCTGAGAAATCATTGCAAATAAATTCACTGGTAGTTGTGATATCCCACTGTACATCTTCCTGATTCAGTTTATCCAGACTTCTGCTGTAGATTGGTGATCACAAATTCACGTGGGATAAGATATGCTCAGGACAGAGATATGAGGCGTTCAGCATATCCACAGATGTACTTGGAGGGTCCAGATGCTTTCCTCTGAGCCAGTACCTAGCTACGAAATTGTGCTCCAGATAGAAATTGTGTTGATGATGGATGTATACTTCAGGTGAGATCTAAATCAAGTCTCAAATCATTTTTGGAGATGTAAAAACTCAAATAACTTGGAAGATCTGTCAAATCCATATATTCTGTAAGTTGTCTTCTACTTACCCAGATATCATGTGCTACTGAAATTGGATATGCCTCATTCAGTTCCTGAGTGAATTGCTGGGCATTGCCATTTTGTGCTGTCCTTCGCTGTGTTCCAGTTCAGTGTGGCCTCTGCTTCATCAGTGAAGAAAAGATTCCTCTCTCTATACTTTTCCATTCTTGTGTATAAATTAGTATGCATATTTTATGTGTATATATTATCAAAACACGTAACAGATTGTAAACTATTTTGCAGTGTGTTGAAATAAGTGGCTATTGCTTTCAGTGTAAGTGGCTATTGTCATTAACAATGCCTATATTTTAGGTATGTCTTGCAAATCCTTTATGAAGAGAAATCCATTGTTGAGTTAACCACCTCAGGCAAGAGCAATCTTCTTTTCCTTCTTTTTTTTTTTTTTTTTCTCCCAATCCAGTTCTAATGCACTGCCATGACCTGAAAGGGAGCGAGGTGTCCCATTGAACAGTTTAGCTTTCCCTCTTATATAACACTATGATTTTGTGACAGAGCTGTCAAGTTTTTGGTGGGTGGACATTTTGCAAAATATCTAATCATTACAATATTACAGCTATTCATGTTAGAAACTCACAGATGCTTGTTTAGATGCTGAAGGCAATGCATTAGGAACTGATGGTGACTGATTATTATCCAATCAGTTCCTGATGCAGTATCTGCGACATCAAAAACTCTGCAGTGGCTTTGGTTACATCCGAAATTTTTCAATTGCAGTGTCTCCACTTAATGCCTTTTTTGTTAATTTTAATCTTCAAATGCTGAGGCTCAACAAGGCCAGTGTACTAGGAAGAAAAAAAAAACTGCTTAATTGCAGTACTCAGTTTTCTAGGGAAGATACAACTAACTTTCCATGAGCACAATAGTGGTTTACCTAAGAATTACTGAAAACAAATATTGCCAAGAATGACTTTAAATAACACTGATAGCAAGCCATATACAAGTTTTTCTTTATTCAGAACCATTGTGCGTTGCTTGAATAGCTTGAGAAAGCAAGTCAGCAAGTGTTCTGCCTCTCCAAAACCCAGGAAATGATGTAGGCTCTCAGCAAGGTGAGTCTGCAAATTCAGTAAGTTGTGAAATTCATGAGAAACTCTAACCTTGTGCCAGTGTGTATGGGCTTTTTGCATGCAGTATTTCGGCAACGAGAACTAGAGACTGGTGCTACTGTCCTACTTCTCATACGTTTTCTGGATCTTGAACCAACACCACGTTCGAAAGGAAGAATTTGGTTTCAGCTCTGAGTCTTGATAGCTGGCCTGTATATTTGCATTGGATGTGTATGAGCCAGATATGTCTGTCCATCTGCTGTTGAACTTACTGTACTGAGAAGAAATAACACACAACATAAGCAGAATATGGTCATCACAGCCCTCAGACATCAAGATTTCTGCTTCCATCCACTGTGTTTGAAAGAGTGCACTCAAAGATTCTGGAGGCAGTTGTGTTTTGTAGTTCTGTACAGGCCTAAACTGTATGAAAGTAATCTAATCATTAGTAATCTGGGAATAATCTAATTATTGCTTCTGTGACACAAATGTCATGAAATCTATTAGATCTGTCTGTGAAAATATTCTGCAATCTGTGTCCCACAGTGATCTGGATGTTTTTGTTAAATTGGACTTGGGGTGTGGAAGAAAATTAATTTTCACTCTACAGAGCAGTGAAAGGTGGTTGAAAATTGCTTACAGTGAATAGGGGAATTTAAAGAACATTTTCCAGGGAAAAACAAACCACGTCAGTGACATCTGTTGACTAATGAGAGTGATAACTAACTCTGCATAAACACAATGAACAAACTCTACACTTCTACATCAGAGGTACTTCTGTTAGCAGTTACTGAGATAGAAAAATCATCACTTCACCAGGGCTGTTTTAGACAGCCCACTTTTGTCTCAGAATGATTTTCTTCTAAAGTTTTGCAAGGCAAAAAAGAAGTTGTCTCATACCTGTTTTGCTCAGCACCAACTTCTGTACATCAGAGTGAAACATCCTTATCAGGATCCTTTGATCCTTAGCGTAACATGAACAGATTTTGGCAGACTACAGGTGCTCCTTAGAATCACACATGTAAATAAAACCTAGGAAAAAAGTCTCCAAAGGTCAGCCATCTGGAGCTTTCAGCCATTAAGATGTAGTGAAATGAATATAACTATTTTATGTGCACTGGCTCTGTATAAAATTCCTTCCTGCTGGGTATCCATAGGCTGATCTAAAGCCATCTAGCATTAATGGGAGTCTTGCATTGATTTCTTCATCTTTGAATAAGGCTGTAAGTGCTCAAGTTGCAAGCGCTGCAAACATGAATAACAATATTATAATTATGGCTAAGGAGGTCACATATTTGTTTGACAGTTTAAGAAAAATATATGAGTGGCATTTGGTAGCAAGGAGGGTCTTTGCTTTCCACAATGCTAAATATGTGCTTCAGCATAACCAGATTTACACTTGATTACTTGGTAGCTAGCTAACTAATGATCTTGGTATCCACCCAGAGTCAGTGATCACCTTATCATGAAACTGTGGTGACTTCATAAATTGATGTGGTTGAAGGAGAGACAGAAGATACTGTTTTGATTTGCTTATTTCTAATGGTATCTCTAGTTAAACTTCTGGTTTTAAAGTAAAGAGCTAAAGAAGAGTTACACAGAAGTAATTGTACATCTCATTTTCCAAACATTGCGTTAATCCATGTTGCCATGAATATGGACACAGATATGATAGCTGTGTTTCTTGAAGTGGCAGGTTATCACAGAATCAGAGAATCATACAATATCTGAGTTGGAAGGGACCCACAACGATCATCGAGTCCAACTCCTGGGAACTCTTCATCATTTGTTCCTCTTCAGCACGTTAACTTAAATTTAAAAAGTTACAAGAATCCCGACTGGTTTGAGTTGGCACATTACCAAGGTCATAAACCCAGGAAAAAATGTTTGCAATTGTTTTGGGTAATGGAAAATTAAAGGTAGATGGTGGTTGTCGTGTAACACTAATCACTGAACTTGTGACAGGATAGGGAGGAAGTGAAAGGTCTGGGCACAGAACCTTGTTTATCTTAAAAACCTCAGATGTGAAGGATTAAATGCAGAAAAGCTATCATCTGCCCTGCAGTTTGGTGCTAGAGCAGTGTTTTCACAAGGTATTTTTGCAAGTCAACTTTTCAGCGGTGTTGAAATGTGATGTGATGCCGGCAGAACATGCTAACCCCATTGGCACCACAATTGTGTTGCTGCTGCAGAGCCGGGAGGACAGGAGGTATCGTGGCAAGGTCTGGAGTTCAGCGTGCTTGACTTGCGTGAGCCACAGGGTTAGTCCTGCGCGCGTGGTTTGTTGGGGTGTCGTGCGCTGCAGCAGTACATCTTGGCTCTGTAATTTAGGTGCCGTGCCGGTTTATTAATCCATTAGAGCAAAGAAATTGCTGTGTTTAGCATAATCCCAGATACCACTGTGAGAGAATTATTAACTGCTCACAGTTGCCAGCTGAGATTAAGCCAATTCACAGCCATCCAGGTTAGGCCTGCAAGTGGATTCATGTCAGCTAAGTTTCTTCCCTGAATGCCTTACAGAAGAAAAAATGGCAAAGTTCCACAGACAGCAACTGATGCTGTGAAGATCTGTCATTAAAACAGTTAGGGTCTCTTTGCATCTCCTTTGAGAGAAGTCCTATTAAGCAACTGCACTTGTTGAGTTAAGACCTGGTTTATTTGGTGATATTTGGCATGCCCCAATTTGCATGTAAACTGATAAAGCATAATTCAAGCTTGTTCGTTCTGGTTCAGCCACTGCTTATTTGGCTTCTTTTGTGTAACGGGGAATACAATAAAATGCAAAATCAAGGAAACTCTCTAACTGCTGAGCAAAAAACTATTTATGTCAAACTTCTAAAAATGATGTGTGTGTTTCTTCAGCTCCTTGCACTTACCTCCTCTCATGCTCCTGTAACTCTACTGATCAGTGCTTTCAAGCCAGGGTAGCACCACTGTGCAGAGAACTACAACCAAATCCTGCTCTTGTGTTTGGTCAGTATGGAGCTCTGCCAGCAAATCTGAAGGACACCGTTAGTAACTGGAATCACAAATGTTTACAAATAAAATGCAGGAACTGCACAGAAGAACAGGCAAGAGTAGAAGAACAAGTTGGATGTACTGGAGACATCTGGTGAAGTTATAAGAAGAAAAGTAATGTTGAGAGAAAAGCTGTAAGAAGGTTTTCTGAAGGGTGAAGTAAAATATAAGCATGTTTCCTAGAGCTGATTACCTACAGAAGATGATAAGCAAGATCATTCACTTTGTTTCATCACAATTTGCTGCAACAGCAAAATACTGAAGCAAGGAGAGCCAACTGCTTCTTTTCCCTGCAGGTTGTATGGCAATGCCCTGCTCTCAGTGTCTTAGTGAAGGCCACCATCGCCCTACCCCAGACACGTCTCCCCGGCCCACGTTGCACTCTGCATTAGGTGGCTGCGGAGCGGGTACAGCAGCCACTTGTGCTTTGTGTCCTCTCCCTGGGGCTCTCCGGCAGCGCTCTTCTGCAGCACGATGGAGAGGCAGGGGCCTCGGGCTGCGGGGGGCTGCTGGTAGTTCCCAGTGAAGTCCTTGTCTTGCACGAGCCCTCCGAGGATGTGTCTTTGGAGCAGACGTTCTTGCGGGGTTGTGTTGCTTTCCTTACCTTGCACACTAAAACCGTGAGGCCCGCAGAATACAGCCTGTACCATTGCTGGTGCAGAGATGTTGGTTTTGCTCTGGGAGAAATCCCGCGCATAGTGCAGCCTTGCAGCATACTGGCAGGGGAGCAGTTCAGAAAATCCTCTGAAAAAACTGCCTGCTACTGGAACAAACTAGAGGCAGGCTTGGCAGGTGGTCTGATTATATTTGCTCTGCCAGTTCAACAGTATTTGCTGGACAAAAGAAGGCATCAGGTGATACAGAAGGTCCCAAACAAAGCTCCAGACAAATGCAGACATGACCAAACTTTCTCATCTGTTGCATATCTGTGGAAGTGGAGGAAAACTTGTGGCTGAAGGAGTAGGCACAAGAGCCAGAGGGCATATCTCTTCTGTTGATTTTTGTATGGGTGGCTACTAAACACAACACAAGTGAGAATTCGGTTTCTTTGTGTTTCTTCTGCGTTACATAAACTCTTTTCCACTGGTGACATAAGAGTTAAAACCACGGGGACTAAATTCTTTTTACCCCTCTTCTTGCTCGGTCATTTTTGGCATGCACATTTTTCTTGCTGCCACTCAGCGTACGTGGAATTGCAACCTGGAGGAGGCACTGAAATCATGGTCTGGAGGTGGCACAGCAGGGATGGATGCTAGATAACGATTGCTTCGGTTTGGACTGTTTGGGCATCCAAATGTGTGTTTGTAGAACTTCCGTGGAAAGAAAGGCCCCGTAGGAACAGGAAGAGACCATTTCTAGATAGGAATTCAGGCGAGTGTTACTATGTGGTATAAATGGATACAGATGAACATTACATACAGCAGGTCCCTGAGCAGGTTAGATGTCTTTCCAAGGGTAAACACACGTTCCCTTTTTTCCTTTCCAGCTGGTGGATGAGCGAGAAGGTGTTCTGAATTCCTGAGAGATTGGGGCTACCTTTTACTTAATAATGGTGCATGAAAAGCTTATGGTAAAAGAATGATAATCTTGCTCTAAAGCATGTAATCCAGTAATTTAAAGAATACCTCACACTGCAAATGCAAAAAAGGGAGCACATTAATCCCACGCAGGCAACCTTACTTCTGGCACTTCCTGATTTTTTCACTGCTCGACTCTTCAACCTTTATATTATTCTGACATAGATTTTTTTATTATTGTTAACGTGGATGTCATAAGATTATGAAACAAGCGTAAGACTGATTACAAGAGTTTAGAGCTTCCAGGTGAAAGATCAAACAATCAAGCCTCAATATTTTTGATATTGTAATTTGCAGTGAAAATGCCTAATGAAAAGTTCAGGCATAACGAAGGTTTCTCTACATTTAGGGTTGGATAAATAGGGTGGTGCTCAAATTCTGCATGGTGCTAAAAGGAAGGAATCAGACACTTCTGAAAAAAAAGCCAATAAATAATAATTGATAGTCACATGTCACTGTATGAAACCTGGGCAGCTCTACAGGAAAAGTGACCTGTACTAGTGGCCGGCAGTCATCATAACGTTGGCAGCTGCAGGGGAGGAGTTGTGTTACCAGTTCACACTGTGGCACGTGTTCAAGACTTTTATGTGTTTTTTTACAAAGGGACTTTTTTTTTAGTGTGTGGTATCTAATTTTCCACTAGTCCAGCGTGATGATGGGTTCAAACTAGTTCTATATCCATAGTGCTGAATGACAAATATTTATGTCATGTTTAAAAATATTTGCTAACAGATGGGTGGATGCAAATAGGTGATTAGAATAAGGATGAAAAGCTTCTGGAGGAATCCTGATGCCACAGAGGATAATGCAAGAACTTGTGTTGATTTCACTAGGGCACAGGTTTTATCCAGAAAATACGTAGTCTATTGGCGTTGGCATAACAACTCCAGTTTTATGATAAGATCTTGAAACTTGCAGAATAAATTGCTTTTCTCTTTCATGTGCAATATTTTAGTTAATACAATGGCATCATTCTAAAAATAGAGGTGTGAAAGCATAGGTAATTCTGGCAGTATAACGAGATAAGAAATATTTAGAATGATGGCAGCAACTCAAAATATACAAGATGAACCAAAAGAGCCTCTTAATCAGAAGAGTAACAAAAATTCATATAAAAATAATCAAGGGAGTAAAATTCTAGATCAGCCTAGAGTGATTCTAGCATTGATTCGAGCCAGTTCTTGGAATGAAATTTTGATTTCTTTCTCAGGGTTGGATTTGCCAGCATAGCTTCTCTTTGATGCATTTCTTTATGTATCTAAATGGATAGGCAGGCTGCGTATTATTCATTAACAGCATTTTGAGCAATGTATGGCACCATACATATCTCTGCAGGGCTTGTGCTGGCTGAATAATTGAAGATCGATTTAAAATATTAGAGTGGAATAGCCAGATAAATTTAAAAAAATCTTACAAGGTAACTGATGTTTTTGTTGCAAAGCACATTTTATAGCTTATTAAAACAGTCTCTGTCAGGACACAGTAGACAAGAACTAGTTGGATTTAATAAAAGTAAGAATAATTTATAGGGGTCTGATGGGGAAAATGTGTTGGTTCCAATTGCAATTCTGCCTCCAGTCCCAGAACTAGTATTTAAGGCTTGTGTTGAAACAATCATGGTATTGAAATGAATTGGGCTTTGCCATTATTTGAGTTACTCTAGGATATCACCACAAGTTTTATTTGCAAATGCTGACATACCATTTGTACCTGCATGCGCAATTATCAGCTGTAATTATGGTAACTGCACATGCATGCCCTCATCATTTGTCAGTTAACACTTGGTTGAGAAGAACAGATTAAACGCGCACCTTTATTTCGGTTTTGAGGTAAACTCCAATCTAGACTAAAGGTGGTAACTCTGGTGGAGGAATAGTGGCTGGCTGAGAAGTGCAGGGAGCTGGGAAGTCGCACAGCAAGGCTGTTGTGCAGACTCAACAGTTACCTGTTGTGAGCAGGGAGAACAGAAGAGATGTAAAAGAAAGAAGAAAAAAATGCGTGAGAATCATTTTTGAACAAAAATGCCATCCAGCTGATCTTTTTCAGCAAGAGGTGGAGCACAGCTGCTAGGTTTTGTGGAGTTTTGTGATTAGAGCTGGAACCTCTGCTTTTCCCTGCCTTGATGTCATGCCTTTGCCTGCTCTTCTGCCTAAGCAGTATTTGCTCTCTCTGCCCTCCTTCTGGAACTGCACCCTGGCACCTGAAAACGCCAGCGTGTTCTCCCCTGCTGCCTTCCCCTGGAGCTAGTAGCGGAGCACCGAGGTCAGAGGAAGGCAAGGATGGCTAAAATTGCACACCCTCGCAGTTGCTGTCTGTGGAGTTCACCACCAGCACCTTTCTGAGAATGGGATGAAAGTGTGTGTACGTATGTGGATGAAAGTGTGTGTAGGTATGGCATAAGATGAAAACTTCACGAATCAGATAATTCTAGGAACTTTTTAAGAGGGAAAAAAAAGTTCCTTTTGCCATTCATCAAGACCTGCATTCATAGATATTCTTGTGTCTGAAAAAGAAATGCTTCAAAGTGACTTCTTGCTGCCACTGTGTCCGAAGCTTGATCTGTAGACCGCTCATCAAACAAACTGCTCTTCAAAACATCATCATTTAAAAAAGGCTGAGCTCCTCCAGTGCTGTGTGAACCAATCCCCCCATGAAAACCCCATTGTGTTTCAGCTTCAGTTAACCGTTAACAGTGCTTTTCTAATGTCCAGTGGGTTCATATATGTAGTTTCTATGCTTCTGTTTTCAACCCTTGGCTCGTGAAAATTATTAAGATAAAAGCTCACAGTCAGCTACGTGCTGTTTAGGCGATTTGGACTGAATTCAGCTCAACTCAGCAGAGGTGTGGAAGATGAAGAACTGAACACTTTATAATTACTGTGTCTGAAGATGCCAGATTGTAGAATCTCTACAGGTAATTGTGAGATTGCTATAAAGACATCACATTTGCCTGCAGAGATTTCCCAGTCTGCGACTTATATCCAGGGTGAAGAAGAGAGAGAAATATTTTCTTCCTACTGGCCGATGTCAGAGTTTAAAATGAATTTTGAATAAGTTGTTGAAAAAGAAGTTTTCAGGAGGACTAGATGACTATATTGGTAATGATTAAAGTATTGCTTGGTTCTGACATACTTTACACTCACAGTTTGTGTGGATCCCTGTCTTCCACAGGCTGCCTTGTGGATGCCTCACAATCTCCTTGGACTTAACGTGGCTGCAGCTGAGAACACTGCCTTTCCTCTGCATTCCTGGGAACAAGTACTTCTCCTTGCCCCTCGCTCTGCCACTTCTTGGTCTCTTCTACAGCAAACTTTAACTTTCCCCTCTCCTCCTTGACATACACTCTGGTTGTAACCAAATGGCAGTGGTTTCTTTTCTGCAAATGTTTATCTTCTTACCTTTTTTTTTTTTTTTTCCTAGTTGTTGGTGTTGGGAAAGAAAGGACAGAAAACGTTTTAGTCTCCAGTCATCACCACACCACCCCCTTGACTGCTGCAGTCACCTGGAGGTTCTTTGGTACTAACCCTCTTTCCCCTTCAGTCAATGTAATTCTTGTCTGTTTTATGATTCTCCCACTTGTTATGTCTTGTTGTGCGTTTTTAAATGTTAATTGGGCATTCTCTGAGGCACAGATTATGAATAGACTTGTATTGTGTGGGTGCTTAAAAAAACAAAAAATGCAAAAATACAAATCAGTGAGAGGAGATTAATTGTGGACTTTATAGCTTCTCACGTTTGTGCTAATTCCAAACACTAAGCACACACACACAAAAAAAACAGAATAATGTTAAAAAAACAGACAAGAATTTGGATTTGAAGGAAAGCAAGTTTAGTTGAGTGGCAGCGACATATTTAGGCACGTAAGTTATGCAGGACAAAAAATATTGGGGTATATTTTAGATGTGTTTTGGTGTAATATTGGGTGAGCAGTTACCTTCTACAAGATAAGCCTGTAATGGCGAATGGCAGAGCATTCGGAGACACCCTGACCTGCCAGGAGCCTTCCAGCCAGGCTCCCCTGTGGCACCTCACAGGCTGAAAGCGGGGGTCCTGCCTTTTCCTTGTGTGTGTGCAGCATTTTGTGAGCACACTTGGCACTTGGAGATTGCTGCCCAGCCTCTGGGGAAGAGGCGAAGTGCACGTCAGTCACATATGGCAGAAATTTCAGAGATTACAGTGACTTTACGGAATTTGCACTTCCTCGGGTAGTTGGTTCTGAGAGTTAAACCTGGGCAGTTGCAGAGGGGAGGAAGCAATCTGCATCCTCTGTGTGCAATTTAAATGATTTGAGGCAGCTCAAGCTACAAATTCAGTCCTTAAGATTGGACTTAGATACAGTGGAGTACTTAAGAACAGACAATTTACATCTATGCATTACGATACCTCTGGATTATAGGGAGAAAAAATATGCAGAAAAATTTGAAAGATGGAAAAATGTAAGCTGTTTTAAGACTCTTTGTGAGCAGCAAAGGAGGCTGTGAAAGCCTCAGGTTATTGTGCTTTGAATAATTTCCTCAGTTCTGGTGCAAAGCGTTCATTTTACGAGATTTGTTTCTGCCAATGCTAAGTGATCCAAAGACTTGAAAGGATGAGGGAAGATCTTTGGTGTCTTTTGCTGTGAAAAATCCTTAATGTGCTTTATATGGAGACCAAAGACCACTGTTTATTTCTTTTGTCTTTTGGAAGTGAAAGGATGTTTTGTCCCAAATTCTTGAAAAATCCATGAATAAAAGCCTTCCTTTTGTACTGCCTTTACAGTACAAACAAATGAAAACCAGCTTGTGTCCTTTCTAAGCAGATTATCAGGAGAGGTTGAAGAGGTTCTTTCTAGGGAACAGCTCATTCTCGTAATTTGTTGTAATACCAGCGGAGCCCTGGGATGGTGGAAATGAACACACACAGCCACATTTTCCCCTTGCCACACCCTTCAGTATCGGAGAAAGCAGCGTGTGTTTTGTTTACAAGGACTAAAGTAGAGAAGATCCTGGTTTTGCTGCAGCTTTTGCATGTTGGTGCTTCGCTGGTAGGACATGCGCTGCCTTTCCTGGCTGCTGCGTGCCTGCGCTCGGGTCCCCTTCTGCACCGCATCACCCCCCTGCAACTCAGCGGTAATCAGTTCTGTAGAGTGAGCGAGTGAATTAATCAATGAGAGAACAACTCTTGTAAATACCAGAAGGAAGTCTTGGTCGTGTGGCTGTTACTGAGAGCTCTGTGCTAGGGTTTGACACCCTGTTAAGGCAAACAAAAAGGCAAAACCCAGCTGACAAAACCTGCAAAACATCCCTCTTAAATTGCTTGGTCTCTTCTTAAAAATTAACCACTATAGTCAGCTGAATTCCATTTCTAAGGGAAATGAAAATTTTGACTGAAAACTGTGATACCGTGTTTCAGGACAGTGACATTAACTATTGCGCATCTCCAAGAAAATGGCAATGAACAGGGAGACCAAGCTGTGGCTGCCTTAGCAAGTGCTTTGATGCAAGGGAACACGGGCTCTGCATGCTGAGCCACTTGTACGCACAGAGATAACTTCTCTGAAACTTTCTGGTGTTCTATGTAATTAATAATTGCAGTATTTGCCATCGACCGAATTGAGCTCATTGCATCAGAAAAATCATCCTCCTCAAAGTGACAAGGCGATAGAGCTGTATGCACCGAATGACGAGTCGCTATTGATGGGGTGGTTTTAGCGTCTTTACTCTTATCTGGTTTTGGTTTATGTTGTAAAAAGCCGGCTTTTCTGTCCTTTTTCTCAGATGTACCTCTGGTGGTGAGGAGGACAGAAACTTCCACAGGGCTTAGCTCGCGCACTGACTGTTATTTCCTGATGATCTACAACAATGGTTATTCGGTAACAGCTGGGCCGTGTCTTCCTCAGACAAAGCCACTGTGGGGCTGAAACCTCCCATTGCTGAAGCATAACCGTTGCCCTGGTAACGGTTAACTAGCACGTGTTTTATTGTTTCAGGCTGCTTTCCTAGGGTATTTGCAGGTGGTAGAAGATGCTTTCTTAAAGAGGGGTCATAACCTCATGAACTTTCAGATGTCGCAACAAATTGGGGGACAAAAACATTTTTTTTCTTTCAAATGGATTAAGTAAATCTTATTATATAGGCTTTACGAGACAGATGTAACTCACAGTTTGATTTTTAGCATTATATCCAGATGCTGATACAAGCATTTCTGCTGCCATTTTTTTTTTTCCCAAAATGTGAGTTAAGATCATATTATGATAAGAAGTTTTCAAATAAATGCAGTGAGAACATGCGGGCAGTAAGATTACCGTGACTTCTTTCATTTTGGGTTTATTTTTGCTAGTTTATATGCTTGTAGGTATTTCTTTTGAATTTGATATTTCAGTGATTTATCCTAAAAATGCACTTTGAATGGACCAGAAATCTCAGGTTGGTTTGATAGATCTCAGGATGAATACAAATTATCTGAGAGCATGCTAATGATGACAATGATGAAAAAAATCACTTGCCTGGTACTTTAATTCGGAAAGTGAAAAAGTACACTTAAGATGCACACGTACATGCGGTATGTGTTTGTATATGTACCAGTCAGTAGGAAAGCGGTATTTTGTAAATAGGAACTACATACTCATTTTTTCCTATACCAAAATTAAAAGTGCCTTTATGATATACTTACTGCATTCACCCCCAAAAATGTTCTGTGGTACACAGGAATGTTTTGTGTTACAAAGTTGTTTGTTAAGAGGAGACAGTCACAGGACAAAAGAATGACAAGAAGTAACATGTGACATAGAATAAAAATGTGGTTAGATTCTAATCTATTCAGCAAAATCCATTCATAATCTAGTGGGATGAAGAGAGAGCTCCCTCTCCTGTCTGTTTCATAAAATTTATAGAAGCTATTTGCATGTTTACTTTGATTAAGGTGTAAATAAATATAACATTTAAATGACATTCTGTGATGCTCCTAATAAAAGGCGTGTCATCACCTCTGAGTCATCTGAGGGAGCAGTGGTTAAACCCCGCTCTGTCCTTTCTGAGCCACCCTGGACTGTTTCGGTGGTGTTGGCAGCTTGAAGGCTGCTCTGAAGAAGGCACCGTGTGACAGCAGCAGGCCTGTTGTGTACAGGGTGCTCTACTGAGGCACGGAACCGTGCTTCCCAAGCTCCTACAGAGACGGCCCCGATTTTAATGAAATTAGCTCTCAACCCAGTGGGCAGGCTCCTGCCCTCAGGATCATGGTTAATAACTATTTTTTTACTTTATTTTTTGGTATCTGGAGAACAAGGAAAGCATTCAGGGCCTTCATTCATGGAATTTATTTAATTGCACAGTTTGCAGATAGAGTTTTGTCAAAGGTGCCGAAGTGGAAGGTGTTCCTGGGCTGGCCCATCTGCTGCCTTTGTTGGGAAGCACATACCTCCCTGGGAGCCTGGATACGTAGCTGTGCCCTGGACAGATGTGGAGGTAGGGAGGACAGAGTTTCTGCTGCTTGCAGCTGAGCACTTCTTTTTTTTTTTTTTTTTCCAACTGATACTTAGCAGTTAAGAATTAGAGGCTACTGGTCACGTAATCAGAAGAAAGTGAATAAATTGTTGCTATCTAGCTGAAAACAGCACATCCTTTACTGAAGTGCAAGTGTGGATGGGACTCTGTTTTCGAATACTGATGGTGTCTGTGGCTCTTTATTAAAATGCTGATTTTTCATTTTGTGACAGATGTGTTCTGAAAAATATGGGCATTCATGTATAAAGTAGTCGGTGCTACTTGGCTGCTAGCTTTTGGTTTATTTGTGGACTTAATCCAGCTTCCCTCCTGTGTCTGTCCATGAAAAGTCTTTCCTTGTCCTCTCCCTGTTCCACATCACCTCTTGGCTACAGATAGGAGCTTGCATTTAGGTTGCTCAGTCTTTTGGTGGACACCTCATGACAGTGAGAATCACTTGTCACTAGCTTGTGTATATGTCCATGGGACTAAACTCAGAGGTGAATCTGGTGAGTAACCACAGAATCTCGGACAGTGTCACAATTTGTTCCACATTCTCCTGCAAAATGGGAAAAAAAAAACAACAAACCTCCTGGCAGACCGAGGAGGGGAATTCCCCTCTTTTGGCAGGCGTCTCCCTGCCCTGCCCCCTAGTGCTATGGCAAAGTCCCCCTTGGGACCTGCCTTGGGACAGGGAAAAGGGCTCCTGGGCCAGGGCTCCTTATGCCACTAGATCAGAGAGCAGCTGGGCACAGCCCGAGGGAGATCCCCCACCAGCTCCTGGAGGGCTGCTGCTGGGGGCTCTGTGCCCAGCGGTGCTGAGCCCAGGGCCAGAAGGAAAATTGCCTGTTCCCTGAGCCAGCTGTGTCGGTCCTTGGGTTTGCGCTGAATAAGGGAATGAGAATCACAGCTTCTGCTAGGATACAGCATATATGCCCTGTAGTGATGAGTGAGAAAACAGCTCTTTTTTTTTGTCTGTTTCACAAATATATTGTGTAAGGACTTATTTCATCTGGGCTCATGGCTGAATTACATGAAAACTGGCAAAATGAATTTTTGGATATGTAACACTTCCGCTTGTGATTTCTACATGATCTGTTAGACGTTTGAATTGGGGAAGGGAATCTGATCCAAGTGAGATCTGGTAGGGCAACAAGCAACAGGTCGTAGGCTCAGCCTATTCCCCTCTCCCTTTTTTAGGAGGGGGTTGCTTAAATAAATTAGCACTTGAATAAATTAACTACATTTCAGGCCAGAATTTTTCCCTGGGAGTGGAGAATGAAAGAGGTATCCTCTCTGCTCATTGCCTTACTCAAAGCAAGTTTTTAATGTCGATACCGGGTAAAAACACTCTGACACACAGACTGCCTCCCACAACATGCCTGGAGCTATATGCTTCAGGAACATAACACTGGTTTTAGCTTAACCTTAAGATCAATGTGATATTAATTAGTAAGTAATTACAGTGAGAGAATTTTTGACCACGCAGTTGTTTTTTCATGCTGCAGGTTTGCAGTCAGCAGAGTAACCAAAATTACTGATGTCTGTGTAGTCGCATTTCTCAGCGTGCCCGCCACTGTTTCACTGTAAACCAGGAGCAGTTCCTCCTCCTTGCCCATGTGGTACCAAAGTAGCTCTAAGTCTTTCATAAAACAGTTTAGAATCCAGACATAGCAGTGAATCTGCATTGAATTAACTATATTCTCTAAACCTGAAAACTCAATGCACTCATTTCATTTTTCACAGTCTTGAACAAGAAACGAACGAGGCAATGACACAGGCGCGAGTGTTGGCAAAGAAAAGGTTGCCTTTTGCTGTACAGTTACTTTCTCATTAATTCTAACTGTTGAAGAGCAGCTGCTAACTGTTGGTACCAGTTTATGACTAAAACAATGTTCTTGTTTAACAAATTAATTGGCATTATTTTGGGAAGGAAAAAGAATAATTGCAGTGCTGTAGCGGTGATTAATAGCAGTGCCTGTCATGTATTCACTGTAACACTACATTTACCAGCAAGCCCCCCCGGCCCCAACATTAAAAGTCCAGACTTACCAGCAAACATGGGTACGAGCTGTTAACCTTGTGTTTGTATTTCTCCAGACTTCGGGATTGCTTTCAGGTCTGCTCGCTAACATTTGTAGTCACTTCAGATACTTCTGTGCTGGGATAAATACTGACTGACATGAGCTTGGAAATGACTTAAAAAGAAGCCTGGTAAATGCTGCTTTGTGCTCAGAGCTTTCTGCCTTTGCTTACATTATACCACAGTGACTTCGCTAGAGCGATCCTCAGACCGGGACAGCGATCTAAGAGAAGAACTTTTCACTGACTGCAAAAGAAGGACAATGAAAAGGAAGGAGAAGAAGAAGGAGAAGAAGGAGGAGAAGAAGGAGAGTTTTCCCTTTGCTCTCTGGTCCCCTCTGAGGTCCCCAAAGCGCAGCACTGACCCTAGCACGAGTCAGGCCTGCCGTGCTGCCGGCTGCTCCTAGGATGGCAGCTTCCCAGTTGCTTCTTAAATAGAAAAGCATGCATCTGCTCCTCAAGAGTTTCGGAAGCATCAGAAAGATAGCAGAGAATTACATGCAAAACACAAGTTTTCTATAGGAAACAGCCTGGCAGTCCACACTTTGTTATTCACTTGATAAGCAGAGTCTTTTTGACAGTCCTAACCTTCTAAACTATAGGTCCTGCTGAGCCCAGCATGAGTCAAACGCTGGGTACCATCTGTCAGAGCTTTGGTGGTTTTTTTTCTGCTCTCCTCTTTTACTACAATCTGCTGAGAGGGGTGTGGAATAGAAGTTGCTTTTCTACACTTAAATGAGAAAGTAGAGAAATTCAATAAGGAGCATTAAAGAAATCCTGCTGTTCCCAAATAACTCTGTAGACGCTGGGCAGGAGAACAAATTATTCTGTGCTCTCTAAGATTTTAAAAACAGGTATATAACATGCCTCAGGAAGTGGGAAAGAATCTGAAACCCAAAGCTGAAAAGATGATGCTGAAAAATGAAGTTACGTGAATGGTGGTGTTAGCACAAGTCCTGAAGTGATGCACAGTTCAGGGGTTTCAGCTGTTTCCCTGAAGAAACACTCTTAAAGGATATTCCAAATTTCCCGCTGATGGACATTTAATAAGAGGAGCTGGCTGAGAAGAAATGGCCCCCTGCTGCATTGTAAAAGAATTACCAAAGGGACATTTTTATGTCTCATTAGTTTATATTCAGCCCTAAATTGGCACCTGTTCTGAATTTGGTCAAAGTTTGAAGACACAAATGAACGTTTCTTTAACATGTTGCTAACAATTCATCGAAACAGGGGTTTTGCAGGGTATTACAGTCACATATGCACACGTGGAAATAGGAATGTAGCAAAAGAAATGTCCTGGCTTGGCAGTGCCGAGGGCCAGGTAAGAAGCTGCTTCTGCAAGTGTGATTGCCACGTCTGCATGGTGTGGCCAGGTATTTACACCTCTTAGCTGCACAAATCGCTATGTTAGAGTCAATTCCCAAGAACCACAGTGGCCACTTATACCTGGGAGAAAGGAGTGCAAGGCTGTTTCATGCCGTCAGTGTTTGGGCTGGCTGCCTATTAGCCCGTGACTTTTAGAGCAGCCGTGGGACTAAGGCCGCTCTATATGGGACAGAAACTCTTAAATGTCTTAGACAATGTGCCTAGATTTCCTCTTACAACATTATGTTGTTCTACCTCTCCTGACTAGCATTGCATTGTTTCAATCTGTGTTATTTATCTGTTTATTATTAGCGGAAGAGATACGCAGCTCACCTTAGCACAGACTGAAAAAGCTCTAATAGAATTTTATTGTCCCCTTACTGTTTCATTAGTCACAACAATTCTGTATTGTTGTTTTAAAAGGTCAGCAGTGCGATTTTAATGTGCATTTGATTGTGGCCTCATTGCAGTTTTCTATTCATGCAATTTTGCTTATTACATTGGCAAGCGTGCTGGCCGGTGGATCAGAAGGGTTCAGCACTCAGGAGTTCAGTTTGTCTCGTCTTGTGATAAAAGCCCTGAAAAGACAGCGTTCAGGCCGAAGCGGGTAGCCTACAAAACAGCGCTGCGATGCAGGTCAGGAGCTTGCCTAAAGGAGCGACTGTAAGGGCATGTGCGTGGGCAATAGCACCCATGGGTGCTGTCGTCTTTGGGTGCCAGCCATTCCCTGTGATTTGACCAGCACGTGGGGATGTCATGACTTGCCTAGGAGGCTGTCTCGGTTGTATGCCAGGTACATATTTTACAGGTTCCCTCCCACAGTTATGATCTACATTGCGTGTATTGGTTGTGGTGGTACCGAGGGCAAACCAGGGTTGAATGCCTCTGTCCTTGGCACTGGGTGGCACTGAACAGAAGAGAGCCCTCTCCTGTGGGGCTTCACTCTAAGCTCACAGGGCACACAGAAAGCAGGAGAGGAAAGGAATGAGAGAGAACAGGGTACAGACAGAGAACAACATGTTACCAAAATGTCCGGCCAAAGCTGATGTGTTCAGCTATATGTGCTGTTGTTATATCACTGTAATGGGGATTTTTCACAGGTGATACAGTGTAAAGCATGTGTTTTCCCATTGTGTTATGCTGCTGTGTTAGCACAGCAATACTGGGATTATAGCATGATTATATGGCTACTTTTTCTCCTCAGTCTCTTGCCGAGCAACATTTACATTTATATATTTCGTTTTGCCCTGAACGTCTTCCATTAAATGTACTATAGGCTGGATTTAATACCTGATCACAGGAGTGCTTTAGGCCATATCTCTTCCAGAAAGAGCCTTACAGGTTGTTTAACTGTGTAAGAGTATAACACCTTACAAGATCCACCCTTAGAGATGTATTGTGTGAGGGGAAAGAAACATCTCCAGGCAGGTAGCTATTTCAGAGATGGGGAGCAAAAGCGATTGCTTTTCCCCCCGCCGCACGCACCGCAGCTGCAATAAGCTGGAGCACCTGTTCCTTGCATGCTCCTGCTGGTTTATGCTGTTTGTAGCTGCTGCCAGCGGGGTCCCGGGGGAGATCCGGGAGCTTGGTAATGGAACAAGAAAGGCTGGGAGTGCATAAGACGTGCGCTTTCACAGCAGTTCGCACTCTCATCTCAAAATGACCACAGTTACGGGGTCAAATCACATTCGTTTGATGTAATTAATAAAACCGCATGAGAATTAGTTGCACTTCAGCGTACCAGGCTGCATTTGTGAGAAAGGAGCTTTTCTAGTTAAGCTACTATGCTATGTGAGTATCACATTATTCAACTTGTAAACATTTGTGTTAGTATTCTGAGGCATTTAAAGCAGTACAGCAGTCAGTCAGGGCTATCTAATATTTTGTGGATATTTGTAGTAGGTGGCATTTGCTTTTATAAACTAACATTCAAGTTCCATCAGGATTACTAGAAGGCATATATGATGTGCTGTTTGTTTTCCTATCTTGGCAGCCCAAGGAAACTTTGGTTTAAAATTGTTATGTAAAACTGTGGCTTGTGTTGGTAAAAAGGATGTCATGCAAAACAGAGAATATCTTTATTTTGTGTTGTATCTCAGGTGATACAAATCATATTGCATCTGACATTATGTCTGAACTAATTAAAAATTGATGAGAAGATGTGATTTTAAGAAGAGCTTGTTCTATCTTTTGTTATGTGAGAAAACTTTCCATACTGCTACTGCTCTGACATCTCACAAACTTACTGGCTTGAATTTTGGTTTAATAGAGTGAGTCAGCCTACAAACATAAGGTTTGAGCACATGCTTTCTAATGAAAATCTAGACTATTTGAAGATTATGTGATTGTAGCAAAATAAAGCAAACAGCAGCATTAAAGTAGTACTACTTAGAGATATTAGGATGATTATGTTGAAGCACCCCATCTGTATGCTGTTGATGTCATAAAATGTAATCAAATGATCACAATTAAAAGTGAGTTATATGAAATTGAGCCATTAATAATAGCTAACCAGAGCTGAATTGTATCTAGGGTGCAGGAATAGCCTTATAGACCCTCACACTAATGGACTCTTTCTTCGACAGTGGATGGTTCTTAAATTGCCTTGCCATTTGAGGTAACCTAAAAAAAATCTCTCTTTCTTTCTTTCTAGGCCTGACAATGTATGATCTTCATGCTAGCCAGAAACCCATGGTTCACCACATGGGTGTTTTCACAATCACAGCAGCAAAAGAGCAAAGGTAATTTTGTTTTTTACATTCTCTTCTACCCTGGGGTGCAGAAGGCAGCGAAGCATGCCTGTAATCTTGCTGTGGAGGGGAGCGTTACTGGGGAGCTCTCATGCCCTGCCAGCCCCTAGGCTGTCAGTGCAGAATCCCATCATTTCTCAGGGGTCATGGGCTAAGGAAGGTCCACACAGTAGTCACTGTCTGCATTGTGTCCTTGAAGGACAGTGCGGTTTGTCGCACAGACTCCCAAAGGTGCCAGTGTATAGTTTTGCATCAATCTTTTATTCCACCTTCAGAAAGAAGGGTGGTGTAGGAGGTGATGTCTATGGAAAAAAAGTGGACCAGGGCAGCTTCCAGGTACATGAGCTGTAGAAGAACGGGGCTGGAATGCACAAGGATTTTTGCAGAAATGCTTATAATCCCTGAGGAGCTGCTAAAGGGTAGGATGTCAGTTCATGTCCCTTTGTGTTCTTCATGTGTCTTCTGAGGATGTCAGCTGACTTCATATGATACTGCTTTAACATCAGTTTGAATTATTCTTCTGCTGTCTCCTTCCACATGTTAGACAGACCCATTTAGTAATTATTATTTAGTACTATTAGTTTTGTGTTGTGGAAGTCTCTTAGGCTTCTCTTTAAATTTTAAATACTCTAGGAAAAGAAAAACTCACCTAAGTCATGTCCCATAGCCATTATTTTTACTGTCATAACTACCATTGATTGAGTGAGCCTTGAGGCTTTGAGCTATATATATCAAGTCATGCTTTTAGAAGACACAAAGTGAAAATATATATTTTTGGGGAAAGTACACTATCATGTCTTTCTCTTGTTAGAGCTAAAAGCACACCTCAAAGTTGACTTGGAAACAGACGGAGTCTTTTTTTTTTTTTAAATATTAAAACCAATTAAAAATAAACCCTTTTAGATTGCAGTCTACGTAAATCGTAACAAATATTTCTGAAGTGCACTAGAAAAGAAGAGTTTATCTTCATTTGTGAAATCATTTAGTGAGTAGCCAACAGAACCTTAAAATTTGCTGTCAGAGGAAAATCTGTTTTCATGGCATTCATAAAGCTCACAAAATAGGTATTTGCCATGTAGTCTTTCTGTGTTATATGTATCACAGCATGTATATAGTTCAGCATGCTTTATGGGATTATGTGCTTTCTCTACATTATTCATGCCAGATGACATAAGATTGCTGTTAGAGGTATGGCGTAATTAAATTTACATATGAATTTACTCTGATATTTGGCTTGCAGTCTTATGCAAATGACTAGCATTCCAATTTGGCACAAGTAAAATTACTGACCTTTCAAATGTTCATTTGGCCCCAAGTGTCCAGTGGGATCAATATAGACATCGCTGTCTATATTTTATAGCACTAAATAATGATTTGGTTTAGTTTGAATTCCTCATACCTCTGCCTTCCCACAGATGCTGGCAGATATTTTTCACAGTGCATCAGGAGCTACTGATTCCTCATACACTTTTACGATTCTTCATTTTTTGTTCCATGAATTGCATAGTCCTCTTTGGAAAAAGTCTGTCTTTTACTCCAAAATATCCGTAGTTAAATAATGGTGAGATAATTTTCTTTGCATGTGACTTTTAATTTTGTAATCTCTCTAGGAGGGTCTAAAAAATAGAATTGTTTTTGAGAAGAGAGTTCTTCAGGTGGTCTCCTTCCAACAGCCTCAAACTCTCCTCAATATTTTTCCAAGAATAAACTGCAAATAGGAGCCCATTCTACCTCACTGGTAAATAAGAGCCAGTTTCTGGACCACAGTCATTTAACAAACAGTTCCAAGTGACATATTTGGCATTTATCCACTCCCTGTTGGAATTTTATGAATAAGATGGAAAGAAAAATTCAACAATTTGAAAAAAATATCAGTCATGTCATCTAAAGGCAGTCACAAAATGAGATGAGTGGAGGTTTCATAAATCTGTTTTGTATGACTTTCCCTGTAGTCCAACTAATGTCATGTTGAATGGGGTGAATTAGAGAAAACAGACCATATCTTCTAACTGATTCTGTAAAGCCCCCTTTCATACCCAGAATTTTGACCTGATATCGGTACCTAAGTTTCCAAATTTCAATTTGTCCAAATGTCAGTCCAAATGCCAGTTGTATGTTTTCAATTCCAAATTTGCATTTTGAGTTGAATGGTCAGTATTTGACAGAAAGGGATGATTTTCCCAGTAACAGAAGGACTAGCTTATAAAGTAGCTATTGTTATAAACCGCTGTTTTCAGCAGACAGAAACGCCAAGCATAAGAGTATGACAGCACATCTGCTTCAGAAAGATCAAAGAGAATCTGTCTCCTCTCAGATGAGCACATATCTGGCAAGGATGCTAATTTCTGTAGCTGACCTTCCACAAACACTAATGCATTCTATGGGGCAGACTGGCTAATATAAATTGTCCTAGTTCTGTAACAACAGCTGTGACAGTACAGACCACCTGAACATCCGCATCAGCATACCCAGTTTTTGTGTAATGTACTGATTTCTTACAATTCTCTTAACTTAAATAAAGCAGTATGCTTTCAGCAGGCACTGTTTAATAAAAGCCCAGTCATTAAGAACAAGGTTGATAGGAGAAAATGTGGAGAGAGAGAGAAAGACAAAGCGTATGCCCTATCCAGCAGTTGACTAACACATTAGATTAGAAATAGTAAGAAGGTGCTCTTACCTGTCTTCTATAAACTCACTGTTTTTCTTGGTATTAATAGAGCTAAATCCTTTCAAATATTTTTTTTGTTGTTATTGTTTCAAGAATCTCTGATGCCCAGTTATACTTCTGTGATTCTCTAGATACTAATTTGCTATTAGCAGCTCTGTTACCTGCTAGAACACATGATGTGCCAGAGCAAAATAATAGGAGCAAGTTATTAACACTTCAAGGTTGACCCGCCCTTTATCCCAGAATTCGTTCTGTGTGTCTTCTTATTGATCTGACTCATGCAGCTTTTTGTCACCTGGGAATTAACAATTCAATGTTTTATTTGACCATTTATCTCTTTAGCAAAATTGTTGCAATCTCTTTGACCTTTTAAAATGTTTATGACAAGGTGTTTGCAGTTAATTGCGCTCATAAAAGACTAAAGCCCAGATCAAGTCTAATGTGTGCTAGGAGCTAACCAAGACTTCCTTAGAAAAACATTCTAAGGTATAATGTGAGCATTTCATTTATTTGCAATACAATTAGAAGAAATAAAGATTTCCAATACCTAGAGGACCTGTACTTGGGAGAGAAACGCCACAAAATATCACTACTGTATTCTACTTTCCTACTTTTTTTTTGTGGGGGGAAGCATCAGCTGAGGGAAGAAATTATCTAAAAATAGAATTTTTGAGGAAAACTGCAATTTATAAGTAGGTGCACATATTTACCTTAGTTTGGTATTGATGCCTACTGGGGGAACACTCATATTTGCATTGCCTAAGCAGTAATTTTGCTGTTGCACATGCCATTTTAGCCTTTGTATAATGGTGAGAGCTCAGTATTTGGGGCTGAGATGGACAGGTCCACCCTGTCAGGTTTGTTCCTTCTTCTGGCATCACCTTTCTGCAAACATCCTCACAGGGTGTTCTACCGCCTGTCCCGCTGCTCCATCCTCCAACCCCTTTCAGTAACACTGCTGCTCAGGTTCGTGCAGCCACCATGCTCCTGCCCATGGCTGTGGACAGAGATGATGCTCCCTGGCCTCTCTTCTGTGCACAGGGGCCTGTTGCAGGTAGGTGAGGCTTTGTCCCAGGGAGCAAACGCATTGTGGTAGAAGGAGCAGTGGCAGGGCTGCAGCCGGAGGGCTCCCCATGCAGTGCTGCAGATTTTCAGCCCGCGGTTATTGTTAGCATGTCATCCCCTAGGGCTATCTGTGCTGCGTGCAGGTCAGCACAGCTCCTGCATCGGGCTGTACCCAGCCCCTAGAAGAGCCCGTCTTACTCTCTTTGGCAGCACTGCTTATTATCTCACTTTGAGCACCCCAATAAATAGCTAAAATAAAATAAAAAATGGTATAAATCTGCATCCTGCCAGCAGAATTAATGGGGTCTCCCTGATGTCCTTGGCTGCTGCACTGGTTTATGCCTCCTACCATGTGTGTCTGAATATGGCAGTCTGGAAATGGCTGCACTCAGAAAGCATTAAAATTGTGTAGTCACACACTGTGAAGAAAGTGAGTCCAGTGGCAAGCTATGTGAAATTTCTCAACACCAGACAATAAACTCACTACTGCCCAGACTGTGAAAATAAAACCAGTCACTCAAAAATCCTTGAACTATTTTTTTACCTAGTAAAATATTTTTGTGTGTTTGTGAGTGACTAACTCTAAAAGTCTATGTCTGCCATGCATGTACTACTGCTCTCATGTTATCAGAGTAAAAAGCAGTTTTGTGGCTTCTCCAGCTGTGTATTTCCCACAGCTAACCGAGCACATGTTCGTGTACTTTCCTGTAATTTTCAAGGCCTCCCTTTAAATGATAAGGCCTGAGGTGTTTGGCTTTTTCACATCTGCTGCTTTCCTGGAGGTCAATCAAACAGTTCTTCATTCAAGAAGTAATGGGGTCTTACAAAGGAAAACAATTATTTCACTTGAAATCTATTGATCTGGTTTCTGTGGTTCATGTGGTGTTTTGGGTGCAGAACAGTTGCTTGAAACAATTTGAGATCAATTCAAGTGTAACTGAATCAATAGAAAACCATAACTGAAATGCACTACTCTTGTTTTTTATGAGAATATATTTTTGCTACCAATAGTAATATGAGAATACTAAGGGTGATCAAAACGGAAGGTCAAAATTAGAAGCTCTTATGTGTTAGTGAGAAATACTACTTCTAGAATCAAATTTCGGTCTGTGGGAAAGCTGAGACATGAATAGTGTTAGGAAAACATAGTGATTTTATATTTTAAAAAGCTTTTTTATAAAAGATTTCCAAAGAGTTGAGCTAATTTCTTTTCCATTCTGAGCATCGAGTCATCCAAAGCTAAATTTGCCATACTTGTGGCATTGTGTGGCATTGCTGATATCTTTAAATAATTTTTGCCCAGAGAGGGAAGATTTTTCATTTTTTAATTACATTACTTCCACAATAAATGCTAGCTCTAGAAATTTGTAATTTTCTAACCAGGTCTCCTTTCTATATTGCCAGCACAGTTTATTTTTATTTTATTCATTTTTCCATTTCATCCAGTTCTGTTTTCTGTTGAGAGTTTATTCAGGCAGAAAATTTCTGACCATTCTAAAGAAGTTGGAAACAATGGACAAGGAAAGGCAATCTGGGTATCAGAAGATGTATTTTGACATTAACCCCTTGCCTTCTGCCAGAGTACTAGCTGACAGCCAAACGAATGGAACAGAAATTTTTGTTACAGTAGTTGTTAATCATTACACATAATCATTTAGTCCTTTGCTTAGAAAATACTGTTTTGAAAATTCTGTAAAATGCTGAATGCTGTTAGAAGTCCAACTAAAGAGGACGCTGAAAGAGGGAGGATTGTTTTCAGCTAAGTAAGTAGTGTTTCTACACATTACTTGTTCTGGGGGGATATGAACAGTTTAGGATCTACAGGATGAAGATTCTAACTAATTCTTTGAATCGCCCATTTTTGTGGGCAAAGACAGCAACCACAGGAAGGTAATGCATAGTTACTAGTGAGTAAATAGTGAAAGACAAAAAGTTTAGAAGTCTTTATCCTTTTGAGAAATTCATTTTGGTTGTGAAAAAGTAGTGATTTTGCATCTTGCTAGTTGGCTTTCCTAAAACAAGTATTTGACAAATGATGGGTAGTGGATGTGGGGACAAATCTGCTCCATTACAAACGCATACTACAATAGATTTTCACAAAAGGCTGTTAAAATTTTTGTGCTGCTTAAGCAAGCTTCTGAATGCATAATTGCACCTAAAAAGAACTTTTTGGATAGGCATGGAATAGCAAGCTGTTCAGATAAACCTGCTTCGTTTGCATGCAGAAATGTATTTGTGTTCAGAAATACAGGTGCCTACAGGCATAAAATATTGCACACAGAGATGAGATTGATTTAGTACTATGAATGTTGGGAGTGTGAACAGCCTTAAAATGCTCAAATTCAGGGAGATGCTTCAGATGCTCTGTTAGGAACTTAGCTAGTCATTAAGTCTTGTCTAAACTCACTGATTTTAGCAAAATATTCTTATGACACTAGCAGCAAGAAGAATATGTAACATACTACTTACTTTACTGCCTTTTGGATTGTCAGTATGGACTGACGACTTTCTAGTTACGAAAAGTTTTTCATTTTGAAAGACATGTTTTCCACACAGGTATATCCTCAGAGCCAAGCTGCCTGGCCCAGCTCAGCTGTGTGGTGGTGTGAGGTGTTACAGAAATGGCTGAGAGATGAGCAGCGAGTAGTGACGCACTGGTGGTAGGAGGGGAGATAAAGGGGGCAGGAGAAGATGGAGCAAGAAGACAAGAAAAATACACTAAATCTTTAGGAAGTGCTGAAAGGCATAATTAACACAGAGACAAAACGACTTGGGAAAAGAGAGCATTGACAGACACAGCAGTGGCTCAGTATGCAGCACAGATACTCAGATGCTGCATAAATACCCATTTTCACTTTGCTGAGCTGTCCAGGTTAATCACAGGCTTTGTGCAGTGGATACCTAAGAGTTTGCTGCTGTGATGTTGGGTAGACAAACAAAATTAGCCCAAGAGTCTAGTGCTACTGTTGCTCATCCAAATGTCTGCCATTCTTTTTTCTCTGGTGCATTAGGACAGGCTTTGACTTCATTGCTGTTACTCAGTTCACTGGTGTGAGACAATGCAGAGTCAGCAACAGGATCCTTAATCTCATGTCTGCTATAAAAGGGAAGTGTTCATGGGAAAGGTCCCCAAGTGCTGGGTTCAAAAAGGGATCATAAGGACTGTTTGATCTGATTTATGTATATATATATAAGGACTACAGTTTATGTATATATTTATATAGCCTTATAGAAAGAGATTCTGGCGCAGAAAGACCTTGAACCACAAAATACCGAAGACCTCACTATGCATTTGCCATGTCATCATCCATTCCTGTAGACGGCTGCTGCGTCCCACTGTCAGGGGCAGGCCGCTGTGCTGAGTCACACTGGTGCAGCTCTGCTGGTGTGCTGCAGGCTCTGGGCAGTGGCCAGTGAAGACTTCCTGCTGTTGTGACCTGAAATTAGGTGCAGGAGCTGCAAGAGCGCTGATGACTACCCATAATAGTGTTTGGACTGTGCCTGGGTTGCATCTGATGATGCAACTTGCATGAGGTTGAATGATGGTTTGAACACCAAAAATAGAAGTGTTGAAAAGAAGACCCTGAATCAGAAGACACAAGGTCTTCAGCCAAAACACAACACAACAGATGGAATAAATTTCCAAAGCCTAGAAGAAAGAAATGTGGGAAAGTCTCTTTTCTTGGTAAGTCTCTATTCTCGCACTTGCAAAACTGAATTTAAGTTCCCACAGTTTCAGAGCTCAAATACAATACTGTCAGCAAAACCCAAATATTTTGCTTGTAGACAACCTGTAATATTGTTGCAATTGGCAATATTGGAAAAAATACAAGGGGTGCAGTTCTTAGCTTAGAGGCTCAGCAGTCGTAAGGCATCTGAAATCATGCAGTGGGAAAGCAGCAGTATGTTAGAGAATGTCCAGAAAGAAAACAGGACAAAAAGTCCAGAGACTAACTCCTCTCCCTAACAAATAGCTTCATGTCTGAGTGTCTCGAGTTCATAATTTCCAGAAGTTTTACAAATTTATTTTACAGTGTAACAAAATGTACAAAGAGATCAAAATTTTGTTTGCGGATCTTAAAACAGGAAACATAAAATTAAGCACAGCATTTCTGCTGCACTGGATGGAAGTGGAGGTAAATAATATTTATGACTAGTTGCTCAAGTTATTGTTGCTAAAGAAAATCAGCCTGTACAAACTATTAGTGCTCCTTTTTCCAGAAGGAACTGTGGTGCATCAACCGTTGGTCTTCAGGCTGAACTCAAATAGGGAGGTGAAACCATGCTCAAGTTTTGAAGCAGTTGCCATTCCCATGCAAGCTCCCATACAAGCCGTCTGATCTTAATCATAAGAAGATGTCAGTTTTGCAACACTGCTCACTGACGAGCTCCAGAGATAACTGCTAGATACCGGGGTTTATGCTGAACACCTATTGCGATGCTGAACCACTGCAGACCTCGTGGGTCCATGACTTTCAGAAAGTTATGCTACGCCGAAGAAATAACATGTTCATTTGTCTCTTCCTGCACTGGAAACCCACCCTTACACTTAGTGGCTTACACTACGTAGTTTAATTTGCCTCTGGATGTAGCTTCCTCTGAATTTAGAGACATGTCCATCTCTTACCTCTTGGTGTGTTCTGCCTGAGTCACTCCGTAGCTGCTGCAGTGCAGAATAGGGAGCAATGGGCTGCAGCAGAGGGGAGAGGAGCAGTGTCCCCATAGACGCTGCCGCGGCAGTGAGAACTGAGGCCAGCTGGTACATGCCTATCTGGTGCAGAGACCTTCAGCGATATCGCTAAGTACAATGTTAGGAACAGATCTTCCCAACTAAGACTGCTAATCTGAGGAAAACTGGGGTTAATATTCAACCCAGTTTTGTTTCCTTTCACCTTTCTTCATTCAGTGACTTCCAGTTTAATGGCAAAGTTAAGACGTGTTATCCTCAGAACAAAATTACTTCACTAGGAGGTAAATAATCTGAGGGAGAAATGGTGATGTTGAGTATTTTCATTTAACATACCAAGTGGAATATCACAATTCATTTAGGTAATAGACCACTGCAGAGACTAATTAGAAACTGTGAAAGTCGGAAATCATAAGGAGTAGTGAATCTTCTAATTAGCTGGGATTTAAAAGCTGGCAGAAAATCAAGATGCTGAGGGGCACAGTGTGGAAGAAAGCACTTGTCATGGGTGAGCAGGTAAATGCCAGGTCAGGGTCTGTGGTTTTCCTTATCTGCTTTTTCTAGTGATGTCCGAATCAACACACAGGTAGCACAGTCCACTGGAGGTCTGTCTTTATGGCATACAGGGTTAAGCAGAACAGGTAGCTTATGAGACTGACATTGGTGTCTTTCTCTGTTACCTGCGGTAAGACAGAGTTACGTGGTCTGTGATACATAGGTCTCCTGTTGTTTGTGGGATGGAGCTTGAACAAACCAAGTGGGGTACACTATTCAATGAAGGCACTGTTCCTAATGGCATTAGTTGATGTAGAATTTGTGACAGAGCAGTGCTGGAATCGAATTGGGTTTACTTACACTGGGAGAGATTCGTGCCACATGGTAGCCCCGAGATGCTGCTTGTAGAAGGGGGGTGTATTGTTTTTTAAGACAGAATGGTTGTGAGAAAGATGGGAAATTAAAATCCTTAGTCAACTTGAGAGGCAGTTCTGAGTCACTGAAGAGAGCTCTTCCCACACCACTGCTCTGTCTGTACACTGCAAACTCTAGGACCAGCATCACCCCGTCTCCACAGTGTGAAGTCTCAGTCCTGCATTTGGAGGCTCTCCAGTCCTGGAGTGCTGGAGAGCTGGAGTCTCCATCGGCACGTCTCCTCCTGCTGGCCGAGCGTCTGCCCAAGGTCGGATTAGTGGGGAGAGGCAGCTCGGCCTGCCCAAGGGCGTCCTGTGGCTGGCTCTTCCTGGTCATGCTAGGCATGGCCTGGAGTGGGCTGATGCTGGACTAACACCTTGTGGTGTGGAGGGAGAGCGGCCAGGAATGTGGCTTACAGTCAGGGAATCGTTTAGGTTGGAAAAGACCTTCAAGACTCAAATCCGATCAGCAACCTGGCCTAGCTTGAAATACCAAGTCTTGCTACTGAGCTTGCTCTTTACCTTTCAGTACAGATGCGACCAAAAGAAGTACCTTGTATAGTTAGTTGCCAAAAGGGATTCAAACTGAAGGATCCTTCAGAGAACAGAAATCACTACTGAGAGAACTGATGGGAAGGAGAGGGCTTAAAGTAGTCATGGAAATTACAGCGGCCAGGGAAGCACCTGAAGATCAGAAAGCTAATGGGCAGTGACACTCGTGGCTCACAGTATTACAGGGAGATTTACAGTCATCCCCACTCTGCTGTAGGTGTAGCTAGTGGCCAGCATGGGTTGGCTTCAGCAATCTGCACTTGCAGCATAGGAAGGGGATTCTCTGTGGGAGCTAGCTCACACACACAAACACGCACCTTAGTGTCCCACTGGGACATCTTTCTTTCCTCCCTATGTTACAGAAAAAAAAAGAAATTGTGTCAGTGTTGTGGAAAATATTTGTCACACTTTTGCAAAGCCCTTTTAGTTTGAGAGGTCTCTGTTCTCTGAAGATTTGAAGAGCTTTAAGCTGAAGGTGTCCCATCCTGGGAAGTATTTGCACTCTGAGGCTGAGAACAGGTATTGTAGGAAAAGCTGTTGCAGTGGGTAAAATGTCAGAAAACAGCTTCAACATTTACTTTTTCCAACCCTTTGTTTCACCTAAAACCTATGTAATTTCAGAGCTAAGTGAGCACAAGTGTAGCAATAAACAAAGGCTGTACTTTGGAGAGGAGTGCATGTTTTGGAAGCCTGGGTGGTTTTCAGAAATGCTGTTTTTCAGTTTCTGCTCATTAAGACAAAATAGAAACCCAAGAGAAGATTCCCAAGCAAAAAAATGCCGACGCAGTCAGTCTTCTCCAAGCTCATGCTGCTATTGACCATTGCTTGTGGATGCAAAATGTATCCAAAGAACCATTTACAAATCATTTATGATTGTGGTACCCTACCACAGGTTTACCAGAGGAAAAGGCAGATGAAATTTATATTTTAGTAGTGTTTTTCGCGATTTCTGACTTTTAAATCTATAAAAGGCTTGGTATATCGTATTGCTGTGGTTTTTAATGATTCAATACCTATTATGAAAGCCTGCATTTGGCCATGTGAATGTTGTCTGAATAAAGTTGGATACAATATATCCTAAATTAATGATGAAAAAAGAGTGAATAAATGTCCCTGGGCTCTCTGGCCTGCCAGTGTCAGCACTTTGCAGCCCTTGTCGTTGATTCTGAGCCCCAAGGAAGCAGGTTAAGCCAGGGTAGCTGTCTGAAATTGCTTGGGACTTCCCTGGGTGTTTTAATCTATCCCTGGATGTTTATGTATTCTCCTGAAACCCCAAATTTTTCAGAACAGATGGGACAGAAGGGACTTCCAATACTACAGGAGTTTGTGGAGAAGTGCCCATAACTCTTGTGTCTGCCTTGTTCTGTACCAGCTCTTACCAGTTGTCTTTACTTGAGTGAGAGTGAAAATGTGGGAAATTCAGAAGGTATGGATCATTAGTAGCTGGAAATTCCTAATTTCCTCACAGAGCACAGACCCACTGCTCTTCCCCAGACTCTGCTGGGAAGTGTCGGAGCAAGGGGAAACCCTTTCGTAGTGGTGGTCTGCTCCAGTGAAACCTGGCCACCTCAGCCTGTGCTTGTTTGCTGTCCCAGGCTGACTTGCTTCCCAGCATCATGACCAGAAGAAGGGAAATGAAATTCCCTTTCCAAAAATTTAGCGTCTTCATTAATGTAGAGAAATGCAAGATTCCAAATAGAGTGAAGAACAAATCGTCACCATGTGGCTGCTATACCGAGTCATTCCATAATGGAATGAAGCTTGAGTGCCTTTACCAAACAGTTTTTCGTTACATAGGGTATTTGGATTTCTTATATGTATGAATGTTCGATGTAACATATATGTCTAAGTTAGTTTTGAAATTTTAGCTCTTAAATTCCTGCGTTTGAAGCTTTTTCTTGGTGGATAGTCCCTATAATGCATTTATGCTTAATTTAAGAATATTGTCTGTAACCCTGCTTAACATGATTTCTGTTTAGGAATTACTATTTGTCCTTCGAAGCTAGTGGTTGCTGTGTCTGGGAAAGTGTAACTTCAAAACAAAGAAATATCTGCCCTTGTTAAAACTGGAGAGAAGAAAGTTTCTGAGGACCTTTGGCGTGCCACCAACGTGCTGTGTGTAGCGCAGATGGTTAAACAGTGCTACAAGGCTATAGTCTGATAATTCTGTTTTATGATTCTCTATTTGTCTACCACCTCTTTGATGTGAAAGTGGTATAGCAAGTACTCAATAATTTACATACTGTACAATTTAGCCAAATATAAATGATGCATTATTTTTCCATTTAGCCCCATTTGAATTGATTGATTACCAAATCTTACATTTATCATTTATCAGCATTGCGATTATTTATAACTTTTGCTGAGTTTACAAAGTAATGCATCAGTCAAGAAGCTGAGTTGCTCTTCCCTGATTTGTAATGGATATTGTAATGATCAAAACCTGATCCTTATGTTGTTTATTTATTTGATTTCATCAGCACTGAGCTTGGAAAGGATATCCAGAAGATACGGGGCCAAAGCTAAGGCTCAGAAAGAAGACCTCCCCCCCTTTTTTTTGTTTTCTTTTTTTTTTTCTTTTTCTTTTTTTTTCTTGTTTTGTGTTTTTGACTTTTAATAGTTATTTTAAAAATAAGTGTATCACAAGAAGGACAAGAATAGGTGGCCAGGCAGCCAGTGTCACCCAGGCCAGAGCCCAAGGAGGATACACCCGCTATCTTTTCATTTGCCTCCTACCTGCACTGGCTGGTAACAGCTGGGCACAGCTGAGGTTTCACTTAACTCGGCTCCTGGGGTCTTCATCACAAGCTAGTTGCATTTTCCCTACAGTGGGCTTTAGGCATTGTGATTTTTTTATGGGCTAGATCTTTGTGGTAAGCTGCTTTACAATTTGAGCACATTTAAACTCTGTGTAGAGTACAGCTGGAAAGCATGCCTGCTTTCCCTCCCCTGAATCCACACAGAATCCTCAGTTACCCTAATCGTTTTCCTGGCTTCCCCTGCAGTTCAGGGCAGCCTTTCCCTCTTCTGTCCCTCCACGCTCCCGAGGTGGTGGTCCTTCCACGGGAAGCTCTGTGGAGGAGCCAGGTTGACACCCAGAGCTCTGAAATATTCCCCATTTAAAACTGCAATCCTGATTCATTGTGAGTGAAGCGAGTGAGGGTGGTGATGAATTTGAGTCTGGTAAAGCAGACAAACAGGGGGTGCTGGCCCTGCTAAAAAGTTCTTGAGTTGGAATAATTATAGAAGTTATTTGAGTAGAGAAATCACAGAATAGGTCCTTTTTTGGCTGTTGATAGCTTTCGTGTTTAATCACCGCGCAACCTTGTGTGATTGGGACTCGCCTAATTGATTTCGTGATGACAATTGCAGTAGCAGGCAGGAGCACACCCGCAAAGCGTGTTGCGGGAGATGCACGCAACGTGCGGCTCGCGGGGCTTTTCCCTATCCCCTATCCTTATTAATGTTGGCTTTGCTAAAAGAAAAGAAGATTGAACATAAAAAGCTGAAGGTCGTCCATACAGTTGTCTCAATAGCAATCTGTGTGACTTTAACCCTGTTGAGGAAAAGTAATTACCCTTTGGCTTTTGGTGACCTCAACTAACCTTTGCTGAAGGACCAGAGAAAATAAAGGCTGACCAACAGCCTGCCCTTCCTGCCCTGTGGTTAACCCGCGTGGGGAATGAAGAACACCCTCAACAATAGGATGTGAAAATGTTGCCATGGAAATATCATTGGAAGAAGAAACAAAAATCTATTACAATTAATAGTGTTTTATTAGGTGACTCCTATAGAACTGTTTAATCCATGGAAGTTGCTCTATCGTGAGATCTGGGGTCAGGAAATTTCAGGAGGAACAGAAGCAGGAGGGAGAGCGTACCTCTTTAAAAATTCAAGAGCTGTTGGCAGAGCTGGGATGGTTTGCATGAGATAAAAGAATGAGGTTTGTGTTGCACACTGTAAGTATGGGAAGTAATAGCAAAGAATAGATGCAATTACTGTAATTGCAAATGATAACCACTAGCTATCCAATGGTCAGGGAGAGTATTGATACACAAATACTTTAGTTTTGTTATATGGCGAATAGCAAGAGCCATTTAGCTTTTTGTATTTTTGTTCACAATGCTGAGGCCTTGCCGAGAGAACATCAGGTTATTTGCAGAGGGTATCCTGCCTTTGTGTCTCTGATATTTTCAAATCATCTCCTATCATGCTTTTATTTTGATTTTTTTTTTTGCTCCTTTTGCTATTTATTAAATTTGATGCCTTACAATACCTAATGTTAAATCTCTGATAAATTCACTGGTCTGCTTTGTTGTGTTTTAGGCTGAACCTTCTGCTGTTCGTTACCCCAGCTGTGGCTAGTTTCAGCTGGAGCTGGCAGTGCTGCACTTGTTCAGAAGTAGCTTAGCAGTTTCTAGCAAATGTTGATGGTCCTTTGAGCATACAAAGACAAAAATTTTTGAAGACATAATCTACATGTTGATGATCTACGATATTCCAGTTTTAGTGCATGATAAAGCACTTAAGTAAATTCCGTGATGTTTCCTTATTTATGTGACAATTTACAATACTCAATTTAATTTATTTTTTAATAAAAAGTTTTAAATGTGTGTTTCTATCTGTGTGTACCTAAAAAAAAATAAATTATTGTATGGCTTTTAAGAGAAATTAAGAGAATTTTAGCAGGTTTGTTTTAAGACATTAATACACAATTGTATGCATATGCTTTCTGGTATTGAAAGTTAAATCAAAATAACACATTACTTACAAAACATGTTTTAAGAATGTTGCACAAAGTTATACACCAACTTTCTTTTTTGGTCTTGTTCCCCATGTACAAATATTTTAAATGCTAAGAAGATGTCAACTAAAATACTTTAATTAGTGTTACGGATAATCTTGCTGTTAGTTTAAATGGGCACAGGACTGTGCCCTGACTGCATCCTTATTTCTTATAATGAAAGCTGAAAGCATGATAAGGAAATGAGTTGTGGTAAGCATCATATTAAAATCTTTTCCTTCTTTTAAAATGGTGAATAAGATTTTTTTTTCTCCAGTATTTTTGTGTCAGCTTCCAGTAATACAGCTGTGGATTTTTACCACGAGAGTTCTTCAACTTAAGAAGGTTTTCAAATGTTAATTTGCAAAGGGCAGATAGTATGCTGGAAAGAACCAAACTTACTTCTGCATGAAAAAGGCTTTCACATGCAACATTGAAATAATTTTCTGTATTGCAAATACAATAATTATCTCAACCTTTTCCTAGTTATAACAATATTGCTCATTTTTTAAGTTTGTTGCCATTGCAAATTTTTGAGCACAGAGTGCAGTGTGTCTAGATGCAGAAGTACAGTAGAGACAATGCACTCTGCCTTTTATTTATAGCATGGAAACTTGTCTGTTGCTTTAAAATGAACTCCGTGTTGCTATATTCATTTATAACCGGGTGAACACTTAAAATGACTTTGGTCAGATTTCTTTCAGTATGCAAGCTTGTATTTCAACTTATGAAACCAGTGCAGGTCCAGGATCAAGGCAATGTGCTTTCATTAATTTTCAGCAATAATTTCCACGTCACTGGCTCCAAAGCATTGTTTGCTCAGATAACTCACCTGGTTGTGGTGCTGTGGGGAGCTATTACCTGTTTCGTTGACTGTTGTGCTTTCTCCCTTGGGGTAGTGCCCAGGTTCTCATGTTAATCCATCTTCATTTCCAAGTGCTCCAGGTCCATGGTATTCTGGCTGAAGCTCAGAACAAAATTCATGGAAGTCCAGCATTGTACTTGTGGAGTTTCTGCTGCTGTGTTTATTGTAAGAGAAAGAAAGCAGAAGAAGAATTACCATGTGTTACTCAAAGGTAAGCATATTGATAACCTGCTCTGTTTTCAATACTTTGAGAAGTTTGAGAAATCCCTTTAAATTATGCACATCATACTATGTGTGTACTAGAAGCTGTTGTTAAGGTGTCTTCACCTTCACTTGTGGATTGTCTTCTGTCCTGCTTTAATTTTGGTACATATGCTGAAGCTTTTTTCCATTTTAGCCTAACATAATTCCAAGGCCTGAGAAATATTTGCATTCATGAAATGTTTGCATTCCAATTTGGGGATTAATAAAGATAGAGGACTCGAGGATCTTAGAACCATTAGTTGTTCCTGTTTGCCACAAAAAGGATTTTCTGCCTGACTTACTAATGAGCTGTATATACTCTGCTTTGTAATGTGTTTCATACTTTCATTCTCTGAAATATATTGTCTGCCATTGTCAAATGAATGGGAAATTAAATACAAAGTCTATTTGTAGGATATTATTTTATTGCATCACTGTTATTTTGATATGACCATACAGGCGTATGTTATGTTATGCTAAGCATAGTATAACTTACATAAAAAAGGTAGGTAGGTAATAGCAAAGCAAAATAGTCAGAAATATTTTTCATTCAAGTCCAAAGTCTGGTCACATGCAGTCACATTCTTTAAAACCTAAAGCCTATTTTTACTTAAATTAAATCTGTTCATTGCTATTTTAACCATAAAACATAAAAATGTAGTTTGGTAGCTAATGATTAATCTCGCTAGCATGGAATCATATATATGTTGTGGAAAGTCAGAAGTGAAATAATTTCTACGTTATTCTGACCTGATAAATTCACAGACATACATAAAATGCAGGGCTTTCAAATAAGCTACAATTCTTAAAGCTTTAATTAATCTAACATTGCATAACCAGTGCATTTAACTAGTGGCCTCCTATTGTTCTATAGCATTATATGAGAATATTATGCTTCTTAAGAGAAAGACTGCCAATACCGAGGTTTAAATGTTACATACATGTTATAGAGAGAAAAGAGAATTGATTCAGTCATTAATGGTAATTGCGGCAGAAATATTAGTTATAACAAGATTACTTCGTGGCAAACTATAATACTGAAAGTACTGAATGAACATCTGATTCTCAGAAACGTAAATACAGGCTGAATATCCAAGGCATTGCAGAAATGTTTACAGTTTATTTTAGCAATTTGCAAACACTACAGAGGAGATATTTTTTATAAAATAGTATGACATTTCTGTAGCAAATTTCTGTCACTTTAAAGTCATCTCCTAGCTATTTAGTAATAATGCAGCAACAAAGCATAGAATATAGTTTCGATAAGTGTTTATTGGTATCCTGCATCACACAAACAGATAAGTAAATCTTTATCTTGATAGTTTTGTTTTTAAATCAACAGCAGTATTAGATATCCTAAAAGTTACCATAGTCATTAAATACCTTATAGTGCTGTATCCCTGGTAATCCAATTTACAAAACTATATTCTCAGCAGAAACTCCTGGGGTATACAGTAGTTCTCTTCAGTAAGCCCTTCCTGCTTTTTCTTGTCATGAAGCAGTGATGGTACATTTTATCCTGTTGATAATTTGACTCTCTTTAAACTATTGCTTGTTGACCCACTGGATTGGTCTTTATTAGGGTGGAGGTAGCTGGAAGATTGAAGGACTGCAGAGCATATATCATTCTTCCTTTTTTACTGTACCTTAATATTCAACATAGCATCATTATTCTGAGGCAAAAGCGAAAAGCTGGTCCATCATATATTCCACACATTGCTAGTCTTTCCTCTATGTCCTGCAGTGCTAGAGAGGGGGATTATTGCTGCAGAAAAAAAAAATCTGGCCATAGTGCAGGAATAATCACTGCAGTCCGGCTCACCCCCACACCTCTCTTTCTCTCTCTCTCTTTCCTTCTCTCTCTCTCCCTCTGTTTGAGGCCCCAGCTGATTCAGTCTGCATCCATCCATACATAAATCATTGCCCTTATTCTATTGGTTACATGGTACATGGCAAGTATTGATTTTTTCCGTTGCCTCATTGCTGGAGAACCCATGGTTTTTGTGAGACTGAAAATGCAAAATTTTTTGCCTGAGATCTTGTCAAGGTACAAAAATGACAAGCGAGGAGGGTGCTATTTTAAGGTTTCTGTGACTTAAAAATCTGCGCCTTCCCTGTTCTACTCTATGTTTGCCTGTGTCCCGAAAAGTCGTGGCTTGTTTAATCACTACTGCTTTAGGTAGGCTTAGTGGCTAAGCAGCAGGAGAATAAGTAAACAGAAGCAGGGCCTGGCCAGTCGGAGGAAGGCATTGCTTAATTATTAGAAGTTTAATTGTCTTCTGAAACATGAACAGAAAGATAAAGAACAATATGAAAATGATGGCATTTCAAGGGAAGAAATGAGTCCTAGGCATAGGATGATAACATGCTGTAGAAAAAGGGGCATTCAATTTCTTTCTGCATAACAAAAATATAGCAGCATGCTTAATTCTTGTGATAGGTCTTTGTAGCATTTTGAAACCGATTTGCTAACCCCTTATCAGTATGACTGCTGCAATGAGTTAGTTTTCCTCAGCATTCAAAGCTGCCTGCGAATGTCTCACAAAGATGGCACCTCGTTTCCTCAAAAAAGTGTTTTTGAGGAACAGGAAGCCTGGGTTATGAGGCAGATTATGAGATGTTCTACTTCAGTAACTGACAATTCCCTGGTCTAAGAGTCTGTCTTACTGAGAGCCTGATCCAAAACATATTGGAGTCAACAGGAATGCTTTCATTGACTCTATAGGTGCTGGCTCAGCTTCAGCTTGCACAGAAGACAGTATTTTCTTTTTTTCAGAAAGCACCATTTTCCCTTGTTTTGAAGAAGCAAAATGGATTGGGATGGGTGGTTTAGAGATGGGAGTACATTATTATTGTATTTCATCTGATTGCAACTTTTAACACTTTTAAATGTGATGTATGCGAACGACTGTGAATTTTCTTTAATGCCTGTAATGAAAAATGTGACCCGTGCCTATCTCCTACCATCCCCAATTACTCTATCTTGCTTTTACGTTGTTGGTTTTTTTTTTTTTTTTGCATTTGAAAGCCACTGTCAGTTCTTGTTTTCATCTACACTGCCTTTAGACTCTGGTGTTCCACCAAATGTTGTGTGGTCTCCATTTAAGTCACTGTACGCAATTTCTGCCAATTGCACATTGAAAGCAGCTGATATTTTCTGTCTATTGTTTGCATGCAAATCAAGTGCCTTAAACAAAATACACCTTTAGAGCTTTTGTGTTTCTGGGGCTGGAGGAATTGAGGATAAAGCTGAAGTTATCAGTAGGGAATCCCCAGACTGACACCTTCTCTTGCTGTATGGGACATGCAGGAGCTGAAAACGTGGTGTGCTGCTGGTCCTCTAATTGGAAACAGGGGCTGGGCTGTTTGACCAGCCTTTCCCCGAGCTGGCTGCGCTCCTGCCTGCCTGACCTGAGCCGTGGGTCATGCTGGAGCGAGCCATCTCCCCCAGGCGAGCTAGGCTGGGGCAATTGCCTTCTTACTGAAACGTGTTTTGGTACAAATGTATGTTGCAATGGTTTTAATCAAATTGATATGTAAGAAGATGTAACCTGAAATAAAAGAAAAATAGCAAGACTGTGGGAAACATGAATTTTGGATTCGTATTCTTTTTGCTTAGGAAAATTTGCCTTCGGCAAATGAGCTTCTTGCTTCACCAGAAGTGTAGTACCAGTGCAAAATGAGCCTTTTGTCCCTCTGGAAACCGTAACCTTTTCTGCTGTGTTCTGTATACATGTGGGCCAGACCTCTGTATTCAGTGGTAGTTTTTGTAGTAATTCAAATGAGAACTGTTGTGTTATCTTTGTGACAGTGGCTCCGACAAAAGGGGTTTGGTACGTGTCTGTACATTAGTCATTCAAGCCAAGGTTTAAGTTCACTCCTTTAACCTTTATTAATAAAAAAGAAGGGTTATTTGGCTCGCGAGGGTAGCAGAACACCTGTAGTTCAGTGGTTATTACATAGAGAAAAGACACTAAAGAAGTACTTGTCTAAATCTGAATATTACCAAGTGTGTTTCACCAGTTTCTTACAGAGTATGAGGACAGAAAATGCTTTCAGAAATTGCCAGTTTCACAAGCTTTTAGGACTCACCTTCAGTAGGGCATTATCCCCTTATTTATGTTTCCATGGAGTCACCCAGCCTGGAGGTTGGGGCATTCATAAAGTAGTTGGCCTATCTTTGTTAAAATATTTTTCCTATAGCCTATGATACTCTCCTTAACCAAGGTGTGTTTCTGTCACAGCTCTGGGGCGTTTTGGTCAAAAGCCTGCAGATGCTGTATGCACACACCACAGAAATGCTTTATATACACTTACGAGTTATGAACAAGGGAACAGCGTAGATTTCTTCCCCTCAAAAGGAACATAAGTCACACGATAGTCCAGCAGCCATCCTTCCAGTGTGTGTGGAAAATCATCTTGACATTGCCAGTTGTTTCCAGAAAGAAAGTAGAAAACAGTGTCATTGGAGAGCATGGACCAACACACTGTCCTCCGGCAGATCCTATAGGAGAGGCTGTGCCCGCCGCTCTCTGGGGATGCGGCCAGTTCCAAGAAGTGTGATGGGATTTTCGCCACACTGCTGAGACCCTGCTGGAAAGGGGAGCCACCTGCTCCCCAGGCTGGCGCTCCTGGCAGTCACTCACGCTTACCGATAGATGCACGTAGATGGTGGTCAGAACCTACCCCGAGGCCCATGCTGAAGCTTTGTTGGGCACCAACCCCTAACCATAGCTGTTTTCTGGCCTGCTTCGTAATGGCAAGGTGAATTTAGTGAAGCCAATTCAGCCAGCTTCTTTTTGCATCTCTCTCTTGAAGGAAGACAAGCATTGGTCCTTGCAGATGGACATGAGAATTAATACATAACAATGACAAGAGGTCAAAGGATTTGTCCTGTAGCAACTAATAATGATATCTTTGTAGAAAATACAAATGAGAAGAACAGACAGTCATGTGAACTGCAAGCTGCGGTTGTGTGAGATGGAGCTGAAGCAGTCAGGGCCATTAACCCTTCCCCGAGCAGAGCGGCAGAGCAGCTGCCCTTTTCCCCACGACCTTGGGAAGCCATCAGCCCACAGTGCTCCCCTCGGGGTCACACGTGGATGCCGCATCCGGAGTTAGGATGAGCTGCCGACAGCCTGGGCCAAGCGACCCCTGTCTCCTTTCACCCGTCGCCAGTGCCTTGCCATACTGTGCACAGCTGTATCTCTGCTAATGACACATCAGCAAATTATGTGTCTGTTGGGCAAGAGCAGACTTTCATCCTCAAAGGCCTTCATAAATAAGGTTGTGATGCAGAAAAATAATGCTTGATAGTATCTCTGTTTTGTAGGTGAAGAAATTACACGAAGATCTGGCACTGAAGCTGGGATGATGTTTGAGAGCTCCTGCTTGCGACACACATGTGGGAAAATTGCTAGAGGACCATGTACGTGGGGAAGTTTGACCCCTATAATGCTGCCAAGGACAGAGAGGTCTTCGGTGGTTTGCTTAGCAAGCATTAGTCACAAAAGCATCTGGCTCAGCTCAAACCTGTAGGTTGCATTTTCTCAATAAATAAATAAATAAATAAAAGATGAAAGAGAAGGAAATAACAACACAAAGTCCTTTCTGCAGGAGGGCCTGCCTCTCTTTCTGCTTTCCTCAGCCTGTTGTTGTGTAAATCACTCTGTTATATCCAGCAAATTAACTACACACACCGCAACATGCTGTAGGAAGTCTGTTGTGGATTTATCCATTTAAATAGGAGTGGGATATAGTGCCACTTCATTTAACCCATCCTCAATGCTGCATGAGATCCCAGAAAAGTTATTCAGCAATAATTTTAAATCCCATCCCTGGGAAGAAAAAATAAAATAGCTTGGGACTATACAGTTGGAGGCTGTAGTTGCAATAAAATCCAGAAAAAGGTTATTTTACCTGAATTTATCGCTTAGCAACCAAGAACCTACCTCCTGAGATCCCTGTTCGTGGGTTACCAAGTAACTGGCTGTGACAATTACCAAACAGCTGTCCCAGGAATCTACATAGCCTTTAACCTCCGTCAGCTGAGAGATGGGCTGATGACAGCTAACAAACAATAGAAACACACCCTAATATTTTATTTAAGAGCTGAGGGAAGCCACAGCTGTATGGTTCATTCAGCCAGCTGGATTTAACTGCTTTGAATCGCGTGGCGTGGCTTCAGGAAACTGCTCTGCAGCTATGCCCTGCGTTTAAAGATGTGCTGGGGGTTTATTCCTCTGAACTTTATCTCCGATAATTGAATCCACACTATCAAGACAGGTTTTGCTGTTGTGTAGGAATGTAATTATGAAGGGTTTTTTGTTGGTGGTGTTTTTTTTTTCTTATTATTTTATTTATGTAGCTAACGGTTTACAGATTTTTTCCATTAATTTATTGTGTTGACGTTGGGGTTTACGGAATGTAACTGTTCCACTAATTATCAGTGAAAGGGAGAACATTATGTATCAAAGTAATAAAGGAGCAATTTAGGAGGGAAAAAGCGTAATTAAGACTGGTAAGGCAGAATTAAAAGAAAAAGAATACCGAGCTTGAATATTGAGAAGAGCTTCTTGTAAATGAGGTGGATTATGTTTGGGGGTGGTTTCCCAAAGGAAACAAGGGGAACTGCAACCTCCAGCTCGTACAAGTAGGCTGAGGACAGTGTAAAACACTGGAAATGTTGGATAGACTAATGCAGGTGTCAGTCGGTGTGGAAATGGCTTTTTTTTCCTTCCATTTTTACTTTCTGTGATTTTACAATGTTACAAGTAGCGGTCAGCAAACCTGCAACAAATTGCAAATACACCATTTTGTGCTGGCACTTTAGATGCCCTGAGCTGGGAGAGATTTATGGACGTGCCTTGTGCTACAAGTTCTCGGGTTCCTTTTAGTTTAAAATAGAAACAGGAAAAAGGGGTTGGGAAGCTAAGGCCCCATTCACGTGTACAGATCCCAGGCACACAAGCTGGAAGAGCAGGGAGCTTTTTCTTTCTCTTTCTGCAGGCTTGGTACAGGTATCGAGGGGCAGAGCATTTGGAAATCAGTCATCTTGCTGCTGCTGGCCTTGCTCCAGCATATTCTAGCTGAGATATTATGGTGTACTCTGGCATGTTCCATGTGCTGCAACAGCAAGAGCCAGCTCAGGAGATCTTCCACCTGATTTCCACCAGCACCAAGTTCAAAAAGGGAACTTTCCCCTGGCCACTTATGGTAGAAGCCTTGTCCTTCTAGAACCTGGAGGGGGTTCTTCAAGTGGCTGGTCAAAGCGGACTAGATTTAATTTGTTTAGATCTGCATTTGTTTGGTTTTATACATCATTTTTAAATCATGGCTGGAAAGCTGATAACCTTTACCTTTTCACTGCACACAGCTGTACTTATTTTCAGGTACTCAGGCTGATGAGGAATTTTTGGTTCCTCAAATAGGTTTAAAAAAACAACCCAACAAAAGTGCCCCACCAACCCCATTGCCACATCAGCACCGTTTCTCCTGGTGCAGTAACATCTTGCGGGCATGAGGGTGTCCTGCTGCACGTCGTAATCACCTTGTCTTACAGATTGTGTAAGGACCACATTGCCAAAATTGTTGTTCTCTTTGGTGCTGGAGTATCGTTAAGTACGTTACTGCATTGCCTTCTTGTTAACGTTGTGTAATGGGGAGAGCTGACGGCTCGTGAGATTGGGTTGGTTATCTCTGAGGCCAGTTTTTGAGTTCATTGTGCAATGTTATTTTTCCCTGTTTACATTTAAAAAAGACACTCAAAGAGTGTTAGGTCCGCTACATCAAATACGCAGAAGATGGGATAAGCCAGGGGAAATCTTTCTCCCATGCATGCATTGTGACCGTGTGGTAAGAGGCCATGTGACACTAAGGATGGCTTGTAGTTGGCGGCTGTGGTCCTCATATTTATCCCCAGGCCTTTCCATATCTGCTGTGGACATTTGGCTGGGCTCGTAAACTCTGTTAACTCAGATGTGTAAGGGAAACTGTGAGTGTGTGCGCCCCGGCGCACCCTTGGGGAGGGCAGAGCAATGGCAGGGGAATGAATCCCAAACTTGTCACTGACCAGAGAATGGTTCTTCTGTTGCATTTGTGTGGTCCTTGAGCTCAGTACCAAAGGTGCTTTCGCTCCTAAGCTGCTTACTGCCTTGTTTGGGTATGAAGGGAAGGGCAGGAGATGGCAGTGACAGTCTTACTCGCACCCTGTCCTGCTACTCATTCGTCTCTGTGGGAGAATTGGGATACAGGAAGGCATTGCTGGGACGTTCTTTCTGTCTCTTGATGACAGAGCATGGTTGTCCTGTTTTCTGGCTGGTAGCTGGTTGGTTACATTGACAGATGTTGCAATGATTCTTTTGGCACTATTCTGTTGTGCTGACTGTTCAAACAGGAAATTCATCTTTTAGTATTTGCACATGTTAAATGTTTGTTTTAGTAGGAATCGCTCTGACAGCAGGCTGGTCAAACAGTATATTTTTGGAGCAGCAAACTCTGGAATTCTCAAAGTCCTCGTCGTCCCATAGGTCTGCTGGTGCTTGGCCTGGAGCCCTGTTCCACGAAATACCACAGATCTGGCTTCTGAGGAGAGGAGACGTGAGCTTCTGAGCTCCAGGTTGCTGCTGTTTCACTCTCAGGATGACGTGTTCCTGTGTGTGCTCAATGGCACTCGGTTCCCATCATAGCATGGTACAGGACTTCGTGAGACCGAGGAGGGTTTACTGTATGATGGAGTCTGTGCTGGCTTTGTCCTCCCTTAAGTTCGCAAAGATTTGGTTTACTGAGGTGGCCTCTCATCTAATGTTAGCATGAGAGAACAGGAAGGGGGTTGTGGCTTGTGCTATACATTAGAAAGCAAAAATGTGCTCAGGGAGCATGGGAAGCTTTCCTCCCAACAAGGACTAGCTGGAGAGCTTGTTCTGATGAAGCTAAACCTCCATCTAAATCTCTCTGGTGATAATTCCCATTTCAGGTGACATAATTTGAAGGAGGCTTCTCCTTTCAAGAACAAGCAAATGCTGGTGTGATTTAATGTGATGCATTTTAGCTTATTTCCTGACTTTTCATCAGTCGAAACTGTGCATACTTGTTTGAGAACTGAAAGGTGTTGTTTCACTGTATGTCATGGCATTAGATATACCCCGGCCGAGATCTGTTGTGCTGTCCTTGGGATGAAATTTATAAAATGTCAGAAGCTATAACATTTACTTCTGTAAGTACACCATCTGTGCTGAAAAGATGAGCGTATTATGAGAAGTAGCTGCCTACAGACTTCTGGTGTATATGGTGGAGAAAAGGTTTAATCTGGTCAAGACCTCTCCAGACCCCTTCACTGTCGCTTAGGAGGTGAGAAACAAGTGGCTGCAGCTCGCATGTGAAAGCTGCTTTGTGTCTTGCCAGCCTCTTGGCAATACTTCAGAGCTATAGCTATTTTGAGTAATGGAGCTTGGAAGTGGAAAAAGGCTTTGTGGCAAACCTAGCATATGCATTTCTGAGAAACACATTCGGTTCCTATATGGTTATTTTTGTGTAATTTGACAGGAAAATTCGAACATCGAGGAGAACATGTTCAGGTGAGTCAGATTACAGCTCGCACGTGTATTTGCACCCAAAAGTTACACAATTGCATGAGTAACTGAGTGCAGAAATGTTTTCTGATTTCTGCTTACAACAGCTTAGGTATAAAATCTGTGCTATTTATGAGTTTATAAGGAGAACAGAAATGTTTGTTAGCTACTGAATCATTGAAAATGTTATACCTGCCAGAAGGCAGAAGATTCCTTGAGAATCCAGTGCTGATTAGCGTTGATGAAATACAGGAAATACAGTGAAATATATCTTTCAAAAATTGACACTCATATGTTTTGGCATTTGGAGCAATGTTGTCGGTTTGGATCTTGCATTGATTGATCACCCATTAGTTGGATTTTGATGTGTGTAGTTTCTGGAGCTTTACTATTTTGCGTTCTTTGACAGTTTTACTGATCACCATAATTTTAGTCTCCTTATCTTTCTATCTTGATTGATTAATTTTCTTCTCATATATGCTCATCCTAATCTCTGAGCAACCATGCCGCTTCTGGAAGGGGCACACAATTTCCTAAAGAAACACCAGGGAGTTGTTTCTGTGTGTGTCAAGTGAAAGTGCATTGCAGGAAAAGGCACCGTCTTTCAACAAAGTTTGTTTTTAAGCTTGGAATAATCAGGATTTGAATGTTATTAAAGTAACATTTTTTGCAAAAAGGAACTGGATTTATAAAAATGAACTAACTCTTCAGCCAGACCCGTTATGAATTGCAAAAGCAGCTGGGAGATTTGGCCCAAGAATCAAGTTTTTTTTTTTCTTTTTTTTCTTCATCAGAGTTTGTAATAGATTTGGAGGGTTATAACATTTATTTCTTATTTCTGTGAGTTTCAGTCCAGGCCTTGGAAAAACCCATCTGACAGTGAGTTTGTTTGTATATTTTAAATTTTTTCCTAAGTGTGCTAGGTTCATTAGCAAGCCTCGGAAAAGGCACGCTTTGTTAGCGCTAATATGGAAAACAAGATACTAAGGGCTCAAAGCTGTCTTCAGAATATAAATAAGCATACCTTCCTTTGGACCAGGTTTTGACCACAGTTATACTGGAACCCTTGTTTCTGGGAGAGTTTGCTAGGAAATGCTGTTCCTTCAAAAAATTTCCTAACAGTGGTCGTGAAGCTGATGCCTACAAGATAGGCAGCGCCGTGCAGAGTGACTGCAGTGCACCCGAAATAGCTGCCTCGTGCCGTACAGCCTAACAGGACCTCGCTTACTGCTGGTGGGACATGCTGCCCAGCAGATGTGGTGCTGCAGGAGCAGGGACACAGGGCTGTCCCAGGTCCTGCTCAGTGCCAGGAGAACACCTGTGCTTCCTCTCTGAGCCCTCGTGCCAGCCAGCAGCAAGCAGGCACAGGGAGCAAATAGTCCCTGGAAGAGCTTCCTATACCTGTGGATGAAGGGAGGCAAGGCCTTTTTCCTTGCCTTACGTGGAGCAGCTTGGTTGTGCTTTAGCCTCAGAAGAGCAGCACAGAGCCCTGTACCGCCATGCGCAACAGAGGGGCAGTGACAGCTCAGCGCTGGTTACACTTGGTGCTTCACCCAGTAGTAACTACCCAACACCATGTGAATGCTATAGGATCCCCTCTAGTGTGGTGCCCAAACAAGAAGGCGCTGCTTAAAATTATGTTTCAATGACTTAAGCAATAAAATGATCTGTGACATTGCATGAAGCAGTCATCTCTACCTGAGTATCTTTTTTTATGATTTTTTAATTAAAAGATTGGATTTGAGAATTGTTTATGTATTCAATGCCTGTGCAAGTACCACTTATCCTGTTGGCACAGGGTGGATGTGTCTTCATTAATCACAATTTGTACTTCCCTGTTAAGCCAAAGTCATTCCTATTCACTGCTGAGCCTTTTGGTGATCACTTAATTCCAAAAGCCCAGCTGTTAAATAAAAACAGAGACCGCTTCAGTCAAGGCTTAAGCCAAGCTTATGGTAGCACTAGAGAACATAAAGAGAGCGGAGCTGCAACAGTGCTGGAGAAGGTGGGGTATCCTGATTTGCTGCTTGAGGAAAATCCAGTTTCTTGAGGCAGGGTAGAAAACTTTTCATTCGGAACGTGCTCTGGAGCTCGAGTCTTCTCAAGCTGTTTTAGGTACTTGGTTCTTCAGCTAATCCCTAAATGAGTGCCTGCATGAATCTGAGCGTGGCACCAGGCAGCACCTTCTCTGATTGCTGAAATATTTAAAGCTGCTGCAGTACCATGTGGCAAACTCTGTAACAACATCTCATGATACACTGTTCCAGCTGTAAGTAGGATTTACTGTATTCTGTCTGCGATAGCGGAAACATTTTCATCTTTACAGAATGCTTATTTTTGCAGGGTTCATCAGCTTTCCCCATTACACTTTATCTGAAATCACATTTTGTGGAATCATTTAGTTGAAGTGGAGATAACAATATTATGTGATATTAAAGGACAGCTAGAGAAATGTGAACCACCCCAGGTAATCTGTGTTGTGCATGTGTCCTTAGCAACTTTAAATGGTCCAAAATGGTGCCTTTTAATATTTTTTACAGTGTCTACTTTGTGCTGCAAAATTGCATTTAGCTTGCTACAGCTGCATATCAACTTTTAAATCTTCATGAGCACATGGTTTTTTTTGGAGTTTTCATTTCAGGATTAAATGTTGTGTCTCACCTTGCGGTACTGCAGAAGTGTACAGCTTACCGTTTGGTGGTGTTTCCTAGAAGTGCAATCCTCTTTGAACTGGAGGAGGTTGCAGGAGAGCACTACTTCCCCGCATACAGACAGCTCTGAAGTTGCAGGAGTGCAGGTCTTTTAGCAGTGCAATTAAACAAACTTGTTGGATGCCTCCCTAACGCTCCAGGATCAGCAGAATTTGCCTCTGCGTTCTTTGCTGAAGAGAGAAAATCCTCTTTGGCTGGAACTAAAACAAAGGGGACTCTTCTAAGAGTACAAGGAACATACGTAGCTAAGTGCACAGATAGTAGAAGGAATGCTCTGCCCAAACATTTTGGGTGCCGTCTGTGTATTTGATTAAACCTTTCACTTGTCAGCAAAGCTCCTCCTGAATGCATGTGCAGCAAGTCACTCCTTGCTCCTGGGCTTTACAATCTCAGAGAACAGCCTCCCTCACTGGATTCGTATGCACTACTACATCTTAAGTTGGTTAATCCAAAACCAACATGTCTGGAGCAAGCAAATTCCTGAGTTAACTGTCAGTTCTGTCTTCAGCTCTCTGTGGCATACACGGCTGCTAGCCTTCACTGAGCACTTGTGTCTTTGTTTTCATGTGTTTTCTGTGTGAGATGAAGTGTCATTCTTCCTATATTTTTAATTGGTCAATTTGTATTCAGGGAAATTACACAATTTCCCCAAAAAGAAGAGGTGTTCACATCCATGTTGGAAGAGGTCTGTGTTGTCAGTCACAGGCGAGGCTTCTTCCTCATTTAGTTTGCTCCAAGAAGGTTTTAAAACTCTTTTTATAAGAGAAAATAACATTTCTTGTACTTAGAGGCTAAACTATTTGATTCTGAATTGGTATTTATCTGAAGAAGTTCTTTTTGTGTTCTTGAAAATCTTAGCCAGAGTCAGATAACTAAGAAGGCTGGACTGGGACCTCTCATTACACATTAATTATTACTACTGTAATTGTTCCTTCTACAGAAGTCATGAAAAGCGATCTCCTATAATGACCTCCTAACTAAAGCCACATTCCTTTGCAGAAACCAGTGTGCAGTAATTATTTCTTAAATGCTCTGATTGCTTCTCTAATCCATATTTAATGAATACGTAGCGGTGGAAGATATCAGCAGATGCAGACGGCAGTACTGTTTGTACACCAATGTACCTTAGTTGGTGTCTGGGCAGCGGCAGCGCTCCACAGCAACAGGGAGAGGGAACGACAAGGTGGCACCAACAACTAGCAAAAGGGCAGAGGACCAATGGCCATTGTGCCATGGCAATGTCCCATGTGCTGGCTGCAAGCTGAGCCAGAGCTCAAGTGGATGTCAGCGGAGCACAACCAGTCCTGCTGTGCCAGGACAGCTCGGAAGGACGGCACCAACATCCCCCTTTGTTTCTCAGGTCATTGGGGTCCGCTGAAGACATCTCCCAGGAAAACCTTTAGGTGAATTTCCTGACTCTGCTCATTAATGTTATGCTAGTTTTATTTTCTTCGTCTTCTTTCACTAATCACGAAGTAATTGAATTAGCTGAAAAGAAGGATAAGATAAATTAGCTAAGAAGAATTAAATGTGTGCACCTGAGGTCAGCAAGCTCCTAGGAAATTCAAGGTGAGAACTGGCTGGACAATAAATGAGATTTAGCAGGAGGATACCAAGTTTGCTGGAGAACCAAGGGATAGAAATGCATATGACAAAGTACCCGTGAAAACCTGGAGGCTTCTGAAAAGTCTGGGCAATTCCTCTGTTTTAAGATGAGAGAGCAAAGGGCTGCACTCACATTCTTTCCAACTGTTTTGTTTAATCAAGGGAACTTCCCTGAAAGTTAACTTTTCATCCTTGTGTGAATAGGCTTTGCCAGATAGATATTTTTCCTTCTGTATTCATATTAAGGTAGTAAATTGTCTGTCCCTCTGTTCACTTGCTAGCTTTTATTTTTTTCATGGTTGCTCTGTAATTTAAGTTCATCTTTCATGAAAACCATATGTTGGATTAAAGACAGGGTATTATTTTCATGCATTGTAATACACCCTATTACCTCTTCCATTATAGCGCCATGTAAAAGTAATTATTATTCCATGTGTCACTGTGAATACATTTAAGATTCTTTAGGTCTTCTCTAGCAGGAGCTGATTTCCATTCTCGATTAACTGCTCTCATTCTTTTCTAGATGTCAAAATTAGCCAAGTATAAATATTTTATAAAAAAGATTTTTTAGAAATGTGAAAAATTCATATTAAAAATGATTTTAAATTGAGTTAGATTACAATTCACAAAAAATAGTAAGCTAATTACAGTAATTTATTTTAAACATGAAGAAACCTAAATAAACATAACTAAGTAGTAATATAAAGAAAATAAATTCCAGTCTTAAACAATAATGCTGTAAAACAGACAAAAGAAGCAGTTTATACATCTGCATTTTCCTTGACAGCTACACTTACTCTTTTGGACAAAGGTTGAAACTAGTTGGCTTTTAAGAATTTATGAATTTATTTTGTGCAGCCACGTTAAACTGGCTGTATTAACGCCATAGAAAGACTTCATTTGATAACTTTGTTAATACTCTCTTTCCACCAAACCTCAGCTGTAGCTGTATTAAATAAAAATACAGAAAATGGTATGGTAACCTCACCATCTGCTATACAGCTTTGGTTTTTGTTCTGGAGTTCGAGTTGAAATACATTACTTGAAATTGTGGGTTAAGTCGCTGAAATTAGATGGGACCCCTGCAGCCTAATCCATAGGAACCAGCCAATTCTTTTGAGTTTTCTGTGTTTGATTAGTTGTACTGTAATTAAAGAAATTACCAATAGTCTTCTGTCTGGATGTGATTAACTCACCAAGTGCTCATACCTATATTCTTTCAGCATCTCCAAATAATTTAAGGCCTCATTTATGTTCCTTAATAAGGAAACAAATGAAAATCGTCAACAGCCCTAATACTGCGGCTTGTGTTACAAGCTGTTCTGTATTGTGCCTCGGTGATGCCTGTTCAATTGTTTCTGATTAAGCTGCATTTTAATTAAAGAACTAGAATGTTATTTGTATAAATGAGAACGTGCTTCTCAGTACAGCCATTGAACCCGGAGAGGAAGAAATCAGATAAAGATGAGCCATGGAAGCAAACGGGTTCCTCTGTGCTGGCCCTGCACATGCATGGAGCTGCGGCTGTGACTGCCTGAAGTGTGGCTGGATTTCTCCTGGGCTCTCTAGAATCGGTTTTCATTCAGTGAGGTATAAAAAGGAAAAAACAGAGAAACAAACAAGCAAACAAAAACCTTAAATAAATAAATCAAGAAACTTTTTTTTTTTTGACTTTTTGATGATGATAACCTTTTATATATATATATATAAAGGCAAATTGAGGTGTTTTGATAGATTTGCAAACTAAATGAGCAACAAGTTACAAATTTGTGCTTATGTGGGATCTCATTGGAAAGAACAGATTCACAGACTGTCCCCCCAGCAAGGTGCTCCCTGCGCAGAGAGCTAACTTCTGCAGGTGCAGCAGGGGGGAGTCCGCGGGGATCAGGAGAAGCAGGCGCTGATCCCCGGCCATTTGCTGCTGCTCTCTGGGGCCGGGCTGAACCCTGGAGCTCTGTCCTGCGCCTGCCAGGACACGCTTGTCCTCTGCTCCAGGCCAGGTGCACAAATTCAGCCGGGACATTGCTTCTGCCATCCCACTGCCCCTGGGCTCTGTGCTGCTCTCCAGGCCTCATGTTTTCTTCCTAACGGTGAGCAGCAGAAGGGGTCGGAGGAAAAAACAAATGAGTTTTCTCTCTGCGATGGGCAGCACCTGGGGGGATAATGCATGAGTGCAGCTGCAGCTCTGCTTGGTCCCTGCCGAGTGCTGGCTTTCAGCAGCAGCCTGCGCCCTGCTGAGATAACACAACAGCAACGTCACAACACATTGTATTAAAAATAATCTAATTTTCTCCTGAAGAGGGCAGAGAAGGGCTCATGGAAAGGGGCAAATGAAGAAGGGCTGATTAGATGTTTTTGTTTCATCTGTCAGATATGTTCTGGGAATATTCCTGCATGTTTTCACAGTAAATGAATTTCTGTATAGGCCTGGATCTTGAGCTGTGCCCAGCACATTATCGAGGAGATGTAGGTCCCCTGTGATCCTGACACTCCTACAGTCTATCATTTAACTGTTTTTACCTGTAAAACGAGGATAAAAGTAAGTTAACCTTTTGTAACGTGTGCATTATTGCTCTTTGCTTGAAACAAGCAGTGTGGTGCCTCACGTGTCAAAATGCAAGGGACAAATGACATGAAATTTCATGGTTTTCTGAAGCATTCTGCACTATTTTGGATGTGAGCACAAAGCGCTTGTGTGTCAATTCTAGAAAATATTTCAGAAACAGATGAGAGTCTTATAAGTAGGTTTGGATTATGCTTCCTATTAGCTCCTAAAATATCTATTAAAATAGGTGCTGGGGTTTTTATTTGCCAGAGCTTTAATATTTGATCTCAGCATTTTATATATTATACGTATATATTTGATCTCAGAATTTTTCCATGCACAAACCCTATTCTGTCTCACCAAAAAACTAATTGGTAAGAAAATCACCCATCCGTGGAGAGCAGCAGTGTTTTCTTGGGACTTGATAGATCACACTGTCCACGTTTCCTTGGCTCCTCCACAACCACGTGCTGCAATGTTGCTTGCACCAGAATTTGTGTTATTCTGGAATATGATATATAGTAACAGGCTTTTACAGTAAATAGAATTTATGGCTTCATTTGCTGCAGCATGCAAATCAAAGTTCTGTCTAGTATTGTACAGAAAAAGCTGTTCATGCAGCATTTGTCATTAGCTGTTGATTGTCCTCAGGCTGTAAAAATAAGCAAGAGATTAGCAAATAATTAAAATCGTGTTGGAAGTGATACTGTCTTGTACAAGATACCACATTATGCATCTCCCCTTAGTATTGCAATAATCGAAGGTTTGGTAGGCTTGAGGAGCTGCTGTAAGAAACGCTGGGCTCCCATAAGGCTCTCAGAGCATTTGTTATTTGTCAGGGGTTTGTTACTTGCTGTGGTTTTGAGCATCTGAGGAGTGAATAGAATAGAGATGCTGTGGAATTACCATGAATGTTGTTTGGCTCCAAAGCCAGTGAAATGTCAAAACTGGAAAAGCTGTGGTGTGGTCGGCACTGCTGAGCATCTTCCCTGACCTCCCAATGGCACCCAGAGCCCCCAGTGCTGGAAAGTGAAAAAAGGAGCACGAAAAGCAAGGTAGGGGAGTTTGCCTGCTTGGATCCCAGGTGAGGCTGCATTTGAGAGCCTGTGCCAAAACCTGTCAGTTCACAGCAAGATGGTCAAGGCTCCCTGTGGCTGAGCAGGGCAGAGAGTCTAAAGTCCAGAACAACTGGTGACTTGTCCTCACTCCCACAAAACGGCGTGGCGAAACTGGAAACTGAAGAACCCCTGCCTGCAAAATGAGCTTCTCGTCGTCTTATTTTCTCTAATTCATCTGTTTTGGTTGTAAATTCTCAGGAGGCAGAAGCTGTCTCTTACCATGAGTTACTCAGTACTTAGAACAGCATGTCTTCATCATGGCTGGTACTTCTAAGAATTATAGTTTTTCCAAACAAATACGCATCACGGAGAAATAATAACACTCATCCTTCTTGAATGTCCTATCCAACATCACAGGGATTAAGTGGAAATAGAGAATAAAACTACTTTTCTGCTTCTAAAAATAATTCTTCTGGGTCATGTGGAAAATCATTGTGGAGGTTATTTGTGGGAGTTCAAATGTTCAGTTGTTCTGCTGTACTTTTTCTAGGAATTACTGCATGGCAGAGTGTCAGCCTCCAAAATTCTCAAAAAGCTCATGAAAAGAACTGCTGTGTTTCCTTTGGAAAAACTGGATGGCAGCGTAAGAAAAAAAAAAGTGTTAGAATGTGTTACAGCTTTACTGGGATTTGGAAAGATAATAGCGAGTTTAGGATGTACCTATTGGTGTCACAATTCAAACTGGACAAGGAATTTGCTCGGGGGTAGAGCTCATTATTCTGAACATGTTGTGACCCACTGCGAGGACAGGGGTACTGCTCAGCAGTGGAAACGTGTCAGTGGAAAATCATGAGGTTTTCTTTGCAAAACAATGACATTTCTTGAAGGTTAGTAGTGTGCAGTAAAGAAGGTTGATGAGATGACTGTTGGATCGCCTTCAAAGCTGAGGGAGGACTATTTGAAGTGCTTGGCCAAGGGGGCACAGCCACAAGTGAGTGTTTGTACGAGCCCTGGTGACAGTAGCAACCTGCAAAGCTTGATCAGAAAAGGTGGCTTTCCTGAAAGCAGCTGGCACAGCCACGATGCTGAAATAGCAAGACTGCTGACCAGCAATTCCTGTGCTCTTTACTGTTTGCCAAAATTTATTTTTTTTTTTTTATAGCCAGTGGCTGAAAAAGGAAAAAATACAAGAAAACAGTGCTGGCCCAGTGCAGAGCAAGTCGTTTCCTGGTATTAAAACAGTTGTCAAACTGCTGTAAGCATTGCAGTTTGCAATTCTTTCTTTTGAATAAAAGGAAGTCAGAACTGATTGCACACCAGATAGGTTACCTCTGTGTAGGCCCAGACTTTTAAAGGTTACCTTGCTCTTTTTAGCAGGTAGGTCAGTGTATATATGTTTAATTATAATTTAAAAAAATAAATAATCACGATGGGAGCTTATATCTCTTTTTAATGTGTTTTTCAGCACAAAATGTCTTTCTGAATTAAAGGTAGCAGTTGTGTCATACATGGGAATGTCCCGGTAACAAGAAAGGGAGGTACGGGGATGGTAAATTTAGGAAGTGGGAAATCACATAGACATTTTTCATTTTCTCCAGTTCCATCCTGCCTGCTGTCACTGGCATGCATTAATAGAAATGGGGGGGGGGGGGGAGGGGAAGTGGTTCTGCAGCCTGTACATTGCATTGTTTGCCATCTACATGCATTGAAGAGAAAACTCTGACATCATGTAAACATCTTCATGTCAAATAAGGAGGAAATGTCACCTGTCAATGCTCACTGAGTTTCAAAACTAACATTTATTTCATGTTCCCCTACCATGTGGTTTACAAAGGTGAGGAAGGAGGACACCATAGTACTGCTCATTTGTAGAAAAATCTGTTCTACTAAGATGGGAGTGATCTCAGCCTGCAATTCTAAATCTAATTCTTAATATCCGTAAACTTCAGGAGCCCATTAACATTCCTCCTCCTCTGCCATGGCAGCAGACTGAGAAGATGCTGACATGCTGCTTGTCACTTCCTGGAGAAGGATGGGGCACGGGCAGCCAGTAGCTGAAACAGAGAAATCTGAACAACCCAAAAACTGCCTCTTTGGCCTTAATTAATTTACGTGGCTCTAATTTGTAGTCTGCCTTAATACACGTTTAGCAACAAGATTTGCAAAGCTGAAAAAGCTTTTGCGCTATAAAATAGCTTTCTAACATGATATCAAAACCCGATAATAAATGTAACACCCTGGGAGGCAGAGGTCTGGGTCGGAGGAAAGATGACTTAGTTCTAAGTAAAACTAAATGCTGAAGGGACTTTGGCATAGTAAAACCGCTGCAGGCAGGGGAAAATTAGGTCTTTACTGAAGAAATAAGGGGGAAAAAAAAGAGTTTTACTACTGGCTCCTAACCTTATTGGCTTCTCAAATGTATATAGGGAGCGGAGAATAATTACTGAGTAATTTGTAGTGAGAGTTGGCTGCGCTCTGTTGCGCTAGATGTATGTGCTGCCTTTGGGTCAGCACCCGCAGCCAGAGCTCCCTTCGTGCTGCTGCTGCTCAGGATGCTGCTCGGGGCGGCCGGTTGCAGATGCCCTGCACTGAGATGGGCCCAGCCCTGCTGGAGGAGCTCTGGAAACTCGGGCAACCTCACACGTGGGCCTGTCGGGGCCTTGGGCTGCACGCTGGAAATTCTTGTTTCCATGAGCAGTTTAAGTCCGGTGGAAAACTCCCACTGACTTTGCTGGGATTATCCATTTGTGGAAAGTTATTCGGAGGGAAGTGCATTCCTTTGTAAAACGGCTGGCAAGAAGTCTGGGCAACACTTCGGCTCAGTCCTGGCGTATTATTTTTGTTGGGCTGGATTCGTTCTGTGCCTCGCGCAAGGGGACTGTGCTCCATAACTAGAGCTTGCACTTTCCATTTTAGTCTAATGAAGGTAATATTGAAAAAAGAAAGCACAACTTGAGCGCCTAAGTGTTTTCAGATATCGGACCCCTTGAGCTCTGTGAGGTTTGTGTCTTTCAGCAGCTGTCTGCAGAGATCAGAGCGCAATTCTGCCTGAACAGTGCAGACCCAGCGTGACCTATCTTTTGTCAGGGCCTTGGGACTCCCAAGCGAGGAAAGTCGCATTGTAAATAGAAAGTGAAATTAGGGACAATGTTTGTCATTCCTTTTCTGAGCGTCACTATAATTTATATGCTTTTGTATCTTTAAGCCTTACATTTCTATTTATACTTATTTTGTGATCTCACTCATCTATGTATTTTCAAAAACACTTCAATATTTAATTGGAAGGTAAAGGAGACAAGTCCCCATGGTAGCTTGTTTAAAGAGCATGTTATCTGCTGTCTGGCCAACGTGTTTTCTGTGGTGCTTCAAGACGAAAGAATCCTGCGCTGCATTTAAATGTAGGAGTTTGTTAGTAACAACGCCTTTCTTCCTGGGGTTATTTAAAATGAGAGCCTACGTTTCTCACATCCTACTGTTGTCTGAAATACAAAATCCTGTCCTATATTGCTATGCCAGAAAATGTTAGCGGATAAAGTGCAGAGCAGGTCACAGTATTTCTAATTCAGATTAATGACCCCATTCAGCTTGTCTCCTTAGCAGGAAATTAGAAAGTGCTGGGAAGGAGAAAATAGTGATTCATAATGCGTGACTCTTTGTATTGGCAGTTGCACTCATTAAAAGCTAAGATACTGTTTTGATATAAAATAATTGAGTCTGACTTATTTATGGGGTATGGCTGTCTCGGTTTGTAGAGATTCCCTGGAAGACTGCTGGCTCAGTGCCCAGGGGAGGAAGAAGAGGCGAGTGATGCCCATCAGCCCGGACAGGCGAGGTGTGCACCTGCCTTCTCCTGTGGCAGAACTGACCGTTGCTGCTCTTCTCGGAGAGCCTAAAAGGGCAAACACCTTCTTCTTCAGGAAGGTTGTGAGCAGTCAAGGAAAAGGCAATGGCAAACCGCCTAGGAGAGCAGCTTGCATTTATTACATAATTTGGTAAGTGCAGTTATGTTTGAGTGCAGTGGTTGCAGCTTGGAGATCATGGTATGACTCGTCGTGGCTCCTGGCCTCTCTGGACCAGGCTGTCTGCGGAGGCTGGGTACAAAAGAGGTCAGGTTGTGCATTCTGGGTGCCTCTTTCAGCCAGAGTCCGGGGTACGGCTATGCACCCAGCTCTGCTCCCCAGCCTGCCCTTGATAAGGGGCAGCCAGCCTTTTATTCCTGAACAGGCTAAATGAATTTGGATGCAAAAGAAAGTAAAACTTTGGCTGGAGAAAGGGTCCCAGTTCAAGAGTGTTTAAACTGAAGAGTGGGAGGGTAATATTCCTATATATATTGTGTGGCCATGCAGTAGGAAGGAGCTCTGTGAGCGTGTGGCAGTACAGCGGTTGTGCAGCTTCTTCGTTCTCCCTCTCTCCTCCAACCCTTGTGCAGGGCAGGAAGGCGGCTTTGGGGTGTTTTTCTTTTCCCTGCAGTTGATGCTGGTGACACACTTTGGCAAAATGCACAGTGCTCCTGAAGTTCCCGTCAGTTTGTGACGTTTCCCCCCCCCACAAATCCATGTAAAAGCCTGCGTGAGAGAGGAAGCAGCGCTTCTCAAGGGCGTTCCCACTGGCAACAATGGTGCTATGCTGAATTTTTAGGGCTCTCCAATGGTTTTCAGATACTTCTTTCCTCCTTCACTCAATGGTAGGGCTGCTATGGGGCTCCAGGAGCAGGGGGGACCTTACCCAAGTGAATTTTCTTGGCAACAGCAAAAGAAAAATCCACTCCAAAGAACTCAAATATTTGGTCTGCTAAAATTTCCCAAACCTCTTGGTTCTGTTTGTGCTATGATCTGCAGCTTGCATTGGGAGTTCAATAACTTTGCAGTGACTGCAGCAATCCCACTAGCCCAGTCAATTACCTTGCTCTCCTTTTAAAGGTTTTTGACAAATGAACTTCCTTCTATGCCCACCCTTATTTCTGTTTTTTTTGGTGGTTGTGTGTGTGTGTGTTTTGTTGTTGTTGGGTTTTGTTTTTTCAGGCAGCAGTTCAGCAATCAAGGAAGTAAGACTTGACTCTTTGTTCAAACACACAGTCTACCCCTGCTGCGAGAGCTCTGCCATTGGGCTAGGGAGAGAGCAGAGCTTTTGCCTTGGGTAGGTGAGGTTCCTGCTGGTCGCAGGGAATGTTTAAATGGTCCTGAGAAGGAAGGACCAAACCCTTCAGTCCCCAGGGAAAGCTGGAGCTCCCTGGTATTAGGATTTTTCTCCTGCATTTGAGTTCGTTTGCCTAGCCAGTGGCGTAGCTCCGGTTCCGGGCAGGTGTCAGTTTGAAAGATGGCAGGAAAGATAAATGCTTGTAGCAAGGTCTGATACGTTCTGCAAATCCTTAACCAGCAGGCTCTGTGTACGTCAGCACTACCTCTGGCCATGGTCTGCAGGAAAAGGACGGTCAGGACTATTATTCTGTGCCCAGGTCACTTCGTGCCTGTTCCTTTGGAAATGTGCATTGGAGTGAGATCCAACATGCAGAAAAGGGACTTTGGGGTCAAAGGGGACCAAGACGTGTGAAATGTCAGCGTGTAGGAGGTTAGGTGTGTCAAAGACTAGGGTGCAAATGATCTTGGGTTTTCAGATTTTCCACATTGGTATTGTGTATTATATACATTCTGCTGAAATCCTGTATTCAGGGTCTTTTTTTATTTTATTTTTTATTCCGGGTTCGGCTTGCAGTCTTTAAGAAGTGTAGTTACTAGGTGCTAAGAGGTGGCACTGCTCACAGCTTAGTGTTGCCTTGATTGAAACACCGAGGTCAAAGGCCAGCAGAAGCCAAAGGTCTCTGCAAGCTAACCATATGCAAGGGCTCGCTGAGCTCTTCTCCCTCTGTGTCATGAAGACAAATGGCATTTTTTAAAATTCTCCCAGTGAACTAGCATTCATTTTCTGGCGTCTCTTCCTTCTTTATTGCTTCCTAATGAGCTTCATTCCCATCACCTCTAGCCTCCTGCTTTTGAGTCTGCATTTACACCCATGCATAGAAGAGTAGCAAATTGAACAAATTAATTAAGTTGGCCTGTCTAATGAAATGGGCTTGGGTGACTCCTGGGTTTTCTCCTCTTGCTTTTTAAAGAAATCTTCCATATATCTTTGATGGCTTTTTCTGTCTGTAGGCTTGGCAGGAATACCGAATTCTCTTTGTGTGGTGTCTCAGGTTTAACTGAGAACATTTCCTTCTCTGTGTATATTTTTATACATACACACACATACATATAGACACACACACATATTTTTACTCTTTATTTGTGTATTTATGGCGGTCGTTTTACTTGCTTGTTTATTTTTTTAGCAGTGGAATTTTCATGAAAGTGCTTTTCAGGAGCTATTTGGAGTAACAGCCATTACTGACGGGGGAATCCGTGCTGTTCCAGTCCACAGCGCTTCCTCTCAGCCCAGGACTCATTGGGGTCTGTTTTCTCTGCTGTTCTTCCCATGCTGCTTTGTTTGCAATTTGTGCTCTCTGGGACAGATCAGCTGATTCACAATCAAGTGTTCGCTAGATTTTCTGTGTTATTTTATTACTATTTTACCCGTTAAAAGCTTGTGTTGGAGCTGGCACCTAACAGTGCCTTCTGAAATGAAATGTTCCTGTTGAAAACTGCACCCAGATACAGTCATGCTTATGCTGCCTTTTTTTTTTTCCTAACAGTATCACTTAGCACTGGAGGAAGGCAGCTGTCTTAGACTGTACAATTCTACTAATTTCACTGAAGTATGGGCAAACTGAGGATCTGCCCCACACTTGGTTTTGTTCCTCAGTCTCCCAGCTTTACTCTTTACCTCAAGTGAGGATCTTGGCCTTTGTGCTGCAGGCTGCCTGTGTATAAAATGCATGCAGCACCTCCGTGTGTAAATTAATTATTACCCTTACTTTGCTTTGAGAGATTCTGAAAGTGTGAAGGAGCATGGCGAAACTGGGGAACTTACAAAGGGTAAGTGTGGATCTAAGAAAGGGCTCTTCCAGTCTTGCCCATTTCCTTGTATCAGCCGCTGTCTGTGAACGCCCGCTGCATGTGAAGCAGTCAGCATGATGAAGCTGTTCTTTTGTGTGATACCAGGTGTTACCATCAGGCAATCCAAGTTTACCCTTGGAGAAGACAAATAATGACAGCCATGCTTTTGTTTTGTATCAGTAATGCTTTTCATTCCTCCTAACGTGCCCTTTGCTGCATATCGCTGCTTTTTTAGGAGGGTTTTAAGCCTGGTTACAGATGAATAGCGCTAATGGCCTCCACCTGATTTTTACAAGATAGCTATTTAATCCAACATTTCTAAGTGCTGTTTCCTAACACAGTACTACTATTACCAGATGAAAGTGCTATGGATTCTTTCCAAGGAATATGTGAATAATTTTAAATTGCTCTGCTGAAAGTGCTTTTACCGAACCTTTTCCCCTTCCTGTCTGCGCTCTGTTTTCACTTTGAAGTAATGAATACATATAGTCCTTTGGTGTCTAGATAGTTACCTTGACCATTTCCTTCCTTTCTATTCCACAGCTCATCACTTCATTATACCTGAAAAATAGCGATGCTCCTGTGAAGTGAAGGTTATATATATATAAAACACAGGGATATCATTCTGTACTGGTTAGAGATAGTACCTGAAACTTCAGTAATGGTTAATGGAAGATCTAAAATGTCGGACATTGAATTACCAACGGGAATCTGAGTCTGATTCAGCTTTCAGTGTTTGTACTCTGTTAACTTTGGTAGAGTCATTACATGATGAGCAGTATCAATTTTAAACTCATCCTTCTGCACATCTTTAATTCACTGCCCAGAAGTGTCCAAGAGGAACAGTCCAAAATTTTGTTCCTGCTTCTTCTATCACACAGTTTATCCTGCAGTATTTCACTGTTCTGCAACTCAGAAATGTGCTGCTATGAATTCTTTCACACACTTGATGCAGTCCAGTCCAGATGATGGGTTTATTTCAGTCTCTGGATGTGAAAATTGATAGAATAAACTCAGAAGGAACTGGGGAGATCGAGAATAAAGCAAAAGCCAGCAACTGGGAGAGCATACTAAGAGAAAGAGGTTCTCAAAAGCTCTTTCAACTACATCTTCTCCCTAGTCTTGCTGTTTTTCATATGCTGTTGGTATCTTTATGTGTTCTTACTACCCCAATGATAGAAAGGACATAAATGACTCTTTGGGGGAGACTTGGGATGCAAGAAAGTGCTGCTGAAGTCGTGGGCTGGATCAGTGTTCCTAACGATGTCAGCCTTTGGGAGTAGGACATGCTACTTGAAAAGCTGCAGTGGCATTTTCATTTTTTTTTCCTTTTAATTAGAGATCAGAAATACATTGTGTTGAGAGGAACAGCAAGGGTAATCTGACCTCTAGGCGTGGTTTTGGACAGTTTGAGTAGTCCTTCGGTGGTCAGGGTCACTGGCTACAGCTTTCACAGTTTCAGGATCCTTCTTCCTGGCTGGAATTTCCCATAGACAAGGCAAGAAGAATTCAGATTATGTCAGAGGGACAAGAATTTTTGTGAACAGTGAGGATCTGCATGCCTCAGATTATTGCAGTCCTGACAGAAGAGCTGTCTCTGCAGAGGTGGAGGACTAAATTGGACAGGTTCCAATTGTACAGTTTAAAGAACCTGAACATAAAATACAGATTAAAAGATTAATTTTTTTTTAATGCCCCCAAACCATTTTCTGTAAACTAGAGTTCTTGCAATTTTTTCCATTTTGAAATGGGCCAGAAGTGTCTGTCAGGCTGACAGAGCTGTTGCTGCTTATGCTTATGGCTTGATTTTTTTTTCTGGAGAAGGGAGAGCACAGAGGTACCATTGCAAGCCTGCTCACGCTGCCCCAGCAGCGTGCCTCTACTCTGCCATGTGGGCATCACTGTTGGGAATTCGACTGACAATTTTCACATGAACTCAAGAACTGGCACTAGGGCTGGTTATGGGAAGCACCTGAGACCATCTCCTGAGATCAAGGCTACCTCGTAACAGGAATGGAGGTGCAATAACTTGTTTAAAGCTGTGCACCAGGAGTAATGGGCCTGGGAATTACCCTAGGCCAGTGCCTTAATTGCTGACTGATTCAGCCTCTTTGTGATGCCGCTTCTTCATTGTGCCTTCTGGTCTAGAAACAGAGGGGTCTAGACCACAGAAAGAGGCATAAGTGCAACAAAACCTGCTAAATTTGGTTTCCACATACCTGTCGTGCTCTATAGGAGAAGCAGGTCTCTTGCTTGTGCCTTGGAATACTTCGGGAAGGGGTTTTCAGGGTAGCATTACAGCTTTATAGTGAGTGATCTATTTGTTTTGGTCTGAAAGATCTCTTCATATATTTAGGAAGAAGCCAAATAAGGGGAAAAACAAGAGGTTGAAAGGAATGCAAAATGTATATTTGCTTTGTCAGTTTTCTTCCGGAAAAAAAAACATGAGAACTACATGCTCCGCATGTTTGACATTGGTTCACTTTATGGGAATTGGCACAGCAGAGAATATGTATTTATAGGGACATATTAACACAAAATCTGCTTCACACAGACTACTGATTTAGATGTCTAATTTAGGAGCACAGGCTCTCTCTGTAGTCACTGTAGCCTACATTAATGTCTCAGAATTAGCCCTGAAAGGATGTACCTTTCTTCATTGAGTTCAGAGTCACCTGAGGCTCCTAATTTAGGCATGGAAGTCTCATGCCCAACCTCGAAGTCAGGAAACTCATACAGCGTTGCGGGAGTGGAACCTCCTCGCTCAGAGTAAGTTGCTGGGAGAACTGGGACAAAGCAGAGTAGCTGTTTTAGAGAGGGCTGTTAGTCCATGGTGTGTCCCAGCTGGACGTGCCCTGTTCCTGGGGGACAGCGTGGTGGAGCCACACCTCGTCTCCTCACCCCCTTGATGGTGGGAAGGCAGCGGATGGGCACGGGGAGGCCTTGCTGCCGCTCAGAGGCCGGGCTGCCCGGTGCCTGTGGCAGGCTGGCTGTCTCTGCCAGCCCAGGTGCCGAGCCCTGCTGGTTGGGTTCCTCAGCCCACGAGAAGCCCGGGAGCGGCCAAGGCCACTTGGCCTTCCACTCAGGAACTGCTTTCTGCTCACAGGCAGCGAGCTCCTCAGGAGACCGCTGCTTTGTTCGAGTCAAGTGTGTCTGACAGAAAGGGTGATCCTCCCGGGCTGGATGTAGCCAGATGGACGTGCCTCAGTGACTTCAGGGCAGGGGCATTGTATATAACCATGCCTGAGATCCCTCTTTCCTCAGTGACTGAGAAGGAGCTCCCTGCCGCCAAGCCCGCCGAGCTTGCTTGACTTCAGGTGGCAGGGCATGCAGCAGCAGAAAGTGCCTGCAAGTACATGCATTCACTAGCTACCATGGGTGGTACCTGAAGGAAGACGTGGAGAGAGTGGAGATGATTAAAGTGAGGACCGAGGGGGCCTGTGAGCCTCCAGCCTCTACATCTGCCTCTGCCAAGGGCTCTTCCTTTGACCCTGCACAAATTCCAAGCTCTTGCTCAGCCTCCACCTCTTTGCGAGGAGCGTGATTTTATTTACAGGAGGTGATGTCACGAGAGTGTTGTGAGGGGATGTGACTCAGTGTTTGTATAATGCTTTGAAGATGAAGAGTGCTAAGTATTGTTATTTGAGATGGCAACAAAATAAAACAAAATATGTTCGGTGCAGCTGTTCAAGCCAAATCCATTTTCAGTTAATCTTCCAAGCAGGAATTCGAAATCAAAGTAAAAAGCCTTGCCAACTGGAACTTTACAGCTTGATGGGAAAGTATGAAAGAGAATTAATTGGGTTTTAAATAGTTGTAACTGTATTGTGATGCAGCATGATCTGGAGCGCTCGTCTGCTGCTGGTTGCCAGTCGGTTTGGAACTGCAGATCGGGGCTTGCTCAGGGGAATGTTTTTTGCAGAGAAGAAAAATAGTTGGGCCATTGTGCATGGCACACTGTACAGACTGACAGGAACTGGCCCTGTGCTCCCTGAAAACGTGTGCTTTTTCCACTTTACACTGCTTTTTTTCCATAGTGCAAAACAGTGGAAGCAACAAAAATTGCCAAGTGCCGTCACAGAGCACCTAGGAGGGAATTGCCTCCCCTCCCAGAAAGTCTGGTCCCTGCTGCTGCCCCAGACTTGGATGGGGTTTATTGGTCAGCAGACACTGTTTGCTACTAGTGTGATGTAGGAGAACTTGCTCCCTGGCTTTGCCAGCCTCCTTACTCTTGGTGGTGGCCTTTAGCTTCTCTTGCCTCAGTTTTGGGAACACAGAAATTACGGTACCAAATCAAACCAACAGTTCAGCCTTCCAGAAGCATTCCTGAAACCCCATGAAGGACAGCAGTGCTTCAAAATTGCTTCTACCTCATTGCTGACGTTTTAAAATATGAGGGCAAAACCTGTTGTAAATATCTGCTTAATGCGCTGTTTCTATTAAATGGGCATAACAACACATTTGCTTCCCAGGAGAGCTGCTAAATCCAGATCGTTTGCAAAAGCCTTTCAACTCCTGTACTGAAATTAGCAAAGTTCCAGTCCTTTTAACTGCCAAAAACCTGCTTCTTATAAGGAAAAGTCAGCATGCACTGGATTTACATTTTTCACCTGATGTTCAAAGGGGCTTCAGCATGGCTCTCAGCCTCTTGTGTTTGGTGAGGTTTGTCAGTGTGTGGTGCCCTTATGAGAGGGTTATTTATTGCTTTCTCACTTTCACTGAATGCACTGTTTTCTAGCTAAACTGTACTGTTTGAATTTTCCTATTCTGCGCAGAGGTATGTCTTCAGATCCTATTTTTTGTTTTCTTAATACTTTTGAAGTTAGTTGTTCCTAAAATATGACTCAGTAAACATTTCAGCACTTTAATTTGGCTTAAATTTACACTTGAATATTGAAGTTCCAAAATAGTTTTATAAGCAAATAAAACAGATGATGGCTCTGGAAGCCTTTCTTTTCAATATCTTTCAGTTACGCTAAGCTATATACACAAGTAACTGCCTTATAAACAGCTTTATATTGCACTCTATTGCAAATCATTGGAACAACAGGCTGTAATGGGTTGCAAATGCCGTAACATTATGTGCCACAGTTTCTGCAGCCAGAATGAGCAAGATTGTTGGAAAGATACCATGTTGATAAAAGCAGGCATAAAGAAAATAACTTTAAATCTAAACTCACAAGTAATAGAACAAAGGAAAAATTACAAATATTTTTTTCTTCTCAGAAACAACTTGAGCCAACACAATTTTGTTTGCTGAAATGCTTTTTCTATCATATTCCAAGGAAAATTTTTATTTCCTTTAAAGCCACGTTTGCTGTGACAAAAATGCATCTTTGCATAAATCATTTTTGCTCACCTTTAGAAAGCAGATTCTCTCCAAGAATCAATTAATTAGCTGTCAGAGGAAAGTGCAGATCATACATTCACAAACAGTGGACAGAGCAGTGTTGAAACACCTGTGGCAAACATTCATTACTTGAGGTCTGGCAATATTAAAAGCATAGCACAGGGCTGATAGATTTTTCCCCTTCTGGAGAGAAACCTATGTAATCAGTCAGATGCTTATATTTTATTCTGAAGTGCAAATGTAATACAGCAATTGAAAAATATGTCCTGGAATCCTTATGCCCGGCAAACATTGGACTAGCTTTTCAGTTCCTGCTCCCTGAAGTGTTGAGTGCCATGGGTGTGTCTGACAATGCAGAGTGCTTGTCCCAGAGGGCTGATCTTGTGGCCTGCCCGCGCTCTAAATTTCCTTGCTTCAATGCAGAACCCCTTGGAGAGGGGACTTCCCTGGAGAACGCCTGTGCTGAGTGCTGCGAGAAGACCTTTCAGGGAATGGGTAGAGGATGAGCATGGCAGTGGCTGTGGTCTTGCTGGGGTCTGTCCAGTATGTTCTACCTTCGCTCTTCTGTCTGGGTCACATTGATACGTACATGTGTATATATACATGCATCTGCTCCCAACCACAAACCAGCACTGCCTTGATTTATGGCCATCATTTGGAGACTGACCGGAGTCCCCTGGGTCTCGAAACAGCCTGGAGGAGGTGGGTAAGGAGATCGCTGCCAGCTACAGCCACTGGGCAGAGGGCAGGGAACCCTGACGCTGGGGATGATTTTAAGGCATGGGTTTCTGCCCTGTGGGAATGGTTGTTCCTTAGGTATCCTGACGTAGATGGAGAGGCTCTATAAGCAGGGGAAAGTCCAAATGGAAAACTCGAGTAGCATCATCTGTGCTTTTCTGTTTTTCCCCAAACTCCACAAAATCTTATACTTTTGTATGAGTGCAGTAATCAGCTTGGGGAAAAACAGTCAATACTTGTTAGCTATTTCACAAAATCTTGATATCAAAAATCACAGATTCACAAAAAGGTATACATCTTTTCCAATTATTATCTCAAAAATACTGACTTTTCAAGTGCTTTGTGAAACTCATCCAGAAGCTCATGAGACCTGGTACCACATGGTTCAGCTTCTTATGCCCATTGAACAGAGACTCCCCTCACAAAACCCTCTCTGAAAAGTTTGGACAGAAAATAAAGCACTATTAACTGAGGGACATATGTGGTTCCTTTGTGTCAGCAGTGTTGTGGGTGTCAGCTGTGTGACAATTGTACAGTTTAATTAAGGCAGGGCACATCAATGTGTGCAGTTTTATTTGAGCTTGTTCTTCCTTGCAAGCCTAATGGACTTACTCAGCCCCACAAGCCTGAACAAGCCTATGGTACTTTTCCCAGCGGTCGTTGGCAGGGATCCCTGGATTTATAGACAATAAAATTGTCCAGTTCTAGAGAAATTGAGCTATTGTAAAGTACAATATTAGTAAAGTACAATAATTAGAGGGGCATTTTTTCTTCATATCTTCCTTTAAGGAAGGTGATGATTGGGGTACAAGGATGGCTCCCAGTCACGTTTCCAGGCACAAATGCTTTTGGAGAAGATGCGATGGACGTAATACACCAGTTCTGGCTTTCTTGGTGCTTACTTTATCAGCTGCTTTCAGGCTTATGGACTGTAACCAGAGGGACTGTGGACTTTTCTGAAAACATGCCCAAGTTCTTTGTTCAGCACAGAGTGAGAGCAGTAATTGTGAGGCCCAGTTTAATTTTATTTCATTTTGATTGCATTTGTGTGTGCTTGTGTGCTGTGTGCGTGTGTGTGAGAGAAAGAGGAAAGCCCAGTGGAAGTTTCCTGGGTGCTAGCCCTGATGGTTAGAGCAGCTATTGCAGATTCGGTATTTCTGTCTTTTCTGCCTCAGTCGTGACTCACTGCAGCCTGAGGCATTTCAGTTATCCTTACTGAGCCCATCTTTACAGGGATTCCCATCTGAAAAATAAGCCTAGTAGCAATGGCTCATAGCGATGCTGGGAGGGAACAATAAGGAATCGGAGCAGGGCTTCCATCCTGTTCAGATTTACAAATGTTTGCCTGAGTTTTCCACCTGTAAGTGATGCCTGAGGTGTCTCCCTCTGTCAAACACTACTGAAAGCCTCGTACGTTTAAGAATCACGTCAGCGATCCTCAAATTGCAGGCTGTTGGATGTATAAAATGCTGCTAGCAATAGCTGCACGCAGATAGAGGGCAACAGGGGAAGGAGGCCCTGTGAAATGGCAATTATTTTTGCGTGACCGCTGCCAGCAGCAGCCCGTTTTCGGTGCCAGGGTCACCAGCTCCGGCAGAGCTGCGGGCCAAGGGCTCGGCGTGGGCCGAGGGGCGCTGTGGCAGGGAGGCGGCGGCGCCATTTGCCCAGCCGGGCCCCGCGGGCCGGCGAAGCCGCAGGGCCTCAGGGAAGCCCCGGGCTCGGGCCGGGCGGTGAGGGCCGCGCTCCGCCGGGCCGCGGGCGCCACCTGCCGGCCGAGCCGCCCCGCCTGAGGGCAGCGCCGGCGGCGGGCGGGACGGGGCCCGGGGCTGCGGCCGTGGGGCAGGGCCGTGAGGAGAATCCCGCAGGAGAGGAGCAAACAGCGCTGCTCAGGCGGGGGCGCCGGCTGGGCCACGGTGTGGGGGAGCTTGGGAGATGTGGCTGCATGGTCCCTGCCCAGGTTTCAAGGTTCCTACAGGGAGAGGCGAGCTGCTGGCTTTTTTTCCGAGCAGGGAGAGGGGATGCAGCCCGTGGGCAACCCTGAGCTGTTGGTTGGGCTGGCCTGGGCTAGGTGTCCCCTCAGCCCCGTCCCCGAGGCTCTCTGGGTGCTGGGCACACCGATGGGCTCTCCCGGAGCCGTGCAATCTTCTCAGAGCCGCTCTCTCCTCATGGAGCACTCAGCGTGATGGGCTCCGTACTCGCATGCTCAGGTTGGTGCAAAAACAGGCAGATAAATCTGGGCCAGCATTTCGAATCAAAACCAGGCGCTGAGAACATTTATTTAGACTGTGTTTGACATAGGTAGATAAAAACGAGACAAGAGTATCGCTCTTGGGTTGTCAGTATCATCACATTTTATTTGCTTTTTTATTCTTGATTACTGCAGTGTCAGGGCAAACTCTGAGTAACTTCTAAAAATTTAAAGGAATAAATAAGTTTTATTCTTTAACAAATGTTCACTAAATAACAACTCGAAATTTACTAAACTGACTGAAGTCACTCCTCATGCAGTACCTCTCAAGGACAGATGAGGCTGCTCTGCAATTGTTTCTTTTATTTTGGGGAAGTGATAATAAGGGGACTGTGACCTCCTTGCTAAATATTTCCTGGGGACTCTCACAAGCTCTGTCTCTGTTCCAGTGATTCTTTAGGCTGCCTTCCCTGTGTATGAGGTGTGTGTGAGGGTCTGGGGAAGAGCAGTACCGTATCCTTGCAGCATGCAACCCAAAGTGCCTTCACTTCCCTCTGTTTTTAGAGGCTACTGGGAGAGGGCATCGCTAGGAAAGCTTGATTACATGAACGAAAAGCACTCAGCATACTACAGGGAATCGTGTCTACTCCTGTTGAAGTAGTTTCATTATTCGAGCAGCTTGTGTTATGTTATCTGCCCTGAATTCCTGGATGGCAGCATTAACCTCAGTGTATGTCCTCGACAGGGCAGTGTTTTGCAAGCCTTTCCTTTTGTTGCAGCCCTTGTGTAGTTTCCCTTGCTCGTCTCCTTCCAGACTGGCTTACTGTAAAGTGGAATAACATGGGACTGCTTACCCTACCTTTAGTTGGGGAACCTCTAGGTCGTGCTGCAGGTGGCCACCACTTTTACAGCCTGACACCAGCACTCTGTACTAGCGCTTCTGCGTTCAGCACTGGCTGCTACTTTGCTGCCATGGGCATGTCCAAACGTTGGTTTCTGTTTCTAAGGCACTGAATGGCCTGGAGGCTAGCTGCTTCAAGGACCGTCTCTTTCCCCCTCTTCTGCCAAAAAGTTTTTGCTTGCTGGAGATGCTCTTTCTGTTTTTACCATAACATTAAGCTTGTAGCTGTGAGGGTAGAACACCAACAGCTGAAATCCCTTGCCACACAACTGACTTGCAAGTTTGAAGTCTGGCCTTAATCTTCATAAGCAAAATCTTATTTAGGCTGCTTTACAATGTAATGCCATCATCAGATTTCTAGCTAATAACTTCCCAGAAGCAAAAAATAAATAGTAACAAAGCATATCCCTGAAGTGAGTTTTGGGTACAAAAGCCTGAGCCTGAGCATGTCTGTGTCTTTGTTCAGTGAGGAGATGAAAAGAACAGAATCAGCTTTTAGGATCAAAAATATATCTCCGTGTTCTACATGTAACACTTGGTATGAGACGATAGTATGTAATGTCATGAAGAACAGCACATCTGACACCATTTGTCTTAGAGCATTACCACAAGGAAAATCACTATCTCCAGTCAGAGCTGTTTTGTACCCTTATAAATCCAAAAGAAAATCAGGTAGTTCAGTGCAAGGCATTGTCCTGAGAAAGAGCATTTATTTGCAGCAGACCAAAATGTTTTTTTCCTCCAAGGGAACATATTGAATGAGCTATATTATTCTCTAGACAATGGACAAAAATATTCTTTATTATGAAAACTTTATGCTCTTTCATAAGCATTAATAATGGCAGGGGTATGTGGGTGGGAGAGCAGGTGGGTAGAAATTATAGATGGAAAAGCAAAATGGGATAGCTATGAAGCTGTAATTTTTTATGAAATATTTCTCCATATGATACTTCTTTCCTTCAGAACATTTTTATAAAAGAGAAATGCTTTGCATTTCCTGCAGTCCTCAGGTTTTTACTTCATCGTTTATTTATTTATTTAAGTGTAGTGCTACTGAAAGGCAATGGGAAGATGATGGTTTAGGAAAGCCTTCGTTTATCCAGATGATATATAGTACTAACAGCAATGGAAATTTCCTCGTGCTCTGGGCCAGTGCCTGCATCTTAGGCTCAGAACACTATTCCTCTCCAGTGCTCATTTATTCTCCAGCATCTCTCCCAAGCCTACTGAGATGGAACAAACTTGCTTGTTCTTCTGGTGTGTGTTCCCATGCTTTAGAAATTGGATGGTTTTCCCTCTTTACCTTCTTTGCAGGGCACAGAGCAATAATAGCAGCAGTGGTCACTGCATACCTGGATGGACTCACCTGAGCTCCTGGGGTGGGCTCCAGGTCAGAGTACCAGCAATCCTTCCGTCTTAGGTTTGCTTGGAAAATCCCATCATATCTGATTCCTACATTGTAGCAACCAAATATTTCAACTCTCAGTGTTCTGAGTGTTTTAACACTTTTCAGTAATTTCTTTAAAAAATATTACTAGTCCTTCCATTATGAATTATAAGTAATGACTTTTTTTTCTTTTTTTCTTATTATTTCAATGCCTTTACTTCACTACTGCTATTATGAACCATCTTACAGATAGTGGTAAAAGTTTAATACCATCCCACTACTGAGATTTACCAGGGAGAATTTCCAATCAGGGTCCAGAAAACTTTATTAACACTGAATCAACACAGTTCTGCTTTCTACAGTGTGTACAGAAACACTTTCCTGAGGTGTTCAGTTGCATTTTGATTGAAACTTGTATTTGTAGTTATATACATTTCTTTTCGTGTCTGAAAATAAAATTCAGTGAGCATTGAAACATTGCTATGTGGATCTCACCGGCTAGTTTCTTTCTAATTTAAAGAAATAAGCTATTTTAAAGAATAATGATAAAAAAATAATTGGCTCAAGAAAGAATGTTTGCATCCCTACTGTTCAGAACCAAATGGTTTAATAAGCACAATTAAAATCCTCGGTGGCCCTTCCAGTTAGAAGTTTGTGGGTATTTCTGTAACTTAAATGGAAAAAAAATCTGATAATTAAACTATTAGAGCTGTATTCAGCAGGGTTTGAGTGATTCCTGTAGGTTCTCACTCGTGGGCTCCCCTTTCCTTGTCACCTCAACCTATATGCTGGAGGCATTAAATCTATATTTATTTATGTAATAGGGATAACATGAGAAGTGTTCTATTGATTTCATTGACTGGAAACACGTAACCAGCACAAAAAAATAACAAAAAAAGCGCGACAAGTTAGAATAGATACCAGACCAGCTGCTCAGAGGCTTTTACAGCCAGATAAAGAGTTAAGACATGAGAAGTCATTTGAAAGAGGTAACTGTATCAGCTGGATAAATGCTTTTGTCCCTCTACGCTTACAAGTTCAAGTGTAATGCTTGACAATTACACAGGGGCATGAGAAAAAAGAGGGTCTTAGAGGAAGCTCTGGCTGGGCAATTTGCATGGGTCCATAAAGAAAGATGGAGAACAGCGGAGCATAAAGAGTCCCCGCCTGCACATCTAGAGGGGAAAATGCTGCAATCTGAATTAATTTTCATTAAAAAGGTGTGTGAAACAGCAGGAGGACAAGCCTAAGCTCTCTGCAGATGGAGAGGGCAGTGATGGGAAAGCATCAGCAGGGCAACCCTGTGCTGAAAATTCTCTTCATAAAGAAAAAGCAAATACGTTTACCTGTCAGCTGGGGGGGGAGAGGGGGTTGCATTTTATTGTAGGCTGTGTGTGACAGCTAGTCTACATGAATGTTTATGGCCTCAGGGATTTGTTTTTGTTTTTAGCACCTGAAAACCCTTGATAAATACTGGAAAATCCAACAACAACAAAAGCAACAACAACAACAAAGACAACAGAAGGACCTTTTCCCTTCTCAAAAAGGTCAGTCCATTAGCCACAAAAACAACAGATGTTGAAAGGAAGTAATTTTAACTGTAAGATTAAAATTGGCAGCAGGGGAAGATGAGTTGCCAAAATGTGTCTTTGTTTTGCTGTTTCTGAAAGCCTCGGTTCCTTCTAATGGAAGACTTCCATGTTTGGCCCCTGTACAGATATGCTTGTGTTACATCGGAGCTGCTGTGGCGCAATCAGAAGGCTCCAGCTGAAAAAGGGCCGAGAAGCACCTCCGGAGCAGTCAGCCCGTGGCAGGCTCTGCACTGCTTTGAGCACGAATGGTACCAGAAGTGGGGCTTTTGAGGTAGGTCAGTGAAGGCTGCAGTCACTCACTCAGGTGAGAATAGTTGCCCCACAGGAAAAAGCGATGGGGGTTTGGTTTGTGGGACTTCCCAAATCTGGCTGTTGTGTCGGCTTGTGAGCACCTCAGTCCCAAAGTAGCAGCAGCTGCCCTGGCTTTTCCTGAGGAGCTTTACCTTGGTTCTGCTGTGGTGTAGTTGCTATAGGATTGAAGGTGCAGTGCAGAATCCCCTATACTGTGCCAAGTTTAAGAAAAACAGATTAATTCAGGAGGGGGCTGTGGAAATCGGCAGAATTTGGAGGAGAATAAGAGAGCAGACATGATTTCCCACTGAGTGTATAGGATAGTTCAGAAATGCCATAATTACTTGGTAATAAGTTGTATGGAATCCTTTGTAATTGTTACACATCAGTAAGAATAAATAAGAAGCATTTTGTAAATGCAGTGGTCAGAGGAGAATAATTGAAATGTTAATTCAAAACATATGCTATTCTCATGCATTGATTTTTAAATTCATGTTATCCACTAATTAGTTAATGCCTGTAGAGTGCTTTTAAGATAGAAAACACTTTAAATTGCTATGCACTATTGTTACTATCATTATCTACTAGGTTTAATTAGTTCGTGTACATTTTAATTGGATTATTGAGATGTAAAGTAGAGAATATGATTTGGGACCAAATGCCATCCTCAGAATCGTGGTGAAATGAACAGCCACAGTGCCCATACACACAAATAAGAAGAGTAGCTTGTCAGCCTGGTTGGATTGGTACATGTCGGTGTTTGTCCTGTGTGGATGGGTGCATCTGATGGCTTCACTCTGCCTTAAGATTATCCTTGTTGAAGACCAGAATGGGATACAGCCAGCCTGGCCCAGTGGTGGTGTGTTTGCAGAAGGATGTGTCACTGCTCAGGAGTGATTTATGGTCCTGGAGGACTAGAAACAAGAAGAATGTAGCACAGAGGTGAGGAGATTCTCAGTTTCCTGGGGGGGACCAGAACATTTCTGTCACCCTTTGAAGAAGGGGACTTGGTTTTAAACCAGTAGCATCTTTAACAGTATCGGGTTGTAGTTTATCTTTTTTCTTTCCATGTTTGTAACAATGACAAAACCAGCCAATCTTGTCCTTCGGTCTTGCCTGTGGTTCAGAAGGATCTAGGGAAAATAACTGATTCTATTCTGCTGTATTTATTTATTTAGAAATAACTACTTTTGAGGGAAGCATAAAGATCCTACTGGGAGAAAACCTCAGGGATGTTTTCCTTTCAATTTGGTCCAAGCACTGCTCCCCAACCAAGATCGGGGACTTTCTGGGTTTGTGTAAATTTGTAGATGGTCTGGTTCTAGAATTTGTTTTGCTTCCAAAACAGTAATGGGGCAGCTGGCAAATCTTCCCATCTGTTTGCAGCTAGGCTCTGTGTTCTGCATTTTTTCAGAATATTTTGGCTTCAGTGCTTATAAGACCCCCTGCTTACTCCCCCTCCAAAAAAAAAAAAAAAAAAGCATTATAGTGACAGTGAAAAAAGGAATAAGTTTGCTCTTAAAAAATGCATTTATTGAAGCTAAATCAGCTGGGGTTTTTTGATGCATGGCTGACTTGAAAAACTCTCTAACATCTTTACATTTTTGGTATTGGAAGGAAGTTCTTACCACTTGGACTACTGAAACTGGAAGGGGATTCCAGGTGACACAAGAAAAAAGTAGGTGATGTGAGGGTTGTTGAGGGATAGTTCAGTAATTGAGTAGAGTACTGAGTGCTGATCCAGTACTCCTTGCCAGTAATGGAAAAGTCACCTACTGAAGCCAGTAAGTTTTAGGACAAACTGAGACATCTAACATCTGTCTGTTTCCATAGCACTGAGTTCCTGATTTAAAATAATAATTAAAGAAAAAAAATCGAAAACAAAAAAAAACAAACATACCAAAAACCTGAGGTCTGTTTTCTATTTTAATCACAACTTTCTGTTACTCAGTTCTGGGGTCTTCTCTAATGGCATCTTATCCCAGTTCTTCAAACTTTGTAGGATCAAAGCCAGTTGTCCCAATATTCAGATATTAGGAGTTTTTTTTTTTTTTTAAACCTTTGATGAATGTTTGCTATGTCAGCCTAGGAAATGAAGTTTCTGGATTAGCTCCTCTTTTATTTCACATGGTGCTGCAGTTGCAAGAATTCCCTATGCAGTGATCTTGGTTTTTGCACATTATTTATTTAATGTTACAAACAGAGAAAATACTTGTCCCCTCAAGAACCTTTTTTTTCTTTGGCCTGTAATATTTCCTTGTCAGAAGCAATGGTTTGTACTGCAGCCTATCAGTTTATCTTCAGAAGCACTTGCCCTTGGCGATTGTCATACATCAGTTGTGACAAAATGTACAGCAGTTGGATTCTCCTTCCATTCTGCTCCCTGTATGTTCCAAGCGTTGCAGTGTATGTCATCCCTAATTGCTAGCAATTGGCTGAGGTTGGCAACATTTTGCTGGCAGTTCTGAAGCAAAGGCTTGCATTCTACTTAAGCTAAATGTTGTTTCTCAGAATCTCTTCCAAATTGTCCCTCTCCCTGTTTTACCTCTGCTCCATTCAGTTTAACACTTCTACCTGGGTTGTTGTGCCTGTGGCTGATCAAGCCATACACAACGATTTTCTCTACCAATGAGTTTCTGCTCCGGTAAGGACAAAACAAACAAACAAAAAAAACCCAACAAAAACCAAAAAACACGCCACAACAAATAAACAAGCAAACCTCATTGCAGTACACTCCAGTTATCTCACCAGCAGTTTGCGGAATTCCTGCCTATCCTGAGTTGATTAAATAATAACTAAAAGTAGATTAGAAATCCTGATTTGGGTCCTTTCTTTTTGCTTTTACCGTTAACAAGCTAAAAGAACAACATCTCCAATAATGCTTATATCATTGCAACATTGTGTTGTGTAAAACATTATGATGGGGCATGTAATGTTAAGCTAGCACTAGATAGAGTAGTTCACTTAGCTAATATATTGAGCGCAGCTTAAATAAATATTTAATGGATTTATCTCACTGAGAGGAATCAGCAGAATAACTAAGAAGTTTGTTCATGGAGAGGAAAGCTGCAGAGGAAGGTGGTCTGTGGGGATCACCGTTCAATAACCTCATGAGCAGCATTTCCAGTTCCTGAATAACTTTCTTCCAAGTGTGGCACCATGTGCATTTTTAGACATATAAAAATATATAAAAAGATATAGGTTTGTGTGTGTGTGCTTCAGCAGCTACTTCTCTTCAGTAAAGAATTTGCAAGTATTATTGCATGAGATGATGGTAAATACCAAACTCTATACTTACTGTATGTGGAACTGACAATACAGTTGGAAGCCAATACAGCCTCTGAGCCCACTTACAGAATCAGAACAGACCGTGGAGTGAAGGCATGGTTAGCAGCTTTAGTTCTGGTTTAGGCTTGCAACTTCACCTGGCATTGTGGTAGCTTCCCTGAGATATCATTAACTTCTTCCTTCTCCAATAATTTTTCTTGTTTTTCTCATCAAAAATCATCTGTGAAATCTTTTTTTTTTCCAAAAAACATTTTTGGAAAAATGTTGTTGGCTTTCCTCTATTGCTTCCACTGGATGGAATGAGAACCAATCCATTTCATTTTCTGAATATGCTCAAAGAGCTCTGCATGCTGGCTCCTTCATCCATATTATGATGTTGGACCAGATCACTGTGAAGAATTGCCAGTGAACTAGAGACTGAGGGCTTGATCAGATGCATGACACATATTTAAAAAAAAAAGTTATAGTAATTTATAAACTGATGTAGTAACAGAGGGAATGTATTCAGTAGGAAGTATCGCTTTCTGTTAGATAAGCTCTGAATGCTTCACTTCATAGGAATCCGAACATTGAAGGTTGGTAGTTTTGTTGTTGTTTTAATTTAAAAAGCGCTAAAAAAAAATGTATGTTGTAAATGCTTGGCGTTAAGCATAAGTCCTGTTATGTTGGCCTCTTAAATGAGGAGGCCAGAAGATAACCATCTTCATTCCTGTAGGGACTGTGCCAGCATTTGCCACTTCTACAGGGCTCTGAAGCAGAGGATTATTCTGTAGGCCATGTGCCTTTTCTTGCTTCCCACCACACAGTTGTTTAGTTTACTTACATCAGCATTAGTGGAAAGAAGCATCTGGCCCCTGATTAACTCACTAATCAAATATGAACACAAAACGAAGTCCAGTGTTACCCAAACGATGAACAGAAGTACAATTAAAAGAAACCCACAGATGCTCTGGTAATGTATCTATTTTGGATCCCAGCCAGAACAAACTGTTAGCTGTGTGGAAAAGTTGCCAAGCTCTTCATGATAAAATCAACCCCATAAACGGTTATAATTATTTCATTCTAACATCTTTGGATGTCTTATTGTGTCAGGTACGTATTCTGCTGGGTTGGAAAGGTGCCTGTTTCTATATTTCATTTTGTTTCTAAGGATCAGTCATCCAACCATTTGTTTAACCTTGAGCAAATTGTGATGCATGTCCATTTACATGCTCCTCACTGTAGTAAACAAACATGTTTAGGAGTATTGGCCAATACTTTCAAAAGCAATTTCCGAGTCAATTTGAGCAGCAGAATCTTTTCCTGGCACCCCTGTGAGTAATCCCTGATCTGGGGACCTCAGATTTGTCCTGGAAGAGGGCTGCAAAAGACTCCCATCAGTTTTCCAATTGAAATAAAAAGCAAAGTGCCCCTGTGAGATATTTCAGGATTTTTCATTCTGTTATAGATTCCAAGTGAACTCTGCAGGTCTGGCTGAACCGCAGTCACCACATGAAGTCAGGCAGGAAGTGCTAATTACTGTCTACTCCTCTCATCCCAGGGTATTTTAGTGGCTGTGCTGCAGGCTCACTGTCACGGTGTGTTTAATCTGCCCTGAATGCTGGCTGCTATCTATGCGGCTGGTCTTGTTCCACCTCCACTCCTAGGGTTCTGCATTCCCTTCACCTCCCTTGCATCTGATAAAGGCACTGCGAGCCACATCAGCGCAGCCATCCACTGGGAAACCAGTCATTATATTTTAGCAGTTGGTTTCGTTTTTAATTTGACTCATGAAGCTGATGAGGCTCACCACACAGTTGTGTGATCACTAGATCATGAGAAGTGTGGAGGTGGTAGTAGGAGGAAGTTCAGAGCAAACTTTTTTTCTTCTTGAAATTTTGAAAAGTTTCTAAATTTTGAAAAAAGATAATTTCTTATGAAACAATTTTTTTTTTCTTAGAGAATAAATAGAAGCTATTTAGATAGATATCTAATTACAGGGTTTAAAGCAGAGACTTTCTTTTCCCTCTCCAGATTGCTAGTTTGGAAATTATTTTTTCTAGATTTCTTCTACATTTTCTTAGTTGTAATCCATGAATGTTTTTCTCTCTCAAAAATATTCTTGGGATAAGAAAGCTGCATGTTGCCTACTTTACAAAAATGCTGATAGTGGCACTGAAAACTATGTTTGTGGAGTTGTTTGGCACCTAAGCGTTGCAATAAAGCTGAAACACTGGCAGGAACATTTAAGAATCATGCAGTATGCCCTCACATAGCCAGCCTTGTCTGAGAGGTTTGTACTCTCTGCTGTTTCCACTCATTTTTACTTTCTGTGGCTGTACCGGAGCGTCGGCTGTGCTGTGCTGCTGTGGTTGTTGGCCGGCGTTGTTTGGGAGCGCGTTTGCAGAGGAAAGCCTGGCAGAGCCGAGAATGGTGGGAGGCTTCTGAAAAGCCATGGGCACGTGGGCACAAGAGCTTTGGAAATCCAATGAATATTTGAGCCGCTTCCCCTTTCACGTAGCATGCTGTCTTTAATCTCATTTAAAGCTGGAAAGGACACTGGCCATCTATACTGCTACGGATTTATTAAAAGCTGCAGTATAAATAAACCATGCCTAAGCAGTGGGTTTAAGCCAGAGAAGGTGAGTGTAGCTCAGACACTGGATGGTGACCACACAGAAGTTTGAGTTAGATGAAGGTTGGCCGTTTGCTCTTACCTCTTGTGAAGTCAGGAGCAAAGGACAAGGATTCTGCCTGTAGCAGTTATGAACACCAAGGTGTCTGCAGAGAAGGTCAGCTCTAGCTATGGCGTTATCTGTACTTGTGTGATGGAAGTGGGCAGGCAATGAAGTAGAAAATGTTATATGGACTGCTTAGTGTCAGTCTGTGAATTTTTGTATGTACTAACACTGAGCACTGTATGAGACTTGGGTAGGAAAAGTTGTTCTACTCTGTATTGTAAAATATTCTCATGTGAACACGTTCACCTAATGATACGTGCACAGTGAAATCAAGGAGGGACAGCCGGAGTCCATGCTTGTCAGAAAGCAGAGACTCCCGTGACAGCAGAGGCTGGTGCTTGTGGCATTTGGCACCCGGACGGCAGCTCTTCCTGTGCCTGCAGGAAAGAGCTACCTGTGCAGCTACTGCAGCCCTTGGACTGTTGTCCCCTGCTGCTTTTCCCCATGGGTACCAGTGACACTGCCGGGGGGTCCTGCAGTGTGCTAAGGGAGACTACGTGGCTCTTAGGGCAAGGGCCGAGGCATGGGGACCCCGATGATTCCCCCTCCATCCTGGCGGTGAGGGAAATGGGTGTGAGGAGGAGTGGATGGAGCTGGTGGTCAGTGAGTGGGTGTGCAGCTGGTGCTGACAGCAGGGATTTGGCTCTTCTGGCTGTGGGACCATTTGGGTGTTGAGGACTGCTGGGAAGGGATGGACCCACCTGACCAAATCAGGCGAAAGCATCTTTGCCAACAGGCTGGCCGACTTGGTGAGGAGAACTTCAGCCTGTGGAGGGACAGGAGAGAGCTGGTGACCAGCAGGCAAGAGAGGAAGTGGTAGGCCAGATTAGGAATCAGGATGTGGGGTGATGGGCACGAGAGACATCAGAAATGACAGGGCTGAAGGGTGCCCACCTAAGGCATGCACATGCAAGCGAGGAGGTGCCAAGAGGACAGCACTGCAGGGAGGAGCCCTCCTGGAGCCCTCCTGCTTTATCTGGGGAACGGGCACAGCTGGCTGCCTCTCTGAAGTGCCCGTAGATCTGCGTGTGCTTGTGGGGCTGCGATCTCCTGGAGGTGATGGAGGCGTGGTGGGATAGCTCGGGGGACCGGGTGCTGCTGTGGCTGGGTGCAGGCTTGTTAGGAAGGACAGGGTGAGGAGACGAGGAGGGGCCGTCACACGCTGGCAGCAGCGGGGAGGGCTGGAGCTCTGCCAAGGGACGGGATGGATGGGTGATGAGCCCGTGGAGAACTCCAGCTGGGGCCAGGCAGCAGCCCAGTGTGGGCGAAGCCACGTTGGGTGGCTGCTGCAGACGCTTGAATGATGAGTGGAACGTCTAGAAGCAACTATAATTAAAATTACTTGAACTTTTCATTTTTAAAGCTCTTGCCACTTCCTTCCAATTTGGAGATGACATTTTTCAAGTCTGAACTCTGCTCAAAAATATTTTTGGAAAGTCTGAACAAAAGCAATTTAGCCATCTTTGTGTAAAATGACGGCTACGAAAGCATTCGTTTGTGTGACACATTTTTGGCAGACAACTGTTGAACAGCTTTAAGGCCTCACTGGAGATACCCAGTGAGAAGTGTTTGTAAAATCACCACGTATTTATTATTGGTTAGGGCAGTGCTCAGGCTCCACCCAGCAATTGGAGACGTGAAGTGGTAGATAACCTACAGGCAGCAGTGAAAAGCTGGTGCCAGCCCTCGAGGACCTGCCGGCGAGGATTAGCAGCACAATAGCTGCGTCCAGGGCCGAGCAGGGCACAGCAGGGAAAATGTCAGTGGTTGGCGAACCACGGTCAGCTCTGGAGGTGGAACTGGACGCGGGTCCCCTTGCTGCTAGCGTTTGGCACGCATCGCAAGAGCTGAAAGGGAAGGAGACTGCAGGTCCCCTTGCCACTGGACAGAGGCTGCTGCCATCCCAGCGTCGCAGTCCCCTTGCCCATCTGCTTAGTCTCTGCCCTTCAGCCTGTGAATGGGAACATTCAGGGGACTAAGACAAAAAATCAGCGTTAATGCAAAAAGTGAGTTTGTTTCAGGGCATCACCACTGATGATGAATAGCGCAGGCGCAGGGAAGTACTTGGCACCTGAGCAGCAAGGTGGAGTATAAAAGTCAAGTTTTAAACCTGCCAAGAGATGGGAATAATTATGTCCCCCTTGCGCTCTCGTTTTGATCTTGTTACACAGGCGTGAGTGCATGAGAAATTAGATCCTCTTTGCATCGAAATATTCCGGGCTAGTTTCACTCCATACGTGCTTAGTTCCACCGTTAGGGTTACATCTGCCCCACGCTTTTGAAGTTGGGCTTTATTAAACTCTCCCTAATGGCTCTGTGAATTCTCCTTTCATGTTTGTGTCTGCAGGAAAGCCGTACCTCCCGCGGACACGAGGCACTTGTGGAGGCACTCCCTGTTGCTGGAAGGCAGCGGTCCCGAGGCTGCTTCCCGTGGCGCCCGCGACAAGGGCTGTGAGGTGCTGTGCCCCGGGAGCGCCGCCGGGCCGAGGCAGGTGGGTGTTCTCCCTTGGAGCTTTCGGACTACCATTGCTCGGCCATTCCTCAGCCACCTATTGGTAAGAAACGTGGCGCCGTGTGAGCGTACAGCTGGCACACTGCTGGCTGCGAGGGGTAGGCAAGGCCGGTGCTTGCTGCCGCCTCGTCCCCGGGCAGCCCGGACTTGGCAGCGCTGCAGCGGGGGGTGCGTGGCCGTAAGGGAGGGCAGCCCCTCTTCGCGGCCTTTCACTGTGTCGTTGCTGTGGCTGCTCAGACGCTTTCATCCGAAGCTTTGTTCGTCACACTGGGGAGAATCTCAGAGGGCTGAAGAGACGGATGGGCACAGGAGAGCCCCGGAGCGGTCAGGTCCCCGCAGCCCCCACCTCCTGCACGTGCGGCCCGGGGCCGGCAGGGGGCGCCCGCGGGCCGCCGGGACAGCGCTGGGACAGGCCCCGCCCGCGCCCCGCCCGCGGCCCCTCCCACGGCCGTGGCCACGCCCCCGCTCCGCCCGCGCGGGCCCGCACGTGGCGGCGCGCCCCGCTGAAAAGCCGGCGGCCGTGGCGCGCCCGCCCGAGCCGTGCCGTGCCGAGCCGTGTCGTGCCGTGCCGAGCCGTGCCGGCCGGAACCGAGCCGTGCCAGCACCGTGCGCTTGGGGAGAGAGCCGAGCTTGCGGGGTTCCTGCTTTTTTTTTTTCTTCTTTTTTTCTTTTTCCTCTTTTTTCACCTTTTCCTTTCCCGACCGGGGAAGTTTGCTGCCCGGCTTCTCCCCCGCTTTCTCCTCCTTCTTTCGGCCGCTGCCCGAGCCCCGACGGGCCCCCCCCGCGAGCCCCGGCCGCCCCCAGCGGCGGGGTGCCCCCCGGCCGCCGCCATGGCCAAAGTGGCGGCGGAAAGTTGCGGGGCGGCGGCGGCCGAGGACCTGTCCAAGGTGTCGGACGAGGAGCTGCTCAAGTGGAGCAAGGAGGAGCTGATCCGCAGCCTGCGCCGCGCCGAGGCCGAGAAGATGAGCGCGATGCTGGACCACAGCAACCTCATCCGCGAGGTGAACCGCCGCCTCCAGCTCCACCTGGGCGAGATCCGCGGCCTCAAGGTAGCGCCCGGGCCGTGCCGTGCCGTGCCGCCCTTAGCGGAGCTGGCCCCGCTGGGTCGCAGCCGGGTTAAGCGGCGCCATCGGGTGCGTGCGAAAGATCCCAGTGTGCGGAGCCGCAGGCATCCAAAACCCTTTGCTTGTGTTACGCAGCTTGCTGCCGCTGTTTTAGGATGGCTTCCTGAACTGTCGGGTACCTGGCAGGCTGCTCAGAGAGCCGGCCATGTCCAGGATGTGGGGTATGCAGGTGGTGGGAAACCCTGCGGCTTGGCTGGGGGTGACCAGAAGCAGTCCACAGTTTGCTGGATGAGGAGGACATCTGATGGTAACGCATATCTGATCATGTCACCCTGAGTGGCATCTTCTGTGGGCTATGCTGAGAGGCAGACCAAGTCTGTAACGATTTACCCCTTCTTGATTTAACTCTCTGCTTGAATGAGAATCATAGTCCCTAATGTTTCCTTCTGTGCTTCCCATGGCTGGGGAGAGAGCGTGACTGCTTACAGGTAAATTACCCTGCTGTAGCATGTACAGGTGCATTACAGACCCAGAGAGTTAGCTCAAGGCAGGCGTGACTGCAAAAACCTTCTGTCTCGTTGCTTTGAGAAGTGAGATTGTTTTCAGAAATTCTTTTGGTGAGGTGAAGTCGGAGGGAAGGGGAGAAGACCCAGAGGCAGTGGGGGCTTTAGCATTTTTATGTGAGAGTATGTTAGAACAGCAGTCTTGATCTGCAGAGTGGCTGTAGACAAGTAAATTATTGAGAAAGCGTCCTCGATAGTAGCATGACGTAAGATAAATAGCATGTGGGGGAAGACTGTTCCTGTCTCCCAGGTTTTCCCGTTCCGCAAAGTGCGAGGGTGTCTGTATGAGTCCCCTCTGCCTACTGAGAATACATGGTGTCTGCGGGTGAGACCTGTCAGTGACAGCACGTCGGTAGAAACAGATCTCATGTTTTAAAAGCGAGTTAAATTACAACAACAGTGTCTTTCTCCCAGCTCTGTATGAAGGTGTTGTGCCATTGTATGGATTTATTTATCTGCTGGATAAGTAACAGGACACACCAAGATGTGTAGGAAGGAGTGACAAATTCTTCTCTCCGTGCTCTACTCCCTAAGTGATGTTTAACTTCCTCCATTTGTTCAGCTGCCTCAGCTGGAACTTCTGAAAGGAATTTGGGAAAACAAGGCTTTAAGCCCTCCTTTGTCCCAAGTGAAAGAATGGGGCTGTGAGGAACTGTGACCAGCGATGCCTGGTCTCAGTGCCTCCTGCTTCTGCCCGATGAATTGAGGGCTTCCACACAAACTCTTCTGTTCTACTATGGGATCATTTTAAATACTTCTCTCCAGCATAGATTTTTTGAGGCTACTGTGTAGCCTCATTGAGATTTCTCCTTTGCTGAATCTGGGTTTAAATCACTCAAGTTCCAAGTTGTTCTGAGAGGATCAAATGCACGTGTGCATGCACACACATCTGGTGGTGTTGCAGAAGCTTCATTTTCTGAAGAAACTGTGCTAAAATGGGCTTTTCGTAAGGCTAAATTTTTGACAATTGTGGCTAATCTCTACTTGTAATATTGTACATAAGGAGGGATGAACGGTTAGATGAGAGAAAGATAAATATGGTCACAAGCCAGTTTAGTAGAACTAGGAACATGAAATAGTGAAAATATTTTCTTTGGCATGTTATTCTGCTTATAGTAATAGCTTGAACGTTTTTGCTTCAGATGGTTCCTTGCTTAGAGAGGGGTGTGGAATCACATTCTTTGTTTTATTAGGAGTGAAAAACCTGTTAAAGCGGATTAGTTATTTCAGAGTGGTTGAAGCAAGGCTGGTAAAGTGGTGATTGACAAGATTCTCTTATGGAAATCTGAAGTGAAATCAAACAAAACCCAAATATCTTAAATCTCTAAAACGCTCACTTTTTAATGTGAATACGCTTTAGGGAATAGGGACTATAAATGTTAATAATTGGGATTACGGTTTCTGATGTACCTTACGTTTTTATTCAGCAGTAACTTGCATGTGAATATTTCTCAAGGGAATGAGATCCTCATGAGAGAGCTTATGATCTTTGCCCAATTTGGGACCTAAATTATTCTGATATTTAGGATGAACACGAATTAAACACACAACATTTTTATGCTGTATCAGAAGTTAGTCTTTGAATCCTTCAGGGTTAGCTCCATGCTATATTCATTTTTTTTACTGGGCAGCAGCTTTGTTGGAAGCATGATATTGTATGCCAGATCTACACAATTATTTATGCCTTGCTTGAGTGCTTAGATGTTGGGTTTATGGCACTGGCTTGTATAATGTGATGGTATAACGTTGATTCTTTTAAACACTTCCCTGTCATGATTCTCTTTCTTTTAAAGGATATCAATCAGAAGCTGCAGGAAGATAACCAAGAACTGAGAGACCTTTGCTGCTTTCTGGATGATGACAGGCAGAAAGGCAAGAAGGTGTCCCGTGAGTGGCAGAGACTGGGCAGATACAGTGCGAGCGTTATGCACAAAGAGGTTGCCTTATACTTACAGAAGCTGAAGGAATTGGAGGTGAGACAAGAAGAAGTGGTTAAGGAGAACCTGGAGCTGAAAGAACTGTGTGTGTTGCTGGATGAGGAGAAGAGCGGTGGAGCGGGCAGCCGGAGCTCTATTGACAGCCAAATCAGCCTATGCCAATTAACTGCAACGAGTGCTTACATAAGAGATGTTGGCGACGGGAGTAGCACTTCTAGCACGGGAAGTACAGACAGTCCGGATCATCATAAACATCATCCAAGTACTAGTCCAGAACATCTCCAAAAAACTCGGGGTGAAGGAAGCCCTGAGCATCAGAAGCACAGGAGTATCAGCCCCGAGCACCTCCAGAAGCCGAGGGGTTCTGGCAGTCCTGATCATCACCTGAAAGGACCAAGTCCAGAGCATCACAAAACCATTGTCAAAGCACCTGAACAACAAAAGCACAGCAGTAGCAGTCCAGAAACTCTCCCAAAGCACGTTTTGAGTAGTAGCCCTGAACACTTTCAAAAGCAGAGGCCTGGTAGCAGTCCTGAGCATCAAAAGCACAGCAGTAGCAGCCCAGATCATCTTCAAAAGCACATGCTGAGTGGAAGTACAGAACATCTCCACAAAGTGAGGGGTACGAGCCCTGAGCATCTCAAACAACACTATGGAGGGAGCCCGGAGCATCTCAAACATCTCAGCGGAGGCAGCAGAGAAGGTACCCTCAGGAGACAAGTAACGGATGACCTCTCCCCTCACCACAGAAGTATATACAACGGAATGAATGGTGGGTCGATAAACTTAAGGAAAATGTGCTCTGAAAACTATTAAGGCAGTTTCCGTGGTATTTCAGATGTTAATGGAAAAGGAATATATGGTTTTTTAATATGAAATGAAAGGCAACAAGTCTAGTGTCAGCATTATTCCTGTAGCAAGTGAATTAATCAGAGTGTACCTGTTTGCCTGTCCAGTAGCTGTTGGGTGGATTTTAAAAATGGAGAAGTGGATCTTGAGTGTTTGTCTGTAAGGTATAGAGAAGCAGCTCGTGGCCTTGAGCCTGCTCTGTGGCTGGTAGGTGTAAACTGCCTGTCCCTAGGTAGGTTTATGTTTACGTTGGTTAGAGGGGAGATGCTTATGTTTCTTGTCTTGCCTATGTTTGAGTCAGCGGAGTGGAGGTGAATATCTCCTGTTTCGCTTCCACCCCAACCTAGTTTGTCTGAGGCTTTCACGATTGTAAAAATTCCCATTTATTGGGGGAAGGCTTCTCTACATCTTTTTCTCATAAACTTTGGGAAGAACCCAGATGAAGAGTGAGGCTCGGTATAAATGAATCTGATACCTTCTGCAGCTTATGCAAAGCTGGGGCTTTGCAGTGTTTGATTATAATAAATCAAAAAAATGAAGGAGGATCTTAGGGTGCTTTATATGTGTGATGGTGTTATTGCTGCACTTCAGAAAAATGCCCAACCAACAGGCCAGCTTCTAAGAGCTGTGTATCCTCAGTGATTGCAATTAACTACTTTTTAAAGATAGTCACAATTCAAATATTTCAGTGTTTTGAAAGCCTGACAGTTATGACACTATTGAAAGGAGTGAAATACAGCAAATGAAATGATTACAAAGTTCAAACATCCTACTGTGCTGCTGGAATAACTTTTTGTAGATTTAGCAGAAGTTCTATAGTCTGCTCCAGTTTTTTCTTTGTGCTTTGAGATGTTTTCATAAAGGAAATTACCATCTTGTATACATGAAAATCTATTTCTCAGACCTTTACAGAAGATTTGAAGGCATGCTCTGAAGTGAGGATTTTGCCTTAGTAAATTGTCTTGGATGGAGTTCACGTGTTTACATTTTATAAGCAGCTGCAAGAAGTTGTGTTGACATCGGTGGAACCGAGCACTTGTTGGATCTGCCTGGGAGATGGAGTGAGCCCTGTGCCGGGTGCTGTCCTCACCATTTATCATGTTGCTCTCTCACATCTGTCCGTTTTATCTATGATGATTATCCTGGCTTACAGAATGCCTTCAGTTAACCTGCTCTGTAGGGACAAGTCCAGATTCCTAGTAGTGAAATGGATATATTTGACAGGGCTGACACACCCCAAAGTGGTAAGTGTTAGAGACTTCTCATGCACTTCTAAAACGTTTTAAAATGATTAATAAGAGTGCTTGACAACTTTGCGAAGATGTATAACACATACCTTTTAAAAGTTGGTCTTGTAAAACTTGCTTTAAATACTGTACTTCATTCAGTTCTTTCTGTTTAAAATGAGTAAATTGACCTGACTGTAAGTAGAGTGAAGTATGGAACCAGAAAGGTGGCTTCTTAATCACACTTGCTGATAATGTAGAAAGGTGATGTAAGGTTTTAGGTATTTATTTTTAAAATTCAGTCGCAGACAAAGATGTTTTTTCTGTTCCCAGCATGGTGGGTTTTCTGATGGGTTGGTTTTCTTGGTCCAAATAGTCTTGCTGAGAACACAGCCACATTATTACCAGTGAAAGCAGTTGTTACTTTAAACGTGAGTTGACTGGCGTCCTTTGTGCAGAGTATTTCACTGATGTACAACTTGGACTCAAGCCACAAGGAGCTGGAGATGGCAGCTGCTGATTTGGGAGTCTGTTTATTGACTTTAATCAGAGTTTTGCGTGTCCTTCTCTTAATATAATCATTTTTGCAGAGGACTTGGCTCACCAGTGAGTTGTCAAATGTCTCTTCTTTCATATTTGTATAACTTGATGCAGGCATGGGACAGATGTTAGCTGTGAGGTTTACTTCTGGCATTGGTCTGACCTTGGTTGGTGGTGGAAACTGACAGCTTTGCTGTGAGGAACCAGCCTTAAACTTCAGGAAAATACTTGGTCCTCACAGCTAGGCTGATTGGTGGGTTTGGGGGTTTTGTTGCTGTCAGACACTGTAAATGCAGAGAAGAACAGTTAATGTGAACATAGTAAAAGTACTGGCTGTCATCACTTGTTATTGTTGGGAAAGCAATGTGTATATCTTTATTTACACACTTCTTGTGTACCTGTGTGCATGAACCTGCCACTTGATTATAGGTGGGGAGCTGTGCATTGAGGTTTTTTTTTTTTTTTGGTTTTTTTTTTTTTTTTTTGCATCTGCTGTGAGGAAATAGTGTGGAAAATTCTGATGAGAAATGTAAAAGGATGCTATTCTTGATTCTTATCCCAAAATTGTGTAGTAAGTAAACTATGTCATGTTGGTGAAACCTAGTTTATTGTAAAACTTGGAATGTAGCTATCTAGGAGGCATTTGCACGCCTATGTGGTTGTCTTGCAGGGCAGATTGTACTTGTGCTCTGACACTTGTCTGAGCCACAAGGGTGAAGTGTTTGTGATCCTAATGATGACTAGCAAAGACTAAAATCTTCTGACTTATAAATATATAAAATGGTGTAACCAGAACTTAACAAACTCAGTAGAGGGCTGGTCGGTCTCCGTTGGTCTTAACTCCAAATCACATTTGAGAGGGGAAGGTATTCCTCTGCACATCAAACCTCATTCTTAAAAGTACTATGCTGTCTACCTGCAATTGCTATTCCTAGTTAGAAAGCATGTATGCTAACAGCCTAGCTACTTCTGTTGGAATGAGGGCTCCCATACATTGCTAACAGCTCCTGTTTGCCCTAAATTCTGGTCTTGTTAGCACCTGTGTGACCACGGGGAACCAATGTATTCAGTAACGTACGGTTTTCTGTACCAGAACCTCATGTGTAAACACACACGGAATGGAGTTAGAATCATTGCAGGTTGTGGTCAAACTCTCAAGCTAGATTCATTTTCATGTAATATTACAGTGGCATCAGAAATAGGATGCGTAGCTAAAGTCTGCTTTACAGGATATGGTATATGCATTAGTCATTTTGGCCTCATGAGGTACAACAAGAAGTTATAGCAGGTTGGAAGCTCTCTTTTGTCCTTAGGAACAGCTGAAGGAATAAAGGATGAGGTGATAACATTTTCTTTCATAATTTTCTTCATTTTCTATTCTCAAAGGTTTGCTCTTGTCATTTTTCCTTGTATGACAGTTCACTTTTCATTGATAAGATTTATAAAGCTTTAAAAAAGGGAAAAAAAAAAGTAACAGTGCAGTATTTGACACATTCTTGTGAAACATGTATCTTCAACTTTTAGAGTGACAGAAAATGGTGTCTGAAAGCTAAGTTTGGCTTGATGGTTGCTAATAGAAAACATATGTATTTCCTTTTTTTTTTAAAGGCCCCACCCACATAAAACATGATAACTGTCTTTTGCTGTGATCACTCGAGTGTTCTGGCTAATGAGCACAGAGGTATTTGGGATAGAAAGACTGCTGAAATTAGAAGAGAAAATACCAGTGGTAACAATGTTTTATAGAGAGCATTTATGCTCTAGAATAATAGATGACAGTCTTTAACTTTGACACAAATATGTGGGGTGTAAGTGCCTCTGTATAAATTAATGTGCTTTCAGCATTTGCAATCTAAGTGGTGTTTTTTATTCCAAGCAATTTATTGTAAACTTTCTATTTTAAGCAGTCCTTTGTTTTACCCTGGGCTTTGACTTTTATGTGAAAGGAAAATATCAGAAGGCTTTCATACGTGCTTTTTGCTTCCTGCTGAGGTTATTAATGAAGAGCAGTAAAACTGCTGACTAACACCGTACGTACCACGGGAGGTGTGAGGGCTGGGAGAACAGATGCAGCAGCACCTCTTGAGCAAGAGTATTTGTAAGTTAAACGTGGCTTCAATCTTGAACAATTCCTGCTATAAATGTGCTTCTTAGGAGGAAAATAAGATAAGAAAACACTTTTATTTTGCTGCGCTGAGTACAAAGAGGGAACTGCAGTATGGCTGCAGCGAGAGAAAACTTGTACTAATGTTAGTGAATTAACTGATACCCTTTCAGTGGAAATAGCTGACATCCTGCTGGCCAGACAGTGAAATGATGTCATTCTGCGTAGCTTTACTCGCATTATTTTTCTTACAGTTGAAATGGAAGTAATTTGCCTGTCATGAATACAGTGCACAACACTGCATGTAACTCGAGCTTTCCCAATGGCACCCACTACTGTACATCTGCCACGTGAGACCTGATACAGTGTTGCTTATTCCTGAGAGCAATCGGTTGTGTAAGCCAAGGCTACAGGATGGATTGAATTTTTTGCTTGTCAGTATGAATTTATCTACTGTTTATTTCAGATATTTATTATTTTAATTGTAGAGCTCTGAAACTTTTGTGTCAATGGGAGTCTTTCAGTTGAATTCCATAGGTTTTGCATCAGACTTGTAAGTCAGTTTTAGTTATCACATGCTGTAAGAGAACTGGGGCATGATATGTGAATGTGTATGTGATTAGAACATGCTGTGTTTATTACCAAACTCACTTTTTTGTGGAGTAATTGGTCAGGTTGAAAACGTGGCTTATAATACCAAAATGATGAACCTCCTAGAAACTCATGTAGGGCTTGTGGGAACAGTTTACACTTACGTATCCTTAACTTCACTGACAAAACCAGTTTGGGTGTAAATATTTTAGTGTGTGGTGAATCATCCTTCCAGCAAAAGTATTGGTATGTTAATAAAAAGACTGAAGCCCCTTTGTAAAGAAACTTGTCTTGTTTCAAACAGTTGTATGGATGTTCCAGCACTCCAGTTGCTGAAAGGTTTGGGGCATTCAGACTAGGCTGACTGCAGAGGTTTGCTTCTGCTGCTGTCTGTTTGATGCCGTGATGCAGTGGTATCACACGTTATCACAGAATCACAGAATCGTCTAGGTTGGAAGAGACCTCCAAGATCATCTAGTCCAACCTCTGCCCTAACACTAACAAGTCCTCCACTAAACCATATCACTAAGCTCAACATCTAAATGTCTTTTAAAGACCTCCAGGGATGGTGACTCAACCACCTCCCTGGGCAGTCCATGTTATGGTGGAAGCGTAGTGAGGATTCAGCAGAACAGCTGAACACCACCCATTACGGGGCTAAAAGTAAACCACAGCTACGTGTGATACGTAGCACTGTCTGCAAAGTCACCACTTAGAGGTTTTATACTTCCATCCTTTTTCTCATAGATGGCATGTCGTGCTACACGATGCTGGTTTTGCAGTAAGGACTTCATGCTAATTCAGCCTGTCTTTAGAGGCAGTAGCCCTTTCACTACAAGTACTAGAGCAGGCAGGAGGTTCCTACATGGGGTATGCTGTCCTTAAACCACCACCAGCACACCAAGTGCCTTTTAGAACAGGGTCTGAGCTAGCCTGCGATGGCTGCGTGTGTGATAAGGTAGGCGTGAACTGACAAGTGTACAGCTGCTGCCAGGGAGCCAGGTACTTGTTCCCTGCTTGTTGTGTCATGCTGTAGTGACAGAGGCCTGGGGGCAGCCCTGCCAGCAGCTCTCCCTTCCGACCTTCGAGCTGTGCCCTTGCTGCAGGCATTAGGCAGTGAAAAGGGGAGGTCAGTGGCTCTGCTGGCTGGCTCTGAGTCTGCTGGAACCTCTCTGAGGCCTGAACAAGGACCTCCAGAGGTGAAAGGCTAACAGTAGATCATGGCCACTACTGACAGTGTCTTGACAAGCACTCTGCAGGCCAGCCCTTGGGCTCATCCCCTGACTCCATTAGTGTTACACCTGGGATGTATTGGTTTTTCAGTTTATTCAACGTATGTTTTTAAAATTAACTTATTTCCTGAGTGGTGAGTAGGAGCTTGTTTCAGCATGTACTGAAAAAATAGAAAAGCTTATTTTCTTCCTGTTTGGTCAAGATGCAAGACGTTTGCCTTCACATCACCAGGAGAATCATCAAGAGCTTGGAGGGCCGTTAGTGTTGTCTTCTTGCAATAGGTGGGCAGAATTTTTTTATTTTTTGTGCTGGAATGGAGAGTCCTCACATCAAAGCCTTGTCTGAGTCCTTGCTGGGAGAGAGTACCTTTAATTTGAGGACAGGACCTTATGTGACCTTGTCTTGTGCACAGCTTCCTGAGTTACTGTGATTTGATTTTATTGTAGTAAAGTATATATTAAAATATTACAGTGATTAAATTGCCAGAGACAGAGAATTTGACAATTCTAATGCAGAGTTAGAATATTATAATAATAATTCTTGGTAAGTGTTGCTTATTTAAGTACTTGAGCCTAGTAGAATATACGATGTGCTTTTACTAAAAGATGTCCTGTTATTTTTTTCTATTTTATCTATTAATGGAATGTTTTTTTGAGATTTAAAAAAAAAATTATTAGGAAGTTAATAATAGAATATTGCTGCAGGTTGTGTAGGGACTGGAACTGGTTCGTTTAATAACTAAGGAAGAGCACAGCAGTCAGTGTAGCATGGGGTTAAAATTTTATACCATCATTCACACACAGAGTGCATAGACAGTGACAGGTGTTGCAGGACAGTGAGGCATTCCCAATTACAGGGTATTTAATGAGGTATAATAAAGCTTTGTGTACATAAGAAATGTCGCTAGCAACGAAAAATTCATTGGTTTCTGAGCTAGTAAGTCATGTCTTAATTAATAAACTGAAGCATAGCTTGTCTTAGGTCTTACTGTCATATACACTGCTATATAGTTACTGAGAGAACATTGAGAATTATCTTCAAGTAATGATCTTGATATAAATCTTGTCGGCATGTTCTTTTTGAATAGTTAATGAGTGGGCTCTATTCAGAGAATGAGCTAGGACTGAAACACTGAGCTTTGCTTCTTAACGCAGAAAGAAGTATGCCTTATACTTAACAGCCACACTGGTGAAAGGTCTACAACTGAATTATGTGATGCATGTGGTATGATTGGCTTTCCCACAACCTCACACTTGAAGCTGTAGAAGAGACACTTTGTAAGTGTTGATGTTCTTGTCGGTCTGAAGATAACTGCGCTATTAAGTCTTAGTAAAGAAAAACTGATAGAGCACTGTGCTGTGGAATTTGGAAGAGTGCTTTAAGAGGATACTCAATTGTAACTAAACTCTTAAGCCACACTGGCAGACTAGCCAGGCTATCGCTGCTATGAAATGATACAGAGCACAACGGCAGTCAGGGTCCTGAGCAGTATCAGGCATTCCTTTGGGTAACACAAAATGAAAGATAACATGTGAAAACACAGAAATTGCTGGCATTTGGGAGAAGAGATCTAATTCATCCGATTTAAGGCAAACGTCAGCTTCTAAGTAATAGGAACTGAGAATGAGCTTTACTCTGGCATTTTGTTCCATTGCTGTTAATGGCAAGCTTTTTGGTTTGCCTTCATCTAAAACAGCTAGTCCTGATTCCTGCTGGGGAAAAAAGGAGGCTAAAATGTTGATTGCATCAGTGGTCTGATCCAGTGTAGCAATTTCTAATTTTTGTAAGATGGTTCTTCTGGTTGTTGCTCTTTCATATGAGGATGCATTTTTTTTCCCCATACTCTTATTTTCTAGCTGTGACTTGTGATATTCGTCAAGGACATAACAGTTTGGTCTTCACCTTTATTGCAAAACTCAAGTAATGTGAAGGGTTTTAGTAACGTTCTTTGATTCCTTCGTGTACGTGAATTAAGGATTTTCATTAATGTGGGGAATTCATAATCAAGAAATCTAAAAGCGTATTTAAATAAAAAAGAAAAATCCACCCTTCTCTCTTTCCCTGCTTTTGAGTTTTTTTTCAAGTTCTCTCGAAATCAGATCGCTTGTTCTGGGATTTTCCAACAGTATCACAACAGAAAGATACCAAAGAAAATGAGAAAAGGGAAGGGATAGCCTGGAGGAGGCCTTGGACTAAAAGACACAGATACACTAGTAGTAACAGCAAGTTGGTTCTGAGGAAAGTAATTATACAAGTTTAATGTGGGGGGAGGATATATACTAAAAGCAATCAAGCAAACAACCCTCCCCGCCCATACCATAGTGATAGCAGTCTATGCACATTAAATATTTTTGGAAGTCTTTCTTAGTGCTTCAAATTCTGCAGATTACACAGAGAAGAGTCAGGATCGTGATTTGAGATCTGTCCACAAGCATTTGGTGATACACAGCACGAAAATGTTTGCAGATTTATTGATTGTGAATGGGAAAGCTGATATCTTGAGGTAGGTTGTCCTAAGAGATGAACAGTTACATAAAGCCTGTGAATAACAAGTAGTCTTAGTTCAGCTTGTCAGTTCTGCTGTAAAACTTTGGGCTTATTTGCATTATCTCTGCATCCTTGGTGAGAGGAGGGGGCTAGCAGTTTTCCACTTGTATACTTTAGCAAGTTAAATGTTTCTTTGACCTTTTATTTTTTACTTTGCTGTGAATTAGTACAGATAGGTCAGGTTACATAAGGGAAAAATGGTTACAAGATTTATAGTATTGTTTTGAAGAAGTCCGTATCATTATTTAAGTGGTTATTTAGGCTAATCAAATACAACAGTGTTCAAGCCCTGTCATGAATAACAGATGTGTTACATCCAGGAGATCACAGTGAGCCATGTGGTAAGCAACAGTACTGAACCTTTTTTTTTTGGTACCTTCTCAAGGTTAGCCAAATTATTCCAGGGCTTTTATGCCTGTTACATCAAACAGATATCCAAAAATACCTTATTTGATCAGTAGTGAGACATTTCTTTCAAATGTTTGGCCTCAAAGGTCACTGTATTTATTTCACTGCATCTCTCCTATCTTCGTGTGAGTGGTAAAAATTTGCATTGATCAATGCTTCCTGTAGGCTTTTGGAACATGTATTTGTAACTGGGATTTGAAGGGAAAAAAACACACATGCTTTTGACAAAGGGTACAGGTCTGATTCATCACTGTGTAGCGTACTTCTATATGAAGTTAGATAAGCCTGGAGAAAAGCATTGATTGGTGACCCACATCCCCTCTTGGCTGCTGAGTCCAATCTTGTTTTACAGTGGATGAATCCTAATGATGTTAAAAATCCATCTTATGATTTTTGTGGTTAGAAAACATTACTGATGACATTGAGGTGGGTCTCTAAAAGTACTGTTTGATTGTGAGGAAGAAAAAAATGCTTCACTGAAGGCAGATGAATGCATCAAGCGTGAGCATATGAAAGATGTGAAGCAGAACCTGAAAATTGGCTCAGATCCGAGTATTTTGCACTTCACTCCTTGTTGGGCACATGACTTGTACTGAGATTGGATCCCTAGAACAAAGCAAGATGCCTAAATACCCGTGTCCCTGCACTGCCCTGAATGAAGTTCCTTGCCTCTTACTGTAGTTCATCTTGCTTCCTTGTGGCTGTTTTAAAGGTTTTTGTAACTTTAACTTAACTTTGAATTTCAGGCTTTTGCAGTATCATTAAATCCATAAAGAAAACGGATTTAATGCAAATAAAAGCAAAGCATTCCAACAACGGTTTTTTTTCCTAACCAGATCTCCAACCACCAAGACCAAAGGCTCTGCAGTCTTAACTAAACAGCAGAAGATACCAGAATCAATGTCTCCTCCAGGTACAGGTGCTAAAGAACTCTTTGATTTATTCCTTGTTGTTGGAACTTGGCACATGATCTATGTTCCAATCAATAATGCTAAATCCTACATGTTGACTGCTTGCTACCATAGCACATGAATATTTTGGGGAGGACAAAAAGCATCCTGAGCATATTTAATATTAATCCTAATTTCAGCAGTCAGGCATTGCTATTTGCATATTTTACCTCCTTTATAGAAATAATAAAATTGAAAGATTGCTTGTCTCTTAGAGTGTACTGAAAAGTTGAACTCAAGCTGATAAAAATGAATTGCTGGATTGCCTGCCAGCATGGAACTGACTGATCAGGCTATTTCGGAAGCATGGCTCAGAGTTTTATCCTCTCAAGCAACTCCATCATCCTGGTTTTGATAAGAATGAGTTGGATATTTCTAACTCTTTGTATTGATCACACTACTGCAGTTATATCCAGTTGTAGACTCATGGAGTACCGAAAAGATACTTAGGGAAGTCTAAACAGAGATGTAGCTCAAAAGAACTTGCCTTACCCTCTTTCCTTATTACTCTACAGCCACCCAAATTGAACAGTTCATTGTACTTAAAAGACAAGTCAATGCTTATCAACTGCCACCTGGGAATGTGTACCGTAGGCACTGAAGCTAGGAGTCAGTTTCCTGGGCAACATATTCTATTCAAGCTCTGTTGCCTGGTGGTGCTTTTTATTTTAATACTTCTTTTTTTTTTACCTCTAACAAAATCAAGAGATGATTCTGATATCCATTTGAAAAATCAATATTTGAAGGATTAATGAAGGATGTTTGAAAGAGAAACAGCTTTTTTTTCTTTGAGGGCAAAATATCTGTTAAATTTATCAATGTGAAAAGTTCTGTACTCGTAGTGTAGCAAATCTTGGTTCTGTCCTGCATTTGACTGAGGTGCACTTAGCAGATGTATTTTTTTCAGTAAACTGATGTTAGGTGTCAATCCTACATATAATAATCTAACGTGAGGTTTGGGGTATTTTTTGTCTGTTACTAGAGAAACAAGGTGTTGACCAGGTGCAGTCAGATGACACTCCCTCTCAGTTTTATCATTTTTAATCGAGTGCTTTTAGTTTTGTTAAAATTTAATTAATTTGTTCTTGTAGCGCAGCCCAGAATTGCATCATGATGCAGAGGAAGCAGTAGTCTATTGAAACTCAGAGGAAAAAGCCTGGAATGGGAGAGGAAAGTGATTAGTAGATTGTCGCTGTCTGGAGCGAGAAGAATTCGGATAATGTTCGTGTTCAGTCTGTTAGGAAATGCTGTTTCCCAGGGAACCAGAAGCATCTTCATTCCAAACACTTGAGTCTTATAGTGCCTGTGTCCTTACCAGCAGTGCAGTATCCAGGTGCCTCGGGGGGTGAGCGGTTGTGTGAGCCAGATGAAGTGTAAACCAGCCAGTGGCTTGACTGGTCTTGCTAGCATGGCTGTTGATACAGAGGTTTCTAAGTACTAAATCTGTGTCCTGTTCTGTTCAGTGAAATGCACTGGGAAGGGTTCTGGAGAGACACTTCCTTTACTGCTCCAGGAATCTGATTGGGAATTTGGGGAGTACAAATCTGAGAACACTCAATTTTTTCCACACCCAGAGATGCTTGTTGCATATAAGCAAACATAAGTTTCTCTATTTTAATGGTGTAAATTAGAAGTAGTTCTTTGACTTACAGGTTGCATGACCATTCTCTCCTGATGTAGGCACTGTCCCTTCTAGCAACCCAGATGTGTTTGTAGCTCAGGGCTCAGTCCAGGTGCAGGTCTGCTGAGGGGCCCGAGGATTCAGCTGGCGTGGGGCTGTGCTGCCCAGTGGTCTGTGCGGCATCGCGCTGCCAGGCGGGGAGTGCCTGGGGTAATGGGCTTGCAGAGAGGAGGTGTTTGTTGCCCTGGTCCCGCAGGAGCAGACAAGCATTTGTCCTTCTGTGTGCCTGTCCTCTGCTCCCTGATGAGCTCCTGGCAGCTGCTTCTGGGTTGTGCCCAAAGCTGAACGGATTCTGGTCTGTGTCGTCCTGCGCTTCCCCCTGCTCCCAAGTGACTCTCTGCTGACTGGGCTTCCGTTCTGCACGAGGAGTTTTTCTGATCTACAGCTGCTGGACAGACAGATGTCAGTCTGGGACAACCTGGTGGAGAGCAATTGGATCAAATGAGCAAAGTGCAGGCTTTGTGAGAGCCACGTGCCAGCTCCTCCTGGAAATCAGCGGAAGGGGGACCCAGAAGACTGCTTGTAAGGCACAGGACACATCAAAGTCAGCTACTGACGGTCAAGGAGCAGCAGGCCTTGGTGTGAAATTGTGGAATTCTCATATTTAAACTTTCTAATGGTTCTCTTAATATTGATTATCTTTATTCTTAACATGAGAATAATTATTAGATCATGTGATCATGTGCAAAAGTGATTATTTTTTTAAATGTTGGCTTTTTTCCGTGTGTGAAGTTAGAAGAATGCATACTATTTGTGGTTCTTCATTTAAGCAGCTCATTCTTTTGGGTTTTCCTTTTTTTTTTTTTTTTTTACTACCTCAGTTCTGCAGTTTAGAGGCTGGGCATGATCAGAGTTTTAAAAGCAAATACTTCTTGGTAGGGAGGAGTTTAATTTGGGGCTAGAGTAAGGTGATGGAAACAAGATGTTGGGAAGTGGCAGAAGACAGCTGACATCTCTCACTGGAGGAATCATGATGTTGAACTGAAGTCTTGCTTGAAATGAGAGGAAGGGCTGGAGGTGGCGTTTGAGGATGGAGTCGCGTGGGTTCAGCTGGCTGGAGGGGCCTTGCCTGATGACAACCCTCCTGCAGCGGTGGCAGTCAGACGCGGTTTCTGATCCTCACAAAGAGAACTGATACAGGCATGATGGTCTTGTGGAGCTGAGACCTCGATACCTGCAAAGAGCTGTGGATGTGCTGTCAACCTGAGTAAGCTCTTACACCTGTTGGAAGTGCCTGGATGTTATTTACAACTTACCAGTAGTTCTCAAAACAATTTACCAAGGAAGCAAATATTGTGATCTTCACCTTGTGCATGAACAAACAATGGGCTGAACAAATGACAAGACAGGATCAATCAGCCACCAGCTAAACCTTAAATCCAGATTTCCTGCATTTTAGCTACTGGTTATTCCATTGCATCATACCAGTTTTCTAACAGCTTCTTTCTCAGCCTGTTTTGAGTGCGGCATAAGACCTGGGGCTGAGGTTACTCATGTGCCTAGAAAACACCTTAGCGAACAATTAGCTTGATACAAACACTTCCAATGTGTTTCCTTTCAAAATCAAGTCTCAAGGCAACCTGTTTCCTTCCTTCCTGAATTTCATGAATTATGCTAACCAGGCCAGTGGGGATCAAAGCTATTTTTAATTTTTTGTGTGTGTGCAGCAGGCAACCTGTATGATGTTAATGCATCTCTTGCATTTACAGGGTGTCTGAAATCTCTCGTTCAACATAGTGACTTGCAGTAAATCCAAACTGAGGAAAAAATGGAGTGCTGTGATAGCTGTACTAAGGAAATTTTTCTGCCTTTTTTCTTTTGGCACGTTTTTAATGTTGCAAGATGGGTGTGTAGCTGTAGTCATCTTCATTTAGGAAATAAAGATGCTGATATGAATCTGAGGTGTTACCAGCTGGGGATTTTAGTCAACTAGTCAGGTGCAATCAAAAGGAATATTCATCTTTCGTCAAAATAAAATTGAAAAAGAAAGCTCTTTCACTTTAAAAAAAAAAAAAAGGGGGGGGGGGTGAGAGGGGGGAGTATTGTGGCAAGATGTTCCTTTTTACCCTTAGTGTCAATCCATAGTGTGTCAGGAAACGTGCCAGGGAACAGGGGAAGTGCTAGTGAGATACAGATCTCCCTGACAGGCCTCAGAGTATGAACATCTGCGTGACTTGGCAGAAGTGGGAGATAGGATCTTGGTGAACTAGTGCATTTTTGAGACTTCTGGCTGAGTGCCTTCTTCTTCCAGTGGACTCACTTCTAGCAGGTAGATGGTTGCTGCTGCTATCCTTCAAGTCCTGCAGCTTGAAACGTTTCCCGAAGTCACATGCAGGAGTGGCTGGGTTTGAGGCAGGCTGGGTGATGTTCTCACTGTCTGCCAAAAGATGGAGGCTTCCAGCACAAAGTAACTGTAGCGTGGTCACTTCTGGAAACTGTAAATGGCACCGACTGGAATTCAGTCCAGGATTTTAAAGCTTTGTTGTGATGCCCACTCGGTGGGGAACCAGGCTCTGACATTGCAAACTGACAGCCTGAACGTTTCCATCCTGCGATAAGCGACAACAGCGCTACGGTAACAGCTCTTGCCATGAGAGTGGGAAGTTCCTGCAATTACAGCAGCTTCCTGCCATCCCAGTATTGAGTTTTTAATGGCACTTCTTATGCTGAACTGTGGACTGAGTGCAATTTGATGGTTGAAACTTGTCCAGAGATTAAAGGAACACTGGCACCGTTACTATTTTAATCTTACTTGTAAACTAGAGCAAACGTCAGGTTGTGTGTTCTACGCGTGATTTAGCAACCTGCTAGTCTTTTAATTATCTCCTTCTTAATTAGATTGGTCTGATTATATGGTATTTGAAATAAGTGCATGTTCTTAAGTTCTTGGGGCAGTAGCTTGTGGGGAAAAACTTTATTGCTTTTCATTTAACAGGTGTTTTGTCTTTAATGCTGAAATATGGGAACATATGGTGCTTTTTCTGATGTAGCACTTGTCTAAATATCTTTGCTTTAAAAAAAAATTTTTTTTTGCAGAGCCATATAATTTTCTCCTGTAAAAACATTCCTAATGTATTTATAAAAAAACAACCAATTATTTTTAAAAAAAAGGCATGGGATTATCATATTTTTGTCATTTTAAACTTTTACTGGATGATGGTCAGGAAATTAAACTGTGAACCCCTGAATAAAAAAATAAAAAAACACAACTAGTTAAAAATGTAAGGGGTGTACTAAAAAAAAACAAACAGTGATAATTGTATGAAAAATTAAAATAGTTTCTCAAAACAACTCCCAGGTATTTTGAAAGGGTCAGCACATCAAGGTGCAGTCCCCATCATATTACTTTTAGTCTGAACTCGTGGGATGTCCCCGTCATATTACTTTTAGTCTGAACTCGTGGGATATCACTGACAGTCAGTAAACACAGAATCCTCTAACACTGTGTCCAGACTATACACGCGGTAACTGGTGCATCTTGTGTTTTGCCTTCAGTTCCGTGAATACGCTTGCCAAGTGATGGCGTTTCTTGTGCCTGAGCCAGATGAAGCTTGAGTCATGAGCGTGCATTTAAAAAATACAAACTAGCAACACCTTAGTCTATATACCAAGAAGAAAACTGAAAATGTCTCTAAGGTTTAAGACCATGACATAGTTGAAAAAGTTAGAGGAACATAAGAACCAGGGAACTTTGTACATTGCTAGGCTGCTATCTAGCATGAGAGAAAAGGAGTAGGAGGCTAGAGCCTGTTAAACTTCTTCCTAAAAATTGGGCGGAGATATTTCTTGCATGGAGTTACACAGTTCTAAAGCTACTTCTTACATAGTGGTGGGAGAGGAGGGATGCTGATTTGTGTGGTCCCCGTGAAGGAAAGTAAGTTCAGGATGTGGCTACATGGTGAGCATCACCCGTGTTACCTGTGACTCCTGGGAATGCTCCAGGGTTGGACTGGTGCCAGGCTGACCGTGGGGGGCCTTGTGCTGCCCCGCTGCTTTCCAGCAGCGAGGTTATCCAGGAGCCGACAGCTTGAGCACACAGAGATGGGGCTGAGCAGACTTTGGAAGACAAACTGCCAGAAAATCTCCTAGCATGCCTCCTAGCAGTATGGGCAGGCTGTATGAAGCCAACACGTGAAGCTCCGGTTGGCGCCTGGAATAAATGACTCCTTGCTTGTTTTAGGAGCCAGGGAAGCACGTCAGGTTTCCTCTGTGCTGCATTGTAAACGCTGAACCAAACTCTGATCTGTAAACCTCAGAAAACACAATGGAGGGTGAAGCATCTTCAGTCTCCAGGAAAGGAGAGAGCAAGCAGCTCTCTTGGCTGTGTCTGGGGAGCATGGGGGCAGAGAACTCTGTTCCCCAGAGGGGTTACTCATGGAGCAGCAAGTGCACAATTGCTGGAAGCGGAAAGGAAAGAGAAGGACGAACCGAGCGGGATCTCCTTCCCCTCGCTCCTGAAAGCAGGCACTGGGTTCAGAAGCTGATTGCCGTCTCTAGGGAAATGCCACTCGTGTTAAGGTAGTCTTGTAGTTGCTCAGAAGAGGATTTGTAGTTTGTATTTCTGTTTTATTTTGTGTTGTGAAAAAGAAACTAGGCAGATTCAGAGTTCTGCTAAAGAGCGCAGAGATTGCAAAGTGAAGGATTTAAGGAAGGAAAATGTCATAATCCAGTTACCCAAAGTTGGCTCATGCTGCTGTGGATTTTGATGAATTTGTGCTGTTTTTAACAGCGTCCCTGCTTTCAGAAAATGGAGATTCAGGGAAGCAGGATTAGATTATAGGGGCAACCAGCACTCCAATATTTCCAAACTTGAAATTGTAAGAAGTGTTGTAGGTAATGGCTACTTATCTGTCACTGTTTGTGGGTGATAAATGAAACAAAGGGTTTTCTTACAGACTATGCAGGTCTTTTATGTCAGTTGCAGATATCAAAGTGATATCCCACCTCCCTTCTTCTGCTGTCAGATGAAAAATAGATGTATTATAGCATCTAACAGCCATGATGTAGCTGCCATTGTGGTAGCACTGACCCTGGCTGGCTCTCAGTGGGCGCTCAGGACTTTTACTTCGATGGCATCTCAGAGCTGTCTGGGGCTTTTGGTGTCTTGAGAACTTGATGGTGCCTACCACAGGTCTGCTGTAATGACTGAGACTGAAGAAGTGTGACTGCACGTATTTTAGCAGTCCTAGCAGCTGGTACTGTAGAAATGTGAGTTTCTTTTTATACACCATCTATTCCTCTAGCAAAGCTCTCTGTAATTCCCCTGCATATTGGAAGGCAGAAGTCGTTATTAATTTTGTAAACAATGGCTGTCATGACATCTGTGAAAAGTCTGTGTTAGCTGAAGGACTCTGCTACTGGATCTGAGCTTTCTTACTTAAAAAAGGAGACAGCAAAATATGTTTCCTACCCACTTTTAACTAAATTAATCTTAATTTCTGAAAGCCACTACTAGGAGTCCTTTGATTATTGCTGCCAAAAAAGCAATTACAGTAGAGCAAGTAATTGACTAACATTGATAGAGAAACTAGCACTGTAAAGTATTTTATCTCTTATACAGGGCAGACGGTCTCTTGTCTCCTTCTACAAACACAATTTAGACTATCTGCAGGTAAGAATGGGGGTAATCCAATTATTTGGATTCTCAGGTTTGCTGCTTAAGTTCTCTTATAATTTGTTGCTACAACAATATGTACTCTTAAAAGTTTGTCAGCTCTTTCCCTTTGAAGTGCAAAATTTTCTCTGCCTGCTTTAATCTGGCTGCATTTTACTTAAGATTCAGCCGCGAAATTGGACAGATTCAGCAATATGGCAGAGAGATTGAGTCCAGCAGTACGTAAGGGTCTAATCAAGATTTCCAGTGGAAGATCCAGATGGCTTTCACTGTGTTGTTCTTTCACCATGGTAGAGCTGCTTAAAGGCTTAGTGATGTGCGTGTCAGTGTAATCAGAATGATCCATCAGGCCAGGAACAATGCATGTTAGTCTGAAGTAAAATGTAGCTTAGTAGATGTGTTTGGCTGCAGCCTTTTTAACATACTGCATCTGCTGCTTCCATGTGCAGAGCCTTCTATCTTTGGCCCTGCATTGTGGTCCTTTCTGTCCGGCTGTAACCTGCTGTGCTGAAGTGGTGCTATTGACCTGCGTAAACTTTCCTGTGTCTTCCTCCTTGCCAGTACAAAAGCAGCTTTTGCTGACTTGAGGACTTGGTCTTTTAAAGGGCGAAGTATTCTTCATTAGACCTGGCACTGCAAGAAATCATGTGCTTCAGGGAGCTAAAGAACACCTAAAGTTCAGACCATGTTGATAAGTAAACTTTAATTAAATCTGGGCTTAGAAACTATGCTTTGGGCATTTCAAAAGCTTATGTAGGTCAAACCATAGATAATGTTGACCAGAATCCTCAAAAAGAGGAAAGGTCTGGCCTCGTGTTTTCTTCCTGCAGCACAACGCAGCGAGGGAGGGTGGCAGTGCCTGTGGAGGCACCGCTTCATGCTTTCTGTGCCACGTTTTTTGGTGCCTGTAGTATGTTGGGTGAAGCCTAGGAAGAAATAGGATGAACTTCTTTTGCATGCTGGAAAAAGATTAGTGTGTGTGTCTTCTGTCTCTCCAATGCAGTTTGTCAGAGAAACTTGGGATCCTATCCAGACGCGGTGTGACTTTGTCGTTCAGGCAGCACTGCGCCTGTTCTCCTGAAGGCTGCCTTTCACCCACACCAATATTGCTGTAAATCTGCAATATTGCTGTAAATCTGCAAGTGGCTAAAGGGATGAGACTCTAAAATGCTTGCTTACCCTTGATCCACCTTTGATAGTGGGTGGAGTATTTTTTGTAGCAAGATGGGGATGTAGGAATTCCTCCTGGTTCCTCTTGTTTAGTCCTTGTCTAGCAGCCACTTAAATGACAGAGTGCTGTCTGATTAATGTACAGTCTTCATTTGTGGCAGCATGAAGTCCCTGTGTATGCCTGTGCCTTAGCCCTTGGAAACAAACAAAAAACCCTGTTAACTGACTGAGGGAAGAAACCGACGATTCATTTTGTGTGTACCCTTACATGGCAATATTTATTAACTTAGGGGACCACTTGCTTCAGTTTAAATCAAGTTGAAAATGTTCACTCAACTGTGTAAATACGATAATAGATATACAGATGGATAGTTGTATCAGATTAAAGTAAAAGCAATGGATTAATTTCAGTTATAGAGATTGTTGTGCATTGCTCGATAGTTGTTGAATTAGATGTTGCATAGATGCGAGGCCCCATTTAACTAACATGTAAAAATGCCATAGGCACACTATTTTAAACTTCTGCGGTAGGATCTTGATGTGCTTGCTGCTGATCAAATCTCCAAGACACCACGTGGACCTGCTTTCACAGGAAAATAAACAGGTGTGGGCAATATTCACCTCGCACCCTCTTCCTTCCATGCAGTGTATATGCTGTCGTACAAACCTCCAGGTAGGATGTGAGCTACTTCTTTAGGAAATTTTAAGTCTATGTTTCAAAGGGACAGGTCAAGCACAAGCGTGTTAACGCATAGATTATATTGTAGCTGTTCAAATATACAGGCTGAGAGTCAACAAGTAGAAGAGAAAGTAGGATTAATACAAGAATGTTGCCAGTCTATTACTATACTGAGGGCCGGAAATAAGGCCTGCTCTGTGCAAAAAATTAGTATTACGAACCTCTGTGAGACATTCTTGCTGTACGCCAGGCTATGTCTAATGCTTCAAAAGAATAACTGTATGTGTGTAGCACTCAAGCTGTTATGTTGTGAACTGATTATGTTTCTGGAAACTGGAAAGATGTTTTGCCTATTTCCTTTTGCCATTGCTTTGGTTACAGCAAAAGGCCAGCAGTGTTTGCTTGCCTGGGAGATGATGGCACACGGATAAGATGACTTCTCGAGGAAATGCAGATTTTACTCAGTGGTATATTAAAATATTAAAAGTCACAATTACTGTGGATGGGATTTTGGCCATGTGGTTTGGAGCTTTTTCCTCTTACACCAAGGAATTGTATGAATTGTTTCACTGCTTTTCAGGAAACTAGAACTAGGTAGAGAAATGTGGTGGTGATGGTTGCTGTTGAAGGTGTGGAGAGTGGGATGTACAGGATTGTGCAGCCTTCAGATGGGGTTCTGCTGTGCTGCAGCTATTTTTGTCCCTTCAGATGAGGTTAAAGTCAGCGCAGACTCCCATTGACTCCTGTTTCTGCACAGCTGGCCTGTGAATAGGCATGAAGAAAGCCAAATGAACTTCTACGAGGCAGCACAGGGTAAGAGGAAAAGTGATCAAAATCTTGCAGTAGATGAAAAGCCTTGTAACTCCATGTAGATGAAATCAAGCATTTCTAAATTTATCAGAGGCTTTTCTGTTTAAAGCTTGTTTTTTCTTAATATATCAGACTGAAAAAGCCAACTGATTTGCCTGTTTTCCACAGCCACGTGTCATACTTGAATATTCAACTTTTTGCCTAAAACTTTGCTTCCCACAGTAATTGAAGTAGGACAAATCCATGTGTGTGTAATGAAGGAAACAGCTGGGGCTGGAATAAAAGCTGAGCACAGTTAGGCACACGTAATGCATCCTTTAGAACACAAACAGGGGATTCCTCAAGAAAAGAATGGCCAGGAAACCATGGGGAGGAGGGACAGGGGGATTTAGAAAATGCTGAAATTGCTTTTATTTCATTTTTGGTAGGAAGGAGAAAGGGATTTGAATGAGAAATTGATTGTACACAGTTTGATCCTCTTGTAGAAATACTGCCATTGATTTCTAGAGGAAGAGGATGTAGCTGCACTGTATGCCTATGATTCAGTTCTTTTCTATTGATATAGACTCTCAGATTTTTTTTTTTTTTTTTAAGACCACCACAGAAAACAACCAAAAAGACCCCACAGCAAATTTGGACCTGGTGCTTAGGGACATGGTTTAGTGGGTGACGCTGGTAGTAGGGTGATAGATGGATCAGATGATCATGAAGGTCTTTTCCAACCCTAATGATTCTATGATTCTACGAAATAAGCAAACAAAATCTTCTGGATTGCATGGAGATGAAATTAACTCTTCCTTCCTTAATATGATTGCTCTGCCAAAGCCATGGGGGATCAGGGGAGATTTGCCTTGAACTTTAGTCCTCAGACCTACCTCAACTTTGCTGAGAAGTTCGGTAGTTGGAAAGGTTTGGTCATTTTCTAAAAATCCAGTAGATCCATGAAGCTGCGACTTTCTCGACTTTCTGATTTATTTTGAGCTCTGAGGAATATAATGTGAAAACCTATGCAGGTTCTACTAGCTGGCCAGAGACTGCAGTCAGTTCAATAAAAGGCACAGCTAAATTTACCATGATTAAATGCTGCTTCATGCATGGACTAGAAGCTGTGGTCTTGTGCTGTTGATTTGATGATTTATTACCTTTAAAACTGCAGAAAAAACACGCGGAATTCGTTTTTGATGGATTATTCATGTTATCACCTGTTTGTACCCCTTGGAATCTCTTATACAATCGATAAATGTTTTTTTAAAAAATCCCTCAAAAATAGAGATTTTAAAGTTGTGCCTTTCACAACCAGAATGCTCCCCTTTTTCCCCCAGAGATGTTTTCCCCATGTCTAGTGGCACACTACACTGCAAAAGATGTTTATAGCTGCCTTCATGTTGGTTCAGCCAAGTCACTGGTCTTACCCTTTCATGCTCTCAGGGGATGACTTGAGCTGTGCCTAGGTCACTCCCACGTGGTCCTCTCCTACCCTCTGCAGTTTCCAGCCTCAGCCTTGCCAGGGAGCCCACTCATCGTGCTGTGCCCACACCTGGGCTCGCTCAGCTATGGGGTTTGCAGCCCTGAGTTATGTACCTGCACTTACCTTTCAGCTGCTAGGGGAATAACCAGGGCTGGCATTATCAAAGACTGGAAAGCTCTGGGGAGAATCCAGTGCAGGATGCAGAGGGGAGGAGTATGTCAGAGCCATCCTCTCTCACAGACAGACAGCCATGCGGTGGATGTTGGCTCTCTGGAGGGCAAATGCCCAGTGGCATGGGTCTTGGGGGTTTCTGCTGCTGTACAAGAGACGTGGGGTTGACTCTGGCACTGTGGGGATTTGAAAATAACTGTACTGTTTCCTTAGTGGGTTCCTTAATCTATGTAAATGTATACAGCCAGTCTGTACTGGAAATCTCATTCTGGTAATCCTGAATATACAAAATGAGCTGACGATGTGCATTGGATCCTGTAGGTGACCAATGCACGTTGACCTTGGCAGGGCAAGAAACAGCTCAGCAGTTGAACAGCTCAGCAGCATCAGGCATTGCACTTGCAGTTGTCTACTGATGGAAGCATCGGTGTCAACAGGGTTTGGAAATCCATGGAGTTAGGCAGCACAGAGTAAAGGCTTTGACAGTCTCGCTAGCACCTATGTGTTGGACTTAAGTGACAATTTTCAGGTGCTTAGTGGCTTTGGTCCTTACCCTACATACATCTGGTGAGCCAATGGCTTTGCTGTGGCCAGAGGTTGTTACATAATCCTGCTTCACACAGGCTCTCATGCAGTTCCAGGGTGGCAGAAGGGCTCAGCGCTGTCTTAGCTAACAAAAGCAGAGGCTCAGTGTATTTCTTTCTTTATTTTTAGATAAAAAGCTAGACTTTGCAAGCAAGGCTCTTCTCATTGTTTGTGGGATGAGCAGGGTCAGTCTGGGTTATTACCTGGATTTTTAGCCTTCGGAAAGAGCACAGTGTTTTTTCTTTTTATAAAGGAAGTGATTGGAAAAAACATCTTTTGAGTCAGTCATAAATACTGTCAGGGACAAGGCTGAAATATTAAGCTGAGATTCTTTCTACTTGTTTTTGAAGTCCTGAAGACCAAGAAAATCAGTTTTTCCAAGGTTCTTCGCAAAGTGAAGAGAAACTCTGCTCTTCTGTCATCACAACACCTATTTATTCTCTTGATCACAAATATCTCTTATCTCATCTTCTTGCCCCTGTTTGTTCCCAGTACCCTGCCACCCTTCAGCATTACATTTTTGGAGGAGAAAATAGGCTTAGTTACAAGCAAACCTGCCTGCTGAGGATGGAAGAGATCTGAGATGATTTCCTTTCTGGGAAAAAGTCCCTTCTCTGAGCTGCTTTTTCTCTTGGAAATGCTGTCTTCTGTGTTGAAGATGTCACAACACATCTTTAGAAAATACAGAGCTAAGCAATTTCAAAACACATCTTATAGCAGATCTCTGCCTCTTGTGGCTGGGAAAGTGAGTAACTATCAGGTGACTGCAACTCCCCGTACTCTGATTACCTGAGAACAGCGGCAGTGCCCTCAGAGCTGCTCACCGCTGATTGCTATAAATTTTAGATAACTAGCCCTGCAGAGCAGCAAAGCAGCAAATGTTCTGCTTGATAAAAATCCATTGTGGTTATTCTTTGTAAGTCTCCCTGTTTTGATATCTGTCATCTTGGATTTATCAGGATGATCAGTGTTTGGACTTGCATACTTATATCTGGCTGGACTGGCTGATGAACAACTGTGGTCATGGAACAGACAGTTTCCTTAAAGGGCTGTTGGCATCTCAGCCTTCACCCTTGGAAAAAAACAGTGTAAAATGTGAATGAATGTTGATGTTGCAGTAAACATGGGTTTGTTTTCAAGGACTAAGCTTTATGCTCAGTGTAAGTCATAAAGCAATGTTCTCAATACTGACTTTGGGAGTGTCAAGTCATCAAACTTCTGTTACGGAAAAATTGTTTCATACTAGACAAATGTCTCAGGTCAAAACAGCTGTCTTCATCTTCCTCAGCAGCTAGACCTACGCGGATTCCTCACTGGCTCTCAGAAATGTTCCTCCTTTGGCTCTACTGGTACGTACACAGCACTGCATGGACCTAGTGGAACCACCTGGGCCAAATGGGAGACCTGTTCGCCGTTCTCCCCAGCACGGGGGCTGCCCATGCTTCCTGCCGATGTTCTGCCCTACTGCTCAGGAGCTTAAAGCACAATTCTTTCAGAACCACCCAGCATTGGCTTTGCTCTCAATAGTGCAACATGTTTTGCTGTCTGCTTTTGCAAATGCAGCCATAGTTTCTCTTCAGTTTTCACTTTCTTGACAACATAAATAACTAAAAGTTTATCTTTTTATTACTGTGAATAGTAGGGATTTTTTTGAATAATGCTGAATCTCATCATAGATTTAAAACAGAAGCTTATTGTTGGTACTAGAGGAGACACTAAGAGTTGTTACTCTGCTTTAGACAGGATCCTATGACCGCTCTAGGAAAGTTTGGATGGAGGATGATCAAACTAGCTCTCTTGCAGAAGTGTTTGGTGTGGCAGACTAGGCTTAATTTTTATATAAGACAACAAGGTTTGCACTTAACTCTATATGTTTCGCTTTAGCTTTTGCCAACTGAATGACAAAGGGATGGCAACAATTTTGTAAAGAAGTGATGAATGTCTGTCTTGGAAATCCCAAAGAAGTCTGGAACAACTCTGTTGTGCATGAAATCACTCCGTCTCTGCACCTGAAGTGGCTGACGTGGTTGAGTGGGAGCTTTGGTTCTCAATCTGGAAGCCAAAAAAGCTCTTATGCATGAAGCACCCCAAAACACTTGACTACTGAGAATTAAGTAAAGCAATTGATTTTGTGGCGTGTGTGTGTGTTTTTTCTTCTTTTTCCTTCTATATTCTTTACATTTCGTTAGGGAAACCAAAAGAAAATCCTTTCCCAGATCGGAGATTTCCCAGGTGGGGAGTGTCAGCAGGAATCGTAAAGCCTTGTGAAGGGCAGAAGGACAGCGGAGAAGTGCCAGGCATAGTTTATAGGCAGTATTCCTTACACACAATGCAATGAGTAGTTAAAACAACAAACAGATGTGCTGTTGAGGTTTGAAGATGCTGTACTGGAGCCAAGAAAAAGGTAGAAAGCTGGGAAGCACTGGTGCATGCTGATGGTGACTTTTGTCTAGATATAAGACACAATTAGCAGGTATTTTGAAGGTAAATAGAGATTGCAGAATGTCAGAACTTTAATCTGCTCATGAAATTTATACCAGGGCTGTTTAGAGTTATGTCAAACGTGCGGGATCTGGAAACGCATCCCGTGTCAGAGTGCAGAAGATCAGTGTTCTCTTCAAAAGTCAAATTCTCGTGCTGAGTAAAAGTGTGAGGGGATTACTCGGGGAGAGACAGGCAATTGTACTAAGTCAGTAATTGCTGTGGTATCAAATGCTGAATGCCACTGTCTGGTTCTAAGTTCTAGTGATGGTTTGGATGTCGTGTCAGAAGAGAGAGATCAGAAGGAAAGTGTCCAGGAATATGTTGCAGTAGTCTAGGTGCTGACACTATTTTTGGAATCTTTACACTTGCCTAGGCAGTATCTTGATTTCATCAGGAAAGACTGATTGTGTATAGGGTTTTGCAGTGAAAAGGGAATCATGATGATGTTTTTCTTGAGGCCAGTTCTCATCTCACAGACATTTCTAAACTTCTCCTTTCTCCAGTAAGAGGTGGGTCTGATTATAGGACCTAGTTTAATTCAGTAACAGCTGGAAAATAGTGTTTTTTAACTTATTAACACATTTTTCTTGCTGCTTTCACTTTTTCTTTTATTTTCTTCCCAAAAGAGTTTTAAGAAGTGCAACAACACTGTAGTCTGTAGTGAGGAGGGAAGAAAATGATTCCTGACTAAAGCTGTGAAAATTAAATATTTCATTTTCTTCAGCAGTGGTGAGAGAAGGACCTTGTGAATGTGAATGCAGGGACAATCTTGTGAATGCAGGGCCATCCAGCCCCTGCAGCCACAGAGACTGGGTACTGCTTCGTGTTGGTGGTCCAAATAACTGAATAAATGTTTTAAAATTTTAAGGGCTGGACGCCAAATTCTTAGCTAACGTAAGGTGGCATATTGCAACAGACTTCTGATTAAGATTTTTGGCTTAGATTTTCAAGTCTTCAAGCCATTTCATTCGTTACATCAAATAATGACAGCTCTTGTAAAAGCTGTAGAGATTCTGAAAGATAGCAAAGATACTATCCCAGTGATGCTTAAGTTTTTCTTTTGTATTTTTTTTCTGTATCCTGACTTGTTAATTAAAATAAGAGCAAAGTTTAGCCAGTAAGCACAATCAGTGTATGTTATGTAATTCATGGTACAGACTTGAGCAAAGCTGTGTACTGCGCAGTAGATCTGGCTGCAAGGTGAGGCAGCAGGCACCCGGGGCCAGAGGCAGCACTGTCACTGCAGTCAGCGTAACTGCCTTAACCTTCACCTGATCACAGAACAGTGCTGAATGTTTTGTGTTTTTTTTTTTCTCTTTTCTTTTTGCCTTTTTTTTTGAGGAACCCCATGTGCATAACATAGATCTCGCTAAATTTCAGCATTTTTTTAAGCACTCATTTCATTATCATGGCACCTGGTATGCACAGTTGGCTCCAAACTCTTGCCTGTCTACCTCATTTCTAGAAGTCTATGGAAAAGGTACAGTTTTGGGGCTGTCTCAATAGTGCTGTAGCTTTGAATGATCTTTTCTTAATGAGCTGACAGCTTAAGCAGGGCCACGTGTATTTTATAGTTTGATGCACAAAGATAGCTAGTGGCAAATCCAAAGGTGATTGATGCAGCAGCAGAACTTGAAAAATAAGATGAATTGTACTGTGGATAGAGTTGTCTGGCTTTGAATATTCTGCTTTGCGGTTCAAAGCTAGGGAAATCGAGCTTCATAGCCTACTTCATGGGTTATTTTATTTGTGAGTGAGCAGCTGAGTTGGGACCTTTTTAGCCTGACTTGAAATTACAGCATGGTGATTTTCTGATAAATAATCTGTCTCCTGGCCTTTTCTGAGGCTTTAGGGAAAAATGCAAGCTGCATGTAAAGCTGCAAGAAGAATAAGCTGTATTTCACTTTTGTAGGTTTTTTTTTTTTAAACCTTAAAGGTTTAAATTTCAAAGCTTCCTAAAAGTAGAATTCCCATTATTTCTTTGGAATGGTAAAGGAAACCTTCAGAGAAGAAGCATTATTGTTGGGCTAAAATGGAATATCCAACTTGTTACAGCTGATGGGTTGCTCGCATTAGTCTCTGTCTCTCAGCAGCAGTTTGGGCTTCCCAGGGGTCTGGATGAGAATTTCTGTTCACTTCAGAGCAGGTGAGGGCACAACGCGGATGCCATCACAGTGGGGTTGAACAGTAGGACCCATCTCTTACTTGAAACAGCACCCATATTATGCTGTATTTTCTGTATTTTGCTATTGATGAACATAAGGCTGGCCTGTGACCTGCAACGCGGGTCTCTCTGCTGGCACACGGCTCTCACTACACCAGTGGGTTTCAGGTGAGAAGAAATAGTGTTCCTTGCCTGGACTCCACCAGTCTGCCACCTGACAATCAGGTATTTGTAGCATATACGCCAATGCTGAAAGTGCCGCTGTTCTATCTGGGACACTTCAGTTACTATATTTAACGCTGTTACCTCTAGAGAAAAACTGTGGCTTTTGTTTTGTTAATTTTTTCTTAGCTTGCTCTAAGCTTATGCCACATGTCACTCCTTTCTGCCGCTAGAAAACTACTGCCATATGTCTGGAGGTTTCTAAACAAGAATAAAAGACTTTCAGGCAAGCAATGAGATAAAATTGGCACAGTATAGGATTGAACTGAAAATGTTAGGCTACTGCTATGCCTTCAAATGCCCTTTCACCAAATAAAAAAATCTGTCTTTAAATACATGGTGGGGACATGAAAAGACAGTGGCATTTGAAAGAGAACAAAGAGAACATCTGCAGAATTCACAACTGAGATGTGAGTGAGTACAGGTAGAAAACCCCAATAAAGTAGTAATTGAACAAAGATTTTCCCCAGAGGAAGTCTCAAATACTTGTCCTTCTGACGCTTTTTCTTAAAAAGATTCAAATGTCTTTGGGAGTAAAAACACATTATGGATAGTGTTTGCTTAACATGTGAGTTGTGCTCGGAAAAATTCTGTAGCAAAACGAACTTATTCAGCTTACTTAAATATAGTAAATTTGTCCAGTTCCGGTAGAACTTGATGTAAAGTCATTATATTGTATCAACAGAAATATTAAAAAAGATATTCTATTGTGCTACTGCTAGCAGTCCTCTCCCACTTTCATAAAACTTTCCTTGGTGATGTGAATCGTGTGCTGTTGCTTAAATTCGTGAAGCTAAAGAGCACACAGGTCACCCCCATGCGAACGCTGCACTGTTCAGCTAGGATGACTTTAGTAGGGACACGTGTGGCACTGGGTGCTGCTAGGTTGTGTGGGATTGTGAATGCTAGGGAGCATGGAAATAGGTGTATATTTTGTATAAGCTTTATAGTAGTAAGTGAAGTTCTGGTCATCTCTGTCTCAGGGACAAAAAGGAGTAAGTTGGCGAAGGACGATAAAAAGACTTAATTTTTGAAGAGAGGAGGGAAAAAATGGAGATATATAAAGGATGAGTAATGGCAGAAGACAGATTGAAGCTTTACTTCTCTCCTAGAGAGTGTAGGAGATACTCTCTAAAATATAAAAGCAAGTAATTCAAAGTCCATGGAAGAAATGTAAATGTTGTTTAAATACATAAGTAAAATTTACAACCAGTAGAGGTGGTTGATTCTTAAAAACGTGGTTATAATAAAAAAATCAAATATGAGTGTTGGGAATGTTTGGGGTCAACATAATCAGCTGGAACACGTTGTTCCACAATAAATCTATTTCAGGATTCTCTTTACTCCTGTCTACTAAACAACCAGGTGTGCTCCCTACTACAGGGGACATCTTAACCAGGGGTTTTCTGGCTGGTCTGCAGCATCTTGAACTATTGCATGGTGGAGACTAGTCTGCCTCAGTGCAGTAATTCCTGGGTTGCTGAAACAGCAAATTGATTTGTCCACTTAATGGCTGTATTTACCCTTTTACGCTGAAGCTTCATTTCATACATCCATCAAATGCTTGCATTAGTTATGTTTTTTTTTTTTGTTGATCACTTCAGTTTTCAGAGACTTGCTCATTTGGTGGGGAACCTTGAGTCGAGAGGCTGCCTGTATGTGCAGTGTAGGTGCAGCTAGTCTGCATCATTTGGCTTGCGTGCAGTGAGCTCATCCTGAGGATGCTTTGATTTTTGAAGTCTGTGAGCATTAAATACTGTAGCCTCTTTTAGTGCAAGTGGATGGTTATAATTAAGGGAATTTGCAAGTAGAAAACTTTGTTTAGGCTATCTGTAGAGAAATAACACCATATGGATTGAATCCTGAAGACATACACACATTTTGATATGAAAATGTGACTGAACAGTTAGGAAAGAGATTGAACAGACATAAACACGAAACAAGGATGAGGAAGAAGCCCTCCAGCAGTATCAGGAAGTCAGAGAAAAGGCATTACTTATGTATTCAGCAGATTCAAACAGGGCAGGAGCTCAGGACCAAATCCCAGAGTGCTTCATTTGGGGCTCTGCCCCCCCACCCCTTCCCCTAGTTCCCCAGCAGTGTGACGGGGAGTGCTCTGCAGTGCTGTGTGCATGGCAGCTCCCCCCTATAGCTCTCTGCAACCCCCTATGTTTTTCACAAAAGGCAATGTTTCTTTCAGGACTCTGCCTGACACCAGGTGGGAGAAGGTCAAGACACCAGTGACTGTTGTATCACAACTACGAGTCCAAAGGTGTCGTAACTTCAAATTGCATCTTCTTGACCTGTGCCCTCTGCTATTATGTAATCATAATTTATTATCCCTTATGGCTTGACCTGGAATATCCAAATCTGTTGGTGAGCAGAGAAGACTGACTAGGTTGGATTTGTTCTTCATCTGCTGCAGCAGATGTTGGCTGCTGCCCTTCTGCTGCTTTCTCTCTGGGCTTTCCCTGCTGTATCTGACTCGCATCAGCCTTGTAGGCCTGCAGTTGCAGGACTGCAGCAGCATCCCCAGTGTCTCCAGCACTGTGAAAACACAAATGAATATTGTCCTTTCCACAAAGAATATGTATGCACTACAAGAACAATAAGAGGCGTGCAGCGAGAGCTACACCAGGCAGCTGTAATGATCAGTGTGGTTATAAATACATTGTTTATTGTTTATTTATATATAAATATATATTTTGCATTCTACGTGTCTAGCTAAAATTCCTTTTCCCATGAATTCCCCCATTCATCTCCTAGTCCCCTAGCTGCTTACCAGCTTTGGTGTATTTCATTTTCTTAAAGTGAAAAAAAAAATTAAAAATCAAAAAGGACTTATGAAATGATTTGTGGCTTGCAGTTTCCTGTGGGGTATGGAATTAGGTCATTTGAAGGAATTTAAATTCTTGACTAGAAAGAGGTGAAAGGCTAGTGTTTGCTTCATTTGTCATTTTGCTAGAAATGTAATAAACCCGAGGTAAGGGACTAGGATATTATTGTTCTTGGGTTGATAACAGCTGCATGGAAAGTACTGTTCAATTCTTTTACATTACAGAACTGCCAAATTATAAACAAACTCAGTGGAACACAAGAAGTTCTTATGAATTTTATCTCTTCCACTTTACGATGTGCAATATCCTGCCCTTTATTAAACCACCTAAGGGAGGGACAGTGAGATGCAAGGAGAAGCCTGTTACTGTTCCCCAAGGCCTACTCTGTCCCTCACTTATTTAACTTCTCATTTTTATGAAAACTAAACTCTCTCCTCTGGATGTGATGTCGTGCTGTCTGACACGTGTGCACACAAACTCCATGCAGAAAGCCCTGTAAGGAGTCGGTAGCTTGTCTGCCTGCACAAGGCAGAGCCGGCTCCTGTTCAGCCCCCCAGGCACACACTTCTTGGACTCTTCCTGCAGGCCTCTGGCGGTGAGGGTTGCAGTTTGCCTGGGCGATCCATACCAGGGCTTTGCTGCTCTCCTTACAGAGCTGCAGGGAATGGTGAGCTCTTCGTGAGCTTGCCGAAATGGTTCAGAAGGTGCTTGTTTGTTGAAAGGCGAAATCTTCCTTTCCCCTGTGCTGGAAAGTGATTGTGGTGAAGACTTTTTATATACCAATTTTACATTCCCTCTTCTTTAAGTACACTTATATTTTGTGTGTCTGTTAGCACGTTTACACCCACACCCTTAGCAAGTTGGGTGTCAAATCCCCTAATCACGGTTAAAGCATGCAGCATTTCACCAGTGCACTTCTGCAGCCAGGTGTGGTGGTGGCCTCTTCTAAGGTGCTCAGTGGCATGCAGAGCATGGCCAGTTCCTTGTTGTCTGAGGGACACGGTGCTAAACCCTATTTCTGCGTGGCAAAAGGGGTAACTTCTGTGTTCTGCCTGTTAGCTCACATCTGGGGGAGAAGTCTGAGCTGGAGGCTTCACCTTCACCTAGAGCCAGAGGAAAGATGAGCAGCGCTTTGCATTAGATTCTGGGTCACAGTTTTATTCCTTATTATATTTTACTTCTTAGGTTATAAATTTAGAAACCCATTAAAGTTTTGTCCTTATGGATTAGGCATACTTAGAGCAACTATGGGATGTTCTCTGAAGGACATGATAGAATTGTTGACAAGATTAAGGACATACTCAGGGTGTCATCCAATGCCAACAGAAGTTAGTGAGGAGCCTTCACTGGCTACTCAGGGGTTTGTCTCTGGCATTCAAAATGTTATGGGAAGAAAAAAGCTTGTTTTATCTCCCAGACAAGTAATAACTTATTACTACTTTATAATAGAAACTATGGGCATTGATTTCCCATAGATTTATGTGTGGTGGTTTTTAAGACTAATTTTTATAAATGGTTTCTGTTTGCAGATGTAAGCAGTCTCTTCTTGCAGGGTCAGTACAGCTACCATTAAGCAAACATTTGTTATTAGCAGTTTTTTTCTAAAAGCTTAATTTTGCTTAAGCATTTGTTTTCAAATCAGAATATCTGAAAAATTGCAAAATGGAGAAAAAAAAAAATCACAGAATTGCAGGGGTATGAACGGACCTCTGGAGATTATTGGGTCCAACTCCCCTGCCAAAGCAGGATCCCTAGAGCACATTGCACAGGTAAACGTCCAGACGGGTCCTGAATATCTCCAGAGACTCCACAACCTCCCTGGGCAGCCTGTTCCAGTGCTCTGTCACCCTCACCGTGAAGGAGTTATTTCGCAGGTTGGTGCGGAACTTCCTGTGCTCTGTTTTGCGCTCTCACAGAGGCACAAGCAACATCGCTTATTGGCCTGGCTCTGGCCAGCGGCAGACCCTTCTCTAACGTGGCGCAGTTTCCGGATTCTTCTCGTAGAACCCACCCTGATGGCCCCCCCGCTACCAAATCCTTGTCACGTAAACCCACTACATAAGGCAAGAGAACTTATAAATGGTTTGAAAGAGATTTATTGCAGCATGACTGAAAAGGAGGAGAAGAAAGAATTATACATGGCACCTCCTAGTACAAAAAAGACAGAGCTCTCCATGAAATGATCGGTTGGCAGATTGAAAACAAACAGAAGAATGTGCTTCTTCACACTTCACGCAGCTGAGCTGTCGGTCTGGCTGCAGACATGGTAGATGCCAAAAAGTGCCGCAGTGAAGAAAGCACCCAAAGATGCACGTTGAAGAAGTCCTCAAGGGCCGCAGTGAAGAAAACAAACAGCTGCACGATGAAGCACTCCTCCGGGCCTGGAATGAGAGAAAAACACCAAATGTTAGAAGCTGAAGCACTTCTCAGGGGCAACAAGGTGAAAACAACCAAAAGCTCCATGATGAAGCTCTCCTCAGGGAAAACATGGTGAGGAGAACCCCAAAAGCTGGACAGTGCAGAACTCCTCAGGGCTGCAGTGAAGTAAACACCACAAGCTGCACGCTGAAGAACTCCTCTGGGTAAACATGGTGAAGAGAACCCCAGAAGCTGGACGGTGCAGGACTCCTCAAAGGCTGCAGTGAAGAAAAATCCAAAAGCTGCTCGACAAACCAATCCTCAGGGGCCGAAGTGAAGAGAACCAGAAGAGCTGCATAATGAAGAACACCTCAGGACCGTAGTGAAGAACACACCAAAAGCTGCACACAGAAGCACTCCTCAGGGGCCACAGGGAGAAGAAAACACAAAAAGCTCCACGAAAAATTACTCCTCAAGCGCCACAGGGAATGGAGCTGAATGGTGAAGCCCACCTCAGGGGAAACGTGGTGTGGGGAAAACCCCCAAGAGCTGCCTGATGAAGAACTCCTCATAGGCCGCAATGAACAAAACACCAGAAGCTGCACGCAGTAGCACTCCTCAGGGCCTGGAATGAGAAAAAAAACCACCAAATGTTAGCAGATGAAGCACTTCTCAGGGGCAACAAGGTGAAAACAATACCAAAAGCTCCATGATGAAGCTCTCCTCAGGGAAAACGTGGCGTGGAGAACCCCAAAAGCAAGACGATGTTGAACTCCTCAGGGCTGTAGAGAAGAAAAAACCAACAGCTGCATGATGATGCATTCCTCCAAAGTCCCAAAGCGAAGAGAACCCCAAAAGCTGCACAATGAAGAACTCCTCAGGGACCACAAGGTGAAGAAACCACAAAAAGCTCCACGGAGAATTACTCCTCAAGTGCCACAGTGAAGAAAATGCAAAAAGCTGAATGATGAAGCACTCCTCAGGGGAAATGTGGTGTGGAGAACCCCAAAAACTGCATGACGAAGACCTCCTCAGGGGAAACGCAGTGAAGGAAACACAAAAAGCTGGACGCAGAAGCACTCCTCAAGTCGCAGTGAAGAAAGAACACAGCAAAAGCTGCACACAGAAGCGCTCCTCAGGGGCCACAGGGAGAAGAAAACACGCAGAGCTGAATGGTGAAGCCCTCCTCAGGGGAAACGTGGTGTGGGGAAAACCCCCAAAAGCTGCCTGATGAAGAGCTCCTCAGGGACGTAGTGAAGAAAACTCCAAAAGCTGTTAAGAAGGCACTCCTCAGAGGCTGCAGTGGAGAAACACCAAAAGCTGGACGATGAAGCACTCCTCAGGAGAAACGTGGTGTGGAGAACCCCAAAAACTGAATGACGAAGACCTCCTCAGGGGAAACGCAGTGAAGGAAACACAAAAAGCTGGACGCAGAAGCACTCCTCAAGTCGCAGTGAAGAAAGAGCACAGCAAAAGCTGCACACAGAAGCGCTCCTCAGGGGCCACAGGGAGAAGAAAACACGAAAAGCTCCACGAAGAATTACTCCTGAAGCGCCACAGGGAAGAAAACGCGCAGAGCTGAATGGTGAAGCCCACCTCAGGGGAAACGTGGTGAAGAGATCCCAAAAAGCTGCATGATGAACAACTCCTCATAGGCCGCAATGAACAAAACACCAGAAGCTGCACGCAGTAGCACTCCTCAGGGCCTGGAATGAGAAAAAAAAAACCACCAAATGTTAACAGATGAAGCACTTCTCAGGGGCAACACGGTGAAAACAACACCAAAAACTGCATGATGAAGCTCTCCTCAGGGAAATCATGGTGAGGAGAACCCCAAAAGCTGCACAGTGCAGAACTCCTCAGGGTCCACAAGATGAAGAAAACACAAAAAGCTCCACGGAGAATTACTCCTCAAGTGCCACAGTGAAGAAAATGCAAAAAGCTGAACGTTGAAGCACTCCTCAGGGGAAATGTGGCGTGCAGAACCCCAAAAACTGCACGATGAAGACGTCCTCGGGGAAACTCAGTGAAGGAAACACAAAAAGCTGGACGCAGAAGCACTCCTCAAGTCGCAGTGAAGAAAACACCAAAAGCTGCTCCAGAAGGCACTCCTCAGAGGCTGCAGTGGAGAAACACCAAAAGCTGGATGATGATGCTCTCCTCAGGGGAAATGTGGTGAAGAGATCCAGAAAAGCTGCACGATGAAGAACTCCTCATGGGCCGCAATGAAGAAAACACAGCAAAAGCTGCACACAGAAGCGCTCCTCAGGGGCCACAAGCAGCCCACCGGCCGCGCCTCGCCTGCGCGCCGCCGTCGTTGGAGTGCCGCAGCCCCAGCACACCCAGCAGCATGTCACCCACCCTGGCCTGTGACACGTGTGCTCCCTCACAGCCAGGCGCCGCCCCATTGGCCGCCTGCCTTGGCGCCTCTGGGCACAGCCAATAGCGAGGCCGCTGGCGCTTGTTGCTAGGCAGCATGGAGCTGTGGCACCCAATGGGCGCCAGGAGGCCGCAGGGCGGTGCCGGCCTCCCAGGGCTGAGGCCTGGCGCAGTGCCTCGCAGGAGCGATGAGGCCTCCCTGACACCACCTGCAGCTCTGCCTGGCCTTGCCCCCCGGCCCTCCGAGAGGCACATTTTGACCGGAGGAGCACGCAAACTGCTCCAGCAAGGTGGCAGCGGCATTGTGCAGGGCACACTGACATTGCCCATCCATAAATCCCTCCTCTGTCCCTGGTGACACTGAGTACACTGCCCGCTTTGCCGTGCTGCCCACAGACATGAAATTGGGTCCTCAGTGTCCTGAAAGGGTACAAACCAAAGCCAGTTCTGTTGACACAGCCCACAGGACTAAACTCGGTTAAAACCATCCACCGTGAGAATACAAATCTCTTCCTCACCAAAACGCCCCAGTGACAGGTAGCTTTTGCATCAGCTTCTTGCAGAACTGGATCTTCAGTGTTCGTACAGTTCTGCAAAGCTTCCGCTCCGCAAACTTTTAAGTCTGTGGACTTTGGAAGGACCAAGGCCCCACTATGCAACTCGCCGTTAGATGTCATCTTCAAAACCAGGGGTTCTTATTGATGCAAACCAGACCTAGAAAGGCTGCATCTTCCTATTTTCAATTTTTAAGGGTAATCCAACTTACAGAAGACTGTGGAAACATCACCCTCAGAGCTTGGCCTGTCAGCCAGTTCTCAACCCTCGTTACTGTCCAGTCGTCCATCTCACACTTCCTTAGTTTTTCTAGCAGTATGTCGTGGGAGACAGTATCAAAAGCCTTGCTAATGTCAAGGTAGATGACACCCACTGCTCTGCCCCCATCTACCCAGGTGGTGATGCCATTGTAGAAGGCTACGAGGTTGGTCGAGCATGATTTCCCCTTGGTGAATCCATGCTGACTACTCCTCATAACCTTCTTCTCTTCCAATTGCTTGTAGATGGCAGCCAGAAGAAGCTGTTCCAAGACCTTTCCAGGGACAGAGGTGAGAGTGACTGGCCTGTAGGCCTATATGTATTCACATACTGGCCTGTGGCCTGTATGGAAATCCATATACCGTTCAGATACCTGAGAAATCTTTGGGAATATTGGGTTAGTGAGTATCTTAAAGATATGGACACTGCTCTACAGTTTGGATTATCTCACTGTAAATATGATCAAATCCTATTAATTCTAAAAATTCTAAAAATAATGCATGATGAGAAATGGAATGTTATGGGAAAAATACAACTGCATGGAATAAATGGGTCTCTTAAATAATTATACATACACATTCTTGCATTTACCTTACCTGCCTTGAATCCTTATTTTTAATTTCACCTCAGGCAATAGAGCTCTCTTTTGCAGTTACTTTTTAGACTAACACCTTAGCCAAGGGAATGAGACAATTATAATCTTGAAGTCCTATTTCTGGAGGTTTCTAACTCAAACACGGAAACGTTTACTCTCAGGTGAGATCTGCTGCATGAGGTACCTGGCAGGGCCTGGCAGCAAGGTTATCTGTTCCATTAACTGCTTGTCGGGTTGTGTGAGCACCTCAGAAGGGGCTTTTCCTGCTTCAGTTTTGTGTAGGACAGCAGCAGGGGAGGGCGATGGCTTGCTTACTGGAAATACTGGTGTGCTGCTTCTGAAGCCTTCATCATTAAGGTTACAGCTGGGAACGCAGCTACGGGTGGGAGATGCCCTGATGGTCTGAAAAAGACTTTCACAAGGTAGTCACTGAAACAGAGAGATTTCTGTCCACCTAGGGCTCTTTGGAGCTATGGCTGGTTCCAGATGTTGTCTGTTCCACGAGATGCTTTGTAATGTATTCTGCCATCACAATGTACAGCAGACAGTGTTTGCTGAGAGCTACTGCATGCAAACAGCTATGAGTCTGCAGGTCTCACTGCTTTCTAAGTGCCCCTCATTTACCTAACAGCAGTGTAAATCCTCATGCAAGAAGTTAATAATTATTACTTAATAATTATTATACGATTCTTACAACTGTTACCTTTGCCACATGGGAGTCCAGTTAGTTCTGTGAGAGTGGTAGATAGCGATTTCGGCTTTCTTCCATCAAAGGGCTGAAAGGGTTCAGGAGCCTGGCAGAGGCTGAGCTTCCCAGACACTTCTGGAAATCCCTTACTCCTTGACCCAAATGTTGTGAGGAGTGGCATCTTGGATGTACTTGAATGTCTGGGTACTCAGGATTGCATTCTGATTGCATCCTCCCATGGCTAGAAGATGCTTTTGAAAGAAATTGGGATTTCTTGAGGAAAAGGGCTTTGTTCAGGGAGCTGTGATAAACAGCTAAACCTTCGTGCTCTGAATCGCACCTGTGAGTGCATGTGCAGGATCAGGTCCTGAGTAAAATGAGCTCAGCAGAGGTAAAGGTAGCAGATCTGATCCTTGCTTATGTTTAGCAGAACTGCTACTTTAAGTCATCTTTAAGAAAACCCAGTGTTGCAGTTCCAATGTGTGGTAGCTAGTGCATTAAAGGCACTACTAGAAACTGGTAGACTGTGTTGTGAAGGTGAAAGTTGTCTCCTGTAAGAGCTTTAGTGCTTACTGCACTGTTAAGGGTTTTTAAAAAAGTATGTGATGCTGTTTTCATGCAACTTATTATTTATTTACAGTGTCTATTAATCTCCTCTTAATTATTCATGTAATTTAAATTTTACATGTTACTGCCACAAGATATAGCTACCTTTTCCATAAGAAACCTTGTACTGTCATGTATTATACTTCAGGGCAAGGTTAAGACTCAGTCATTATGCATTATATCTGGATTTAAGAAACAGTCACAAATTTCAGTTCTCTCTGTTCATCCTCTTGGCTTTCACATCTTTCATGACTTTGTGAAATACCTGGAAACTGCAAAGTTTGCGCAGGTTTAAATTTACAGAATTGTTTAAGCACTTCACATTCTTATATGCTCATTTTGTTTCAGTGAGCCTTTACATCTCCATGTAACTAAAGATGTAAAAAATTCCAAGTTTTCATCTGACTCCACTCAGTTCAGGAGGGGTCTTCCCTGCTGGTCTTAATGGGAACAGAGCTGTCACTTGGCTGCCTTTGAAAATCTGACCCATAACTTATTAAACAACAAATTCCTGTCAGCATTTGCACTGGATTTGCAATGGATGGCAGCATTTACAGTGGGTACGTACAGCATTTATGATCTAAAAGTGCCCATTAGATGAATCGTTGCAGAAGTGGAAGAGTTACTGTTAGCCTCAGCTGGGCTTTGGCTGCTGGCTGAGGCATGGCTGTTGAATTTTGGCTGGCTGCAGCAGGCCCTTCCTTAGGGAGCTGGTCATGGCTGCTCGCTGCCTGCATGTTGCCCCAGCCAGCGTTGCAGCTCAGCTGGACCAGGCTCTGCATGACAGGGAGCACGGGGCAGCGGTTGCCTCTGACAGGGAAATGAAGAGGTCCTGCAACTTGCACAGAAAGATGCATCAGCTGGGGGTTAGCACCCACGCTTCCTGATGCTGGCGGCAGTTTGTGATCCCTGTCCTTGGCCCTGTCACTTTGGTGGGGCTGTGCTTCTCGTTACAGGCTGGAGTTCCTCTTACAGTGCCTGCAGCAATCACTAATGTAGTAGCTGTATAGGAAAATGCAACTCTGTGTATATTGTATACGATATTTGCATAACTGGAAGTGAAAACCAAGTTGCTGAGCTCTCACTGCGCCAAGTGCAGGTGGTCCGGCGGTGGAAAGGTGCCTGAAGAAGTGCAGCGTACGTGATGTGGCAGGACCACGCGAATCGTACTGCCGGGTAAAATAGTTTTGTTCTGTGTTGGTGGAATTCGCTTCTTAATGTTCTTCTATCTGCTCTGGGAGCCCAAGTCAGTGCAGTTAAAGGAAAGGTTACAGCCTGGGATGTAGTCATCTTGAGTTCCACCTCAGTCCCGCTCTAGATGTCTAAATCTGTTCTGAATCTAACTTGAAACCATAGGCACATGTAGGCAGGAGAGGCACACTGTGGCAGGTGCACGTACGTCTATGTCTCTCTTAAAAAGCATCACTTGGTGCTTCAAGGCTGAGCATGTCAGGTTCCTCCCTCGGGAAGAGCTGCGTCTCCGCTGGGTTCCTGTTGTCCAAGGTGCAGTGGCCGTGGGCAAGGCAGCTTTGGTGCAGCTGCAGCCAGATCCTGACCTGGCAGCACATCCTCTGGGGCAGCTGAGTGGACAGCCTCCCATCATTTAAGTCTCTGACTTCACTTCTGCTGTCATTTGAAGGAACTGCTATTTTTTTTTTCTGTGTTTTGTAAGAAGTAGAAGCCTTTAAAGGAAAATTCAATAAATGCTTTCTTCCTAGGGTGGTAAATCAGTGAGTGAAATGAGCTGAGGAGTTAGAAGTGCTCTCTCTGGAGGTGGGGAGAGGCCCCAGGGAGGGATGTGGGCAATTCTGCGTTGAAAAGAAGCATTGAATGGTGGGGATCCATTCTCAGTCCCAGTGCTCTCGGCTCAGCCTGCCTGACATGCGTGGGACAGAGGGACATGCGGCGGGGCTGGGCAGTCATTGTTTTTCCCTGAGCTGCACTGAAGGAGGTCCTTCATGGCTTCCTTCTCCTTTTATTCCTTCTGCACAGTGTAACGCCAAGAAGCATGACGGCTTCTTGTAACTCCCGTCTGGAAGTGTTACTTCTTGCTCCTTAGCAGAGCAGACAGACGTGGTTGGAGCAGATAGGTAAGAGGGTATTCGCCCAACATACCCCTTCACAGCTCATCAGCTGCTGGTGTTCGATCTGTGCGCATGTCCAATGCTCAGTGGCACAATTTTCAAGCTAAAACTTCCATGTTGGGCAGAATTTTGCTCCCTGAGAAATGGCTCTTGGGTCAGTGGCTGGCTGCAAGGAACACAGAGAAACGATCAAAACAGCAAAAGTGGCAATGAGAGGCCAGATAAAAGAATTAACAGACCACGTTATGGCGCAGTACAGCCCCTTCTTACACTAGTATTAACCTGAAAAATAGCAGCAAAATTAAGCCTTCAGAGTGAAAAAGCATTCTAACTAGATCTGGAAAATAATCTTGGCTCCGATTGTGTTAGCTTTGCTAAAATCATTGATCCACCCTTGAATGTCCTAAATTTACAGCCATGTGGCAGGTTTTACATGTGAGAGAGAACCGTTGGATGGAAATGAAAGCACCGTGGAAATGCTGGGATGAAAATGCTGGCGTGCAGAGAGAGCAGCATTATCCATAAGCGCTCTCTTACGCGCCACTCCTCTTGGTAAGTGGCATATCGTGTGACTGAGGCTGGCATAATTAAAAGAACATCTTGTGCAGATCTTCAAAATACTCTTATGAAAAATCCGTTTGTATTCAGTGTCAAATATTTGATTATCCAATACTTCTGTAAAATGCTGAATTCATTCATGGGAATTGGCAGTAGAGCTATTCTCACAGCAAATACAAGATCTGCAGCATACTAATATTGAATGGTACATATTTTTACGAGGTTAAATATAGCTATATGAACATTCAGAAGTTTCTGTGTGTGTATGTTAGAACTTTGAAAAGGGCCATGAATGGCACATACGGAAACGGGACTTTTTTTTTTTTAAACTCTTTTGAAACTTCTCCTTTGACTCTTCTTTGCGACAGGATCTAACTTCATTTGAATGTAATGTTTGGTTTATTATTATTTTTTAAAAGCGTGCTTTACTTAAATAAATCTTCAGACCAAACTCATCATTCATGCAGCCTCAATCTTCCTGCCTCTTTTCAAAACATATTTGTCTTTTACGGGTTCCCCAGCTGCAAAAATACACAATGTGAATGTCTGCTGCAGGGTCAAAATGATGCTTCTGTGTGTGAAATTTGACAACATGCATATTTATCCAGCTGATAAACATGTCAAACAAGAGAAATGTTTGACAAGATGGTAGGAAGTAAAATTTTGAGGACATGGAGGCATATGTCCACTTTTACTGTTTTTCCTGGGCTTTCAGTTGTTTTTGTTGGCATATCTCTAAGTGTTCAAGCAAACATTTGTGTTGATGGATGATCTGAAGATGTAAGGAAATCACGGTGTAAGGAAAATATTAAATTCTCAGTCTAGATACTGTGAGACACCTGCATTAGAGAAAACAGGGTAAAGTCAGAAGACTTCATTGTGGTCCTTAGCGAGAGTTTCTTCAAGTAAACAGAAAAAACTGAGAAAGAAAGATTTGCTATTTACCATTGCCTTTATGAAGAGAGAAATCATTTTAAAAATGCATATATCATTTGTTTCAGTGTAATGAGTAAAAACTGTATAAATCTTACATATTTTATTATTATTTAGTTATAGGGGGAAACAATAATTAACCTATCTTGTTAGCATGAAACAGATTTTTTTACTAGAGACTCTTCTGCTGGGGATAGCAATCTTGCCTTTGATTATGTGCTATTACATTATGAAAACCTCAGTTCAGTCAAACTCATCTTTCATTCAACAGATTTTCAATTTAATGTGGTATGAGCTTATTGAACTTGGTATGAAGATTGCTAAAGGTGACATTTCAAATAAACATAATTTTTCTGCAATCTCACAGAGAAGCTAGCACAAATGAATGACAATTGTGAAATAATCTTGCAGTTAAGAAATATGACTTGTAAAATTTGGTTGTTTTGAGTAGCAACATTCCTAATTTCTTTTACGCTTGATTGACTTTTCTATTGTAGTTCACAGGGCCAAGAAGACTTGATTATAGTATGAAACAGTTCACCATGCTCTGTTAAACTATGCTCTAGGTAAAAAGTGTTTAAAGTCTCTTAAAGTCTGTAGCATCGAGAGCCGTAGGTGAAACCAATTGCTGGTAAAAATGTAAAGTTACAATTAGTAGGTAAAGGCTAGCATTTGGGAAATGACTGAGCACGATGAAAATACCTACCGATCCAATAGTATAGATTGTAGCTTGCTGGCAGAGGGAAGGAGATGGTCCTGGGAGAGCTGCTCCCAGCTCTGCCCTGAGGCTGCAGCTCACAACTGCTAAGTTGTTTCTTTTTACAGCTGGGAAGGAGGTGCCAGGGAGTCCAAATAACTGTCCTTCGTGTTGGGCTTCACTTTAGGTATGTAAATAGGTTAATACGTAAATTCTGCAAGAGAGGAGTCCTGCTTCTGCTGGGGCTTACACGTCCTATTGAGCTATGGGTTGCATTTGAACTCGTGCCAAGTTGCAGAGGGTGGTTGCAACAGCCTTCCTGAAATATATATATGAATATACACCCTTAATAAAAACATAGGTAGTCCACAAATACACTGTTTACCCATGCATTTCTGCCAGGAGTGCAGATCACCTCCCCTTTGCTGGCTGGGCTGCGTTCCCTGGCTGTGTGTTGTGGCACCAGGTAGCTCCTTCCCTTCCTCTGCGCCCAGCTGAGCAGCAGCAGGCTGGGTGAGACTCGTGTTTTGTGCCTTGTTACGCTGTGTTGGAGCTTGGGTCTGCTCTGATATCAGTCATCTCGAAAGTTATACGACCCATTTTAGTGCACTGTAAAAACGGAAGCGATTAGTGGCAATACACCCTGCCAGGGTGGCAAAGCAGCCGGTCAGAGATACGCATCAGCGAGGGGAAGTAGAATTTAAACTCCCTTTTAATTTGTGCTGAGACATTAACTGTGAATTATGAAGCAGCATTATTTAATGAAATATGTGGTCTTTAATTGCTTGGGTGTGTGCATACTTAACATGTAGGGCAAAGTAAGTGGTGTATCTGATTGGATTAGCGGCAGATTCAATCTAGTGTGTGACACTGCTGATTCAAGTCTTTTTGATTTAGGAACAGAATGACTTTGGCTGAACTGTAGGTTCTGTGGGCATAATGCATTATTTCAACAGGGAAAATAACTTAATTTGAGAAGTGTTGGAATATGCAGTATGGATTTCTTTTTTCCAGAGTATAGGGAAGCTTTTCTATGACATGTGAAATCTCTTCATACGTGATCCCCAAGATCTCCATAAGGAGTTGCAAAGACATTTCCCCAGTATATCAATACTTCCTGTATAATTTGTGAAAATGTGATTTTTCCTTTATATTTATCAAACCTGAATCAAAAAAACAGATACCCTTTTTCCTGTAAAGACATTGATCTGAATCAGCAAATGTTCTTATGACATGAAGATGAAAGATTTTGTAAATTGGTAATAGAAATAAATAAATGTAAAATCAGCAGGAGGTGAACTTCAGTCTTTACTCTTTGGAAAAACATCTTGCCCCTTCATGAATATTTTTAATATTGAAAGACAAATTGAAACTGTCCTGCATTAGTCATAGGTCAGTGTGTTAAACTCTATCAAACAGTGATGTGTCGTTGACTAAAGATTTTGGAAACGTGATGTGAATCTTTCAGCTGTACTCATCAAAATACCAGAGGTTAGGTCTGGCTAATGCTTGTCATCAACACATTGTGCGGTTGCTGACTGTGTGTGTAGATATATATATAGTTTTCTTTTTCGTCTTTCTGTGTTACTGTGAGAACTCAGTTGTAATAGAGGAATCACCAACTTACGTCTCTGACACTGTTGACTAGGTCTGTTAAATACCCTGTATGCTAATAGTAGTATTTTTAAGAAAACATCGTGAAATGTCACTTTTGGCAGTACTGTGACTATTGTTGCAGTAATTATGGTTCTTAATGAATGTGAGGTCATAAGAGCTTTCAATGAAAAACACTTTCAATTTTTTTTAATGTATTTATTTTACAGTTCTGAAATGTACCTAGTTGGCAGCTGAAGAAAGAAGCTGGTTATGTGGCACCAGCAGTGGGTCTTATTTGGGCTTTGATGTGAGGTAACGAAAAGCAGGATGTGGCATTGCATAGTCAGCATTTCTGAAACAAAATTGGCTATTGCCAACATTTAACATGTTTAGTAGCAGATGCTTGGATGCTGAAGGGATTGTAGACTTTCTTTGAAGGTAATGGATGACTTGAAGAATACCATCTAGAAAAAAAAAATCACTTCTCTTTACATTTACTGGGAATTCTTTACTGTATCATAAGAAACATTGTGTTCGTGTTAAGAATAAGGCATAAAGATAAGGGGATTTTCTGAAAATAAGTTTACTGATTATTACTTATTTCCTCTGATTATACTTTTTTCCCAGCAGGTCTGCATTCCTCTGACTTCCACAATAAGAGATCTGTCTCACTCGTTAGTTCAAATCAAGGTCACGTTTCCTTCCCGTCTCTCTGCCTCCTTCCTTTTCTCTTTTCCCTTCTTAAACCTTCAAAACCAAGCGCGAGCTTTTTCCCTTAATCTTTTTTTTAACCAAAGGATTCAATCTCTTTGAGACCTGACCCTTTAATCTCATATTCTTCTAAGACAAAGCAATGACTTCATGTTCATGTTTAACACAAGTATAAGCATTTTGATCAAAATATCTGTGTCTGTGGCAACAAATGGAATACCATCAACAGGCAGATCTGGAAGCTGACAAAAGGCTCTGTTCATTACTAGCCTTGTTTGTAAAGAAGCTGGTGTCTGTTCAGTGACCAGTCTTGAATAAACAGGTGGTCTTTGATCCTTTCTTGCCCTGCAGCAGTGCCCTGGGAACAGGACCATTGCCCTGTTTGGTGTCCACTTGTGAAGTTTTTGTGTGAAGCTCAGGGACGCATGAGCTGTTGCTGTATGTTGTGTTTCTTCTCCATTCAGCTGAAAGTAGTGTCCTCAACCATGACTCCATCATGGTTAGATGGTGTCTGGACAAAGTTTTGATGTTTAGGTGACGGGGGTAAATGTTTCGTGTTGCCCAGAAGCCCTAATTCTGGTTATGTACAGGCTCTACCATGGCTGCCAAAGTCCTACACCTGGCTAAATCTGGTGTAATGCTGGTGTAGGAGCATGGGCATTTCCTCTTCCTCTGATCATGGGAAGCTGCCCTTGGAATGGGTATTAGGGAGAAGTCCAGAGTCTGTGGCCTTTTAATGACCTCCCTTGGGTCGCCACGTGTGGTCTGCTGCCCTAGCACTTTTCTTGCTGTCCCAAACAACGTAAATCCTTCCCGTGCTGCCTGTGGAGCCGGGCTGCTGGTCACCATGCAGCGAATGCGCTCAGCAAAACTCAGCCAGCCGCGTCGCTGCCGCTGCAAGCATTCCCTTGACAAGGAGTGGAGGAGAAAGCCGGGAGTGTTGCGAGTCATTGAGCTGGAAGGACTCTGTCCCCAGATGTGTCTGTAGCAAGCAGGTGTGCAAGCAGGGGATATCGAGGTGGGAAAAATGTTGACTTACTGTGACTTTCCAGCCCATGGTGGCTTAGGGACGTGTCAGCTGCCTTTGGACTTCTGCCTGTTAGTAACAATGGGACTTAACCAACCAACCAACCAAAAAAAACCAGAATGACAACAAAACAAAACACATAGAAAGATAGTGAAGAAAGCAGATGCAGTTCCCCTTCCTACTCTTCTTGCTCTACTTGCTGCCCGAGTGCTGTAGGATACCAAACTCTGTCTGTGTCTGATGAGGAGCACTGGGACTTTCTGCCGGTGCTGGGCCCTGAGGGTGCAAGGGAAGGGGCTTGCAGCTACCCAAGGAAAGGCACTTTGCTGTCTTGGGGAGCACGGGCCAGCTGGGCTGTACAGGCAGCGTGCAGCAGAGGGGCAGGGAACCTTTAATGTCTGCTCTGCCCGATGACTCTGCTGCCGCTGCCCTTACTGCGGAGCCTCATTGAAATGTGTTTATGCTGCAGGAAAGGCACATTTATAATTTTCCTGAGCTTCTGGCACATTTCCAGGAAGAAATTGTTTTGTGTGTCAGCTGTTCCTGGAGCCAGTATGTCGTTGTCGCTGCTATTAAGAGAATAGGAGGGAAGGAGATTCCTTTTGCTCTCCTGCCCCATGCTTTGAGATTTTTTTAAGTCTTCGTTAAGACTGGAAGTTACTGTTGAGTTCTTGCGCACGGCGTGATGTAAACGAAGCGATAGAGGTTGGGCAAAATACGTTGTCTTCTGCTGTTTCCGTGGACGTGAAAGCAGGGCTGTCCCGATGAATGGCAGGAAGTAATGCAGATGGATTGCAACTGCTTGTCATGCTTCATAATGCCACGGAAATGGAGAATATAAACCTTCTGCAATAATTTATCAACTCTGGTCTGGTCTTACATTTACATCCCAGTCCCATGAAGAATGTTGTTCTTAATTCTGGTCAGATTGTTTTTCCATTTTTGCCAAAATTTTAGGTAGGAGAAAAGGCTCAAAACCTTCTTTTGACCATATCCACTTCCAGCAGAGAAAAGGAAACTGGGCGTTCCTGGGATTATTATCGAAATTCCTCTGCCTCCGCAAGGCAGGAAGCCGGACTGCATTGTTTCAATGGCATTTTTCTAACCTTAGAAGTCTGTCTGTATTTCTCAGTTCTCTTCAGAAATTTCAGGATGCTGTCTGCATCTTGTTACAGCAGCTACCCTGACAGCTCATTTAGGGACTTACTCTACCTTCCTTGCCCTCAGCACCACGGTATCTGAGCTCACCCAGGGTAATGTAATAGTAGGTAGTCTGGTTTAGTTGTCTTTTTAATAAGAATTGCAGTGGCCACAGATATGTAATATAATCTGATTTGTAATCCCCCCAGCTGTTTTACCTGTAGCTTTCTTTCAGTCTATACTTACAGACACATAGGTCTTTTATTGCACAGGACTCTGAAAATAATTGTATCTTTTTGTCTTAATTCTGGAAAGTCTCAGGAGATACACTCCTATTTTGCAGCTGCTGGGAGAGATGTCAGTATTTTCTTCTCTTTCTTTGGCCTGTTGAAGGAGCACACTTTTAGCTTTTGTAATCCTATTAAAAAAACGACCACAGAGCAACAAAAAAGACAAAAACCCTAACATCCCAGCCTTTGGAATGTGGCCTGGATGAAATCCCGATAACTCTCAGGCAGAAAGGAAACATAAAGACATGCCATCACGCACAGGTGCGCACGCAAACATGCAGCGCTGACCTTTGGGGTCTGTCTCATCGTTCTGCTATAGTGGGCAACAGAAGGGGGACGCGGTGCTGAGCAGGGCACAGCAGCGTGTTTGGGGTCCCAGGGCTGGTAATGAGCTGCTCTGCCTACATCTCAGCGGGGTTTCCTTCTCACCTGGCAGTTTCCAACAGCCTGCGTAACCAAAAGCTGTGCTCAATTATTTGTGTTTGAGGAGAGGAAGTACGTAAACTGCTTTCCCGTTAGTGAAATAATTGGGAAGTAAACCAGAGGAGACCTTGTCTGAAATATTTGTGTTTTGTTCAGATGATGTAGATAAGCAGCTGTGAGAGCTCTCAGGTTTGACTGCTATGTAAACCATTCAAAGCTCCGCGTGGATGTCGGAGCCGCTGTACGACTGAACAGAGTGCTCTGTCCCCGATGAGAGGTGCAGGTGATTTGAGAGCCTGCAGAATTACCGCAGTTATTTATTTACCATTTTCATGTTCTAGAGTACCTCCTCTATTTGGCTGATTTCATCCAAACCGAATTAAATGGCACTTGAAAGCTAACAAAAGGAGCGGGCGAGGCGCGACGTAGCATCCCCTCATATGTTTCACAGGTGCGGCTCGGAGGGAGCAGTGCGCTTCCTAACGGCCTTGCCGGGCGCTGGCAGCAAGGGCAGAGGCTGTTCTGTGCACGGCTTACTTCTGTCTGGGGCTGCTTGGAGGTGTCTTTGAGTTCTCTAAATGTTTTGGAAATGTAGTAAAGTGAAAACACTCCATTAGCCTCTTCATGATATTCCTGGTTAAGCTGTAGTACTCCAGAGAAAACGTGGTGTTCTGGTGTCCCACGTTCAAGGTTTACAGAATTAGGGCTGCTGAAGGGAAGCTCACGCTGACATTTCAGGTTGCTTAATAAAGTGGTAGCGCTGCCGGAATTGGCTGATGAACAACATCAGATTGCTGAGGATCAGATCCTGGTCCTGCTGTGGTTCAAGGTGACTGCACTCGCACGGGTGGATGTTGGGCTGCAGGAGCTCTGTCAACAAGGCCCTGGCCGGTCCTTGTGCTCCGGCTTCAGGGTACCTTCTTGGGCTTCCTCCCTGCCTCTGCTGGCTGTTCTGCAGAGCCTTCTCTTTCTTCCCTGGTCTATCTTTCAGTCAAATGGAGCACCCTGCTCTCTTCCCACCCCCCTCACCCCCTTTTTTTTTTTTTTAGAACACCAGTCTCTCTAGCAAAGCATGCCTGTGCACCCTTGCAGGCTTGGCTTTTGCACAGCTGGAGCCTCTGGTCACTTTGGTTGTTCCCAGGTGCCCTTTATGCAAGAGGTCTGACCCTGCCAGCAGTGGGTGCTGTGTGTACCCTCAGGCTCCGTGGTGCCGTCCCTCGGGCGCTACCTGGCCGCGGGTGGGAGGCTGAGGCTGAGGCTGCAGGGAGGCTGCTGCATGGCTCTGAGATTCAGGGCTGGCTGTAGCGCTCATTAGAAAGTCTGACTCACTATTCCGATCTGAAATTGTATATTGGCAGAGCTTTTAACACAGCTAGTAAGGCATTCTTGGAAATGTTTACAGCTCTGGCAATAAGCACAAATAGTATGTTTTCTTTTTTCCTTTTCCATTCTGCAATTGAGAATCGAAGTCAGGGCTTCCAGCATCACAGAGGAACATCTCTGCAGTTAATCACTATTTACCAAATACGTTTATCTTGTATGTGTATTTGAATAGTGGTGCACCTTATCATAATCATGATGATGTCCCTCCTCATTTGTGAAGTACTGGGATATGTTTATTTCACAACCACAATATGGTGACAAAAATCTGAGGTCTCCTGTTACAAATAAAGTAAAGGCTTTCTGTAAGCATGTTGAATTCCTTCTCTCCTTTATGGCATACAGACCACATACGGACTTGGTTTTCTCAATGAAGGACCGTAATGCTTGTTGTGGGTATCTGCAAGCTGTGGGTGAGATGGCTGCATATGGGAGAGAGAGCTTCTGTTCTGCTGCTTCAGCACTGATTGAGATCAAATGGCAGAAGCATTTTAGTTTTTATATTTTTACTTTTTCATGTAGTTTGGAGACAAAGTAAATAGTGAGAATATTGGGGATATTAGTCCCTTAGTTTACCTGGTTAATTCATGCAGCTTGACGTATTTTTGGGGTGTTTCTGCAGAACTTTGCTAGTGTAAGTTTACTTGTCATTTGGGTCATGTACTTTGATTCTGCAGTTTAGGTTGGGTGAGCTGCGATGTGGGATATGAAGGCTCTTTGTCCTTGGGTACTGGCAGAGCAGCAGTAAGAGCTGGTCTAAATTTAGTGTCTTGGCATTGTGCGTGCTGCTTCCTTCCTCTTCCTTCTCCTCTCTGACATTGGTTACAGAATTGATTTCTTCATTTGGTTGGGACAGTTATTATCCCTCCTGCGCTTGCTAAATGTAAATGCTACTCTGTCCAGCATGCTGCATTATCAAAGCCTTTGTGCCGTCCAGATTATAGTAGCACAGGAGTGGTTTAGAATGCTTAAAAGTAGGAGAAGCCACAAAAAGTTTGGTAAATGGTTATATTAGGGCTGTATAGAGCTGTTAAGAAGGAGCTTCCCAAACAGTATTGTAAGTGCTTGCATGTTTCCTGATCAGGTGTCAATTTGCAGGTCTGAGTTTGTGAGTGAGCATAAAAGGCTCCTGACCCTTTCGGCAGCTTGTCCTGTACCCGAGTCAGCAGCCTCCCAGGTAGGGGCTGTATTGGGTCCTGCCTGCTTGGATCTCCAGTCCGTGGTACCTCTCCCCTGAAGGCCAGGCCTGCTGGCAGCGCCCTGCACGGGGGAGATGCCGTTGCTGTGCTGGGCTTACACAAGGCAGCCTTACCCTTGCCAGCCTTGCCTCCCCGTCCCAACTTGCCCCATTTAAACCCATACCATTGGTTTCACTCGCACACAGAGGTGCCTCAGCGCACAGTAAGAGTTAGAGAAAAGTGTGTGTGCTGTTTGTGCAATGGCTTAGGTTCGGTGAATGTTCCTGGTTTTACTCTCTCATGGACATCATTTGAATTTGGTTTTGAGTCACGCAGATAGTAACCTGTGAAGAGGGAGTGTAGAGGTTGGACAACTACCTCCTGACTTAAGTAGATGAGCATAAAAAGGATTCCTAGGTTTGACCTGATTTGGAATTTCTGCCGACATAGTTTTCAGTTTTGGCCTACATCACAGATCTGTAAGCGGAAGCCAATATAATTTATTAACTAGAGCTTACTGTGTCAATGCTAAAATTCTTCGCCAAGCTAACTTTTCTACATTCTATATTTCTTTGACATCTGGTGACTTGGGGCCTGAAAAATCGAGTTCTCTGCCCTCAGGAGGGTGCCCGTGAACGTCTGTGGAGAGCTGCAGGGATGCTGAGGGTCCTTCAGCACACGTATTCAGCGCCTGGTCCTCTGTCTTTTGCCCAGACATGGCTGTTGCTGGGAAGCTTTGGATTTTCTCTCATTGTCTGTGTGCCCACCAAACCCTGCTCCTCTCCTGGTGCTGCGCTTGCAGAGCCACGGGGAGCACGGGGGCATAGGTACAAACCCAAGCAGTTCAGAGGAGCCCACGAGGGTTTTACCGGCCGCAAACACACGAGATCGATGCGAGAGCAAGCTACCAGCCGGTGGGAAAAGTTTCAGTAATAGCATAATGGATTTGATTTTTCTCAGTTTTCATCAATAACATGGCAAATGCATTTAGCACAGGCTGAAGTGAGGCTAACAGGATATCAGGCTGGCTAGGGAGAAAAGCTTTGTCGTTGTCACCTCTAGTTTCCAAAAAAAACCAACAAACCAAGGCTAGTGTTACAGCAGACCATTAGCGTGACGGCATTATCCAGCTGTTAGCTAGAGTGCTATGGGTAGCTTTAGAGACGTTTGATGTCTGATGTTTGATGTCATTTTTAGTTGTTCCTGCAGCTGAATCCTCTGGGAGAGTTTTTCAAACTGGAGCTTTCTTGGAAATAGATTCAGCTGCAAGCTTTGTTACACTAAACATGCAACAAAACCTCCAACAAATGCAAAAATAAATCAACAAAGTTCTTAAGTGGAAGCCAATCCCTTATTTTCAGTAGCTCTGTCACAGACAGCATTTGGGTGACCTTAGGGGTGTTCCTCAGGTGACTTTGGCAGGAGCAAAGCCCCCGGTGCTACTGCAGCAGAGCAATGCCTGTGCCTGATGTGAGATATGCCTGCACCACAGCCTGCTCGGCCCCGACCTGCTGGCTACAGCCACAGGCTCTGCTGTGCCAAAGCAGCACCTAAATCCAGCCGAACGCGAACACCCCGATGGTCTGAGTCAGGCAGCGTCAAGGAATCGTTAAAGGCATGGCTAGGGCTGCCTCAAGGCAACAGGGAGTATTTGTTTTTTGCAGTAAATAGGTCATCTGTGATTAAAAGCTGCTGCAAATCAGGAAACACTACTTCCATGTGAAATCTGGGTAAAAATAGCTGGTACAGAGATATCATAATTAGCACACCTATGTATAGTGTGCCCTGAAACGGGGAAACATGGCACACATTGTCTGAGAAACAAAATGAGGTGGTGGGGTAGTACTGCGCTCTGGATGTTGAATTAGCATGTATGCGTTTTTCTGTTTGCAAGGATTCAGTTCTGAAATACTCAGTGAATGAGCTAAGCTCAGTGAGCTGTAGTTTGAATTACAGGGAGAAGTGGGGAAGGGCTGGATCCATAATCGCAGGAAGTCTCAGCTTGGCGTGGGAGAATTTCAGACAGCAGCAGTTGTGAGAAATGCAAACCTTGTCCTAGTGCTCACACTGCTATGTTCGCTGGCATGAAACTTTCCTGGAGCTTCAGAAAAGTTTGCCCAGGCTGCCTTCTTTCTGTCAATGTGACAGCACTAGTCCCAATACTGCTGGGCTGCAGGGGAATTCTGCTGCTCTTTAATAAGAAGTTCTCCAGCACTTATCTTACGTAACATCCCTATTGAGTGTGCAACCACAACAGAAAATCAGAGCAGACAGGGCTAAAAATGACCTTCAGAAGTTGCCGTGTGCCAGTGCTGGAGGCTGGACGCTGTTAGTGTGGATGTGGAGCAGCTTCACCCATTGAGAAACGCAGGTGGAGGAAAGGTGAGTTAGGGTAAAGCCATTAGTGGGGTTTTTCTCACATTCAAAGTAGCTGAAAGGGGATGGATTGCAGTAATAACAAGTTTCAGTCATGAATATTAATATTGAAGTAATTAAATCAGATGACTAGGAATTATAGGACAGGGAGATACTTCACGTGTCATTGAATCTACTCCCCAGTTAGCATGGAAACCCTTTCATAAATGTACGGAGCTGTCAGTTAATCACAGGAGGGTTTAGAACAGTCCTTGCACAGCCTTGTTTTTCATCTTCCATTTGTTGAAAGATTGTTTTGTTTTCATCGCAGGATGCTGGGTGTGGATCTGAACGACCAAAACCTGATTTGATATGCAACTGCCAACACAGTGCAGGGGCAGCAACAGCAAATGACTTACTGTGTCGAAGCTGAGTCTACCTGAACCGAACCTTCATTGTCATACATCAAAGTATCCCTATACATAACATGCTAAATTCTTTGCTGAGGCAAATTGTTGGCAGTTTCACTCGTTTATACCGTGTGTGTTTAAAATATGCGTATCGGGATGTGACAGCTCTCCAGATTCTGGTGACCTCCTTTAGGAACATGAATACCAAATTAGCTGAGCCAGTTGAAGCAGAAGATGTTGACGTTAGCAGAAGCGAGACGGTGTTTGCGTTCTCGTGAAATCATATTTTTTCATTTTCTGGCCATGAGGATGTAAGGACCGGCTGCTGCTTCTCCAGAGCCGCCGTCTGTCCAGCCAAGCATCTTCCATCTGCACTGGCCATAGACAAACAGCAGTGCTCTTCTCTCCCAGTACCTCCAGCCTCCAGGTATTTGGAGGATTTTCTCTGTTTCCTATGGGTTGTGTGGTTTGCTTATCCACTGTATTACCACTTGTCTCCAAAGTTAAAAGGTTCTACCCATTTTTAACATCCATGGAGCAAGTCGCTTCATGCAAACTGACAGGTTTATCCTTTAGAGTTGATCAAAAGGTCTGCGGATACCCCATGGTCAGTTGTTGTGGATCTGAAAACAGAGGCTAGAGGCAGCAATGTTTTTGGAAAAAAAAAAAAAAAAAACAACACCAAAACTGTGCTAACATGAAGATGCCCTAAGCTGGAAAAGTGAGATTGATTGATTGTGGGCCCAGCAGCTCCTTGCCCTCTCCCTTAGACCTGCCCCGAGCGCAGAGCTCGCAGCTTGGCCCCAGGGCATGCAAGTACCCGGCGCAGGAGCCACGGGGTGACAAGGACGGAGCCAGCAGAAGCTGGGGGCTTGGGCCCTGCTGCGGTCCCAGCTGTGGAGGGAATGTGCTGCTGCTCTTCTGGGTCAGTCATTGGCACGGGGAATATGGGAGAGCCGAAGCCTGCTGGCTTACCAGTTACATCAGTATGTTTTAGTGTTGCTAATAATTTGGTTTTGTCATGTACTGTTTGGTTTGTAATAGACAGAAGCAGAAGGTGGCATAATAACCATTATGCTCTTTTGTTATCTGTTGTACGCAGTTCCACATAAACAGCAGAAAAATGAACGGCTTGGTTATCCTGTCAGCTACCGAGCATGCTGCCTCGCAGCCCAGCATCACTTTCCCCAACTGGGCTATCAGGCCTACGTGATAAAAACGTGCTCACAGCATCCTTCTTCTCCTCTGCACAGATTCTATGATGGTGCCTGCCCCAGTGATGACAGTGGTGGTTTCTACTTTCCCAGTGAAAACTCTGGGCTCGTTAGGGAGCACCACGTATCTAGAGGAAAACAGGACCTTGCTTCTTCAAGTAATACGTGTGCCATCCTAAAGGAAGCTCATTTTTTATAACATTGTGTAAGCCTGCTGTCCCAGAACTGACGGCTTATTTGGCAGCACTGGTGGTTAGTAGTAGACGCCCTGGTAAGGCAGTCTGTTTTAGCTGATAGCGTTCTGCTTCTGTAACTCGGCATACTCCACCATCTGAACGCATGAGCACTGCTCAAGGGATCAGCACTTTCTAAACACTGCCTTAATAGGGGAAAAAACAAAAGCCAACAGAATACCTAAACCCAGGGGGAAAAAAAGCATCCTTAGAAACCTAGAGTTTCGTGTGACATCCTCGACCATTCTAAAATAGCAGAGGATAATCTAGCTTAAAGAATGTTACGAATTACTTGATAGATTGAGAGCAGGCGCAGTCGCACAAAAATGGGCAAAGCCAAGGCACAAACATGCCCTTGGCAGCGTCATAAGGGTTTGATAAGATTTGACATAACCTAAAAATATCTACTGGCTTCCAGAGTGTGGCTGTCAACAGAAAAAGAAATCAGCTACGTAAATATTGATGTTCTCTAATAAGCTGTTAGAATGATGGATATGGAGAAAGGGCAGATTGTCGCTGAATTTTCCTAAAAGCAAGATATTACTGTCTGTGCAATACTTTGGAAGGAATTTTAGTTTCAGCCCTGGAATGAAGCACTGGCCAACGATCACATTTTCAGTTATACTCAGAGCATGGGAAGCTAAAGTAGGGAAGTTTGCTTGGTAGGGATCCATTCATAAGTGTGGGAATTGTTCAAAATTGCTGCTTCAGCAGAAGTGCCTAGCAAAGGGAGATGGGAAAGAGCAGAAATAATAGCCAGGAAGCCCACAGGTGGTGAAACTGGTCCTTTGGCTACTGCAGCATCATGTTTCTGTGGTCAGGTCTGGTCTAGATGTTGGCCCAAGTTAGTTGTTTGTCTGTTTTGATGAAGATGTGTTCGATCTCCACGTAGTTGACAGCTTCTGTGCCATCACTCAAAAACATAATAGTTGAGCTTTGGTGCTGTTAATACATATGACGTTCCTCGCTGCTTGTGTTGTGGGCAGAAGAAGCTCAGCACACTTGTGTGTGGAGGTGTATGTGTGGAGGTGTATCTGTAAGTATCTGCAAGCATACCTATGGCTTGGTGTGCGATCTGCAAATAAGGCAGGGCTTTTGTGTACTTGCAATTCTGTGAAAACAAGCGATGTTGGATAAATCTGTTTGGGGAATGATACAACAAAAGCTTTATGACTAATGACATCAGCTAAAAATCATCTTGTTTGTGCAGGTTATGTTTCAGAGCAGCGAATGCCTGGCACTTCGTAGCACTTTATTAAATGCTTTATTGTAAAATAACATTACTGTTATGGATGTGATGCTAAGTTTCTGTACTCTTTTCCCCTTGGGAGACCTTTGTTTTCAGCTCAGATACGTATTCCTGCTGGAGCTGAAGTGTTGCTATCATCAGTTTATTCTGCTTCAGTTTTGATTGGCTTAATTGTCCCATGGAAATTTGCCTGGAATGACAATGGGAGTGGCACCAGGTAACCGTTTCCTGAATGGCAACTTTAAGATCTGCTCTTTATTGCTCCTTATTGGTGTCCAGGCTGATTAAGAATTTGGATCATATAGTCCTTCTTATAAATACTGCTAAGATGCAACATTTTTTTTTTGAAACTTTGTTCTTGCCTTCACTGGTGACAGTGTTTCACTGTATTTTCAATTCCTCCATCTCTTATGTCCTTGGCTGCCTTTTCTGTTCAGTTCTTCCTCTAAGCTCATAGCATCACAGCATAAATATATTAACAGATACTGAAATATATATGCATTTAGTTTGTGTCAAGAATACTCACATAAATAAGGATTTGCTAGATCAAGCCTCTAGTAGCTGACCTAATTTTCAGTTTTAATCAGATTACAAAAGATTTCAATAAATATTTCATGTTTTAGAAGGGTTAACAAGCGAGGAGATTTTGTACCCCATCCCCAGCTGGTAAGAACTGGCACTGGGACGTTGTGACCTGACAGCAGTGTCACTTGAGGAGCAGAGAGAGACCTCAGCTCTAGACTGTCACCACACAAGTGAAGAAACAAAACTGAGGCAGACTTTGCTGAGAGCTATGTGCTGTATGAGGGCTAATAAATGGTAACAGAAAATGACAAAAACAACTAAGAGGTGCAGATGGGGACTTGTGTGAAGAGGGCTGGTGGGCACAGCTGGGAAGCTGGACTTGAGCATGAAGCCCAGGCCCGAGCTACCTTGGCAGCAGCCATGTAACCGGTGGGTTTAGAGATGGCTTGTGCCACAGAGAGCGCGTACTTCAGCCCCTCCAAAAAGGTGGCTCCACAGGAGCCATCTTCTGTGGAAAAGAGCAGCGAGAAGAGATGAGATGTGCTGGGAGCTGTTGCCTTTGCTAATGGCCCTAATAGCGAGGGAACTTCTGCAGCTCCTCCCAGAAGTGCTGCTGCTGGGAAGGAGGCGGATTTGATGGGAGGGACCCTGTCGTATGGAGTTAATTGAATAAGCTGTTCATCTTCTAAGTGCTCATCCAAACGGGGCTTAGTGGCTCTCCGGAGATGCACCCATCACCAGCTATGGAAATCCTTCTGCAGCAGAGCACACAGAGCCTCAGATTACCCCTGCCTTTTGTTATACAGTGCTTTTTTTTAATCCAGTGCCTTGCCGTGTATTAATCATTTTTGACAAATTCCTGTGTTGTTTTCCTGTTGCGTAAATTCCCATGCACTATCTGGACGTGCATATTTTAGCTTACTGCAGTCTCATAAGAGCAGTAAACGACACCTCATTTCCTGCTGCTTTAACTTTATGGGCAGGCTGGCATGGTGATTTAGGCATCGGAGGAAAGCGGTGCCCAAATTCCTCTGCCTGTTTGAACCAGATGACAGCTCTGCTCTGTGCAGCTTTGTAGCAAGGGACAGTAGTGCCCCGATAGCTGTGGATTCCACAGCATTGGTCATCAACAGTACAATTTTACTGTTTACACAGTGGTATGAGCACAAATACATCAACAGAACAGACATCTCGGAGAGGCTGAGGGGCTCCTCGGATCAGGCGTGAGTGCATGGTGGGCTGCCAGCCATGTGCAAGGAGGTAGGAGAGTCACAGCAGTGCTTCTGGACAGAGGAGAGATCTTCTCTCTTACAGGCAGCATGTGTTACTTTCTCAGGCATGTATTTCTTTTAGGTACAGCATTTTAATAGTAGAAACTCTGCGTAATGCAAGAAATGCATGATAAGAAAGCTCTCAGCTGCTTCTAGGGATGGATCATGGACCTACTCTTGGGAAGAAGCAGACTAAGTGTGACTCATTTTCAAGAGGGAAATAAGGCCACTGAAGGAAACACTGAGATGATCTTTCAATACTTGTATCCAAGGGAAGTCACTCTCTGTGATGACCAAATTTCCTGATGCAGGTCAGTGAGGTTTACAGTGAACAGAGGGCAGGATTATTTACACTGCTCTCAAGAGGAGCAGAGGTGAAAATTATCAGGTATCTGAGAGGGAATCTGCTGTACGTACGAGGCAATGCGGTGCAGGCTCTGACACCAGGATACACAAGCAGATCTATGTGGATAATACGAGTTTTTTTCTTTTTGATTTTAGAATCAACCTTGTCCTATGTTAGGCAGCTGGAGGCAAGAGTAAGACAGCTGGAGGAGGAAAATCGCATGCTGCCCCAGGTGGGTGACTTCTGCTGGTGGGAACAGTAGCTGGCAGCTAGACAGCAATGCCTGAGTCTGCGTGCTTGAGATGAAATCAGTATTACGGGTCATTTAACGTTACTGCATTTGAACACTCAGGCTGAGTGTGTGGGGAATCAAAGGCACTCACATCTTTTGTTCATCTTGCTTGTGACTGAGGGGTGTATTTATTGAAGACTGTGACAATACTTTCACTCATTTTTCTCCTTTGCAGGTGTTGATACCTTGCTAAGAAAAGTTCACTAGAAGCCACTACTTATAGTTGAAAATTAATTTAAGCGTTGAAAATTACAGTGATCAGGGCCCTTACATTCTGGTTTTATTGCAAGATCTTCTTGTTATTTGAAATATCCAGTGTTTTTTATAGTTAACCAAAATATTTTGCTGTAAAAAACAAACGTTTTAATAATAATTGAGTTATATTAGCAATATTTTGAAGAATATATTAGATACATAAAAACAAGTCTGAAATTAAATCAGATAAATAAGCAAATCTGAAGTTAAAGGTTTTCCAGGTATGTTTTTAAAAATAAAAATGTAGAAGTTCTGTAAGAGTGAATCAAAGACACTTAGAATTTTATATATATCTTTATGCATATATAACAGTGCGTATTTCTATCATATTTCATTAAGTAATCCCTAGGAAAATCCATAAAGTCTCCAAATGAAGTTGCCCACTGGAAGAAAAAAGTTGCATGTTGTTTAAATCAAACACTAATTTAAATGAAGATACTGGTCTGAAGAACACAAGTGCTTTTTATTGAACTTAAAGTACTGTCATATGAATGTAAAACTCAAGACAAAAGTGAAATGCAGCAAGAAGTAAAATCCACTGATTCAGATTTATTGATGTGTATCAGCCCAAATGCCAATCCATTAGGTAGATTTCAGCCGGGTTAACCAGTTCCTCCCCTTGGGCAGATTTTAAGTCAAGTTTTCTTCTTGCCTGTAGTATGACAATTGGAAGGGCCTCTGTTACTCCTGTTTTGCTCTTGACTTGCTGTGCAACCACAAGCCATTTATGTAACTTCTCTGTGCCCTCATTTGTTGATCTGGAAAAGAAGGACAGAAAGAATAGCTAAGTGTCTGCTATTAACACCTATACGGTCTTCAGTTGAAAGACAAAGGCTAATCCTCAGTGATAAAGAATATTATTTTCTTGTCAAGAAAGGTGTTCAGGGCAAATGTCAACAAACTTGCGTGAAAAATACCACTGAGCCTTCGTTTAGGTCTGGGACAGCAATGGGGGATAAATTGTGCAGAACGTTTCTCTGTGGGCAAAATTTTGTACAAGTGACCTCATGTTTTATTTGCCTAGGGCTTGAGGTGCTCAGGTGGAGCCCCATGAAATGTGTTACCTGATCTTGCCAGAGACTGGGACACCCACGCTGTGGATGTTGAGTTCATTGGAAACCTTAGATGGGGTGCCAAAACCAGAAAGCAGTGCTTGTGAAAATAGTGAAATAGCCCGTGAAAACTGAAACACAAAATGATTGTTGTGGGGCTTTGCAGGGGAAGAACTGGGTGGCCAAGGCTTGCAGACTGCTTTTTGGTTTAGATACACAGGTTGGAGTTTGTCTTGTTTGGTTTTGTTGGCACCAGGATCTGAGGTAGAGTGCTGAAGTTTCCTGACGTCTCCAGACACTTGTTTTGAGGAATAACAAGTGACATCGGCTCACATTGCCTAGCACACCTTACTCCCTGTTCCTCCTGAAGAAAGTCATTGCTTTGGGGAGAGGAAGGAACGCAGACATCAGGCTTATTCTGACTTGGCACTCCATTATGCCAGCATTACCTTTGCATGAGTTCCTTCTGGGGCTTTGTCATCCCTGTGACCACCACCCTGACCAGCTATCAGCTTGTTGGGCCCTGCCACGGAGGCAGGGACACGGGGTGGAAATGCAAAAGCTCCTGGCGCTGGTTCTGCTCCCCTGAATGGGACGAATGGGAGCTCATTAGGCTTCAAGCCAAACCAAGTGCTTTGACAAATCAGCTGAAAATAGGTGACGAGTTGCACAACTGGTGAAGGTTTTTGGCACAGCTCTTACTCAGTTACAGCATGGTGCCTCTAAATGTCACCGGGTAAGAGTGCCATCGGCTGTTGGCGCAGCACCAGTGGTGGCATCGAGGGGCCGCGGGAGGTGCAGGGCTGCTGGGGGGCAGCTCCTAGCCTGTGCTATGCTTTTCTTCTCTCCTCTCTGCTTTGTGTCCTTTCTTTTCCCCCCTTTCTGCTCATGTCACCCATGAAAATGCACCGGCACACTTACTTCAGGTAAACCTCTCCTTTCATCTGCACGTCGCCGTGGTTCTTTTTTACTTTATTTTGCTTTGCTTCTCTCGACCCATACACATCACTTCTCTTTTCAAAACCCCACAGAGCTCTAGTGTAAAGGTTTTATTAATATTTAGTGGCAAGAACATTTCCAGAGGAAATGGTTTTAAGTGGTGCCATCACTGTTCAAATGGGAACTCAGCTGGCTCTGGCCTACTGAAGGACTTCCTTGTCAGGGGAAGTGCAGCACCACCACTCAGCCAATATTTTAGTTTGGTCAGGTAATAGGAAGGGTATAAAATGCACATACCCACTTAAGCCTGTCAATTTGTCTTCCCATGCTACAGAGTTGTTCTGGTGATGGTTTATAGCATAGAAACATGGGTTAGCAGTTGTGAGAAGCAACAGGTGGATGTAGGTATGCTCTGTTGGTGAGGGCAGCGATTAGCTGTTCTTTTCTTCTCTTCCTTTCTTTTCCTCCCTCCCAGATAGCATATAACAAGATGTGATCCAGACCCTTTCAGTTTCTGGCCACAAATAGGGTTTTTGTGCAGGAAAACAGATCCTTTCCAAGATTTATGGTATGCAGCTGGGTCTTCTGGTGAGAATGCCAAGCCGGGAGACAAGGGGCATGGCACGCAGCTCGCGTTGGTGCTTCTCAAGCACTGGTGTGGGTAGCAGCGCGTAGAGGCAGAAGGATTTGAGTGACGTTTCAGTTCTGCTAGACGAATTTCAGGCCAGAGTAGTGCCCCCTGGCAGTAGGGCAGGAACGGCTTCTTGCAGCCCAGGGCTCTGCGGCTGCCTCGAAATGGACACGAAGCCACAGCGTTGCTGTTTTGCTGCTGACATCCAAAAAGCTGCACGATAGTATGGCCAGTGCTGCAGCCAGAGTAGAATGCGGTGCACATTGTAATGAAGATACCCAGCGATAATTAAGAAAATATGTAAGGACCAAACAATGGATTCAGATCCCAGTTACAGCTCCCTGGGCTGTGCTAGAGCTCAGTTACGTGGGCAAATAATTCCAGATAACTGAAAGCAGGAGAGTCCTTCCAGACTGCTCGTGGTGCGTAGCTGCTATCCGTGCCTTACGCTGGTGGAAGTGAGATCAGGATCTGGCATCCACATGTCAATTAACTGAAGATAGTCCTGAGTTTTCTGAGGGGTAGTATTTCAGGGCTGATAAGCTCAGCTGAAACGTTATGGAAATGTGGACATCTATCATATAATGACAGTGAATGCATTTGCAGAAGGTATTCTTGGCAAGCCACCCAGCTTAAATTGCTTCAGTTTTTATTTGTTTCATGGGAGGAGGGAGCAAGAGGTAGAGATGGAAAGTTGAGATGTTTTCCCTCTGTGAATTCCTCGTCCTTGAAATTAAGCAGTACCTTTTAATGAAGGGGAGAGGAAGTACTGCCAGGACATGGCCTCTTGAGCAAAGAAACCGTGTGGGTCAGTGGGGCTGGAGGCTGCCCACAGGATGCTGAGCGCACAGGGGAACATCTGCAGCCACGGGGCAGGTGTGGTGCAGGCTGGAGCTGAGCTGCTCTGCTCCCTTTCACCGGCACATTTCTGCCTCTGCTTCCTCTTTCTTCCTGATATGAGTCTTGGTTCTTTTCCATCTCCTTCTGTTGCATCTCCTTTTCCAGTGTTGCTTCAGGCACTTTTTCTTTTTTCTTGTTTTCCTTCCTCCGTCCTTGCTAGCCTTTTCCAGTCCTTGTGTATTTAAGTGTGAAATAGCAGGCATGACCCTTAGGCACACACTAGTTTATTTTTAAGCACTTCCAGTGCTTTCCATTTCCCTTTTTCTTCCCCCTTCTGTTATAGTATTACGTTTTATTTCAACCTACATTTCCAAATCTTTCAAAAACCTTTTTGCTGAGATCTGTATTTTTGATTTTCCCTCTGCATGGCCTGGTTTTAGCTACAAATCTAATTAGAAGTTGGGAACCGCTTGGTTAGTATTTTTGTGCATGTGTCAGATCTGTGTCATGCAGAGTCCGATGCTGGTTATCTCCTCCCTTTCATAGCGTGTAGAGTAGAGAATCCTCTAAACAAAGTGTAATTAAAACCCACTGAACTAATCATGTCATCAAATATTTGCTGAAAGTAAATCAACGGCATCCCTCCACCCTGTGCTTTCATATGATGTCATCCTCAGTTTAAATTAATAGGTCCCTTTCGGCCTGCCTTCGGCCCCTTGGCAGTCGGAGCATGCTTGGAGTATGCCATGAGGACACGTGGATTTTGGTGGCAATATGCACAAGTAGAGGTTCCTGCAGTGGTCTGAGAACAGGACTTACCACGAATAGCGACAGCATTTTAAAGCTGGGTATTGTAATTGACAGGATTGTTCCCTAGAAAAACCGTTGCTGATTTGTTTGGTGTGTTAGTCCTTCAGCAAAGCACCATGCTGCAGTTTATCACTTTTGTTTTCCCTTTCTCCTACCTGTTTGAAACAAGCTAACAAATGCAGCTTGTGGGTTTTGTTTTTCCTTTTTCTTTTTTCTTTTTTTTGCAAGCTAATAGGGAAATTGAGGGCTGGGGAAATTGGAAAAAAGCTTCGAAAATCAGGTAGTGATTGAAGCGGCCTGGCAGTTACGCAGCAGGAAGGATATACTTCCCCAGGAAACCACTTGCGTCTGGGATAAAAGGCTGGTGGAGGACGAGGTGGCGTGTGTTTGCTGAGGTCTCCTTTGGTGCAGGAATGGAGCAGTGCTCAGTGGATAGGGGAGCTGTGTCTTCTCCAGGCTTCATGAGGTGACTGCATGTGTCCTTGGGGCAGATGTGGACTGTTTTTTCTCTCTTTGTCTATCCCTGCGTGCCGTGGAGAGGTGGCAAGTCAGGCAGCAAGCGGCGCGCTTCCTTCTTCCCCTCTGTCAGGGCTGGCAGATGAGCTGCCCCTCCCTCGAGCCACTCTTCGTGCTTACAGCAGTGTTGGTTCGTGACTGTCTGTATCAACAGCATGGACTGAAAATATGGTGTTCTCAACTGGCTCGAGAAGAAAGGCTCATGGTTAGTTCCCTCCATCAAAGAGTATCCTGTTCTACACAGGGGTCTTTATTCTGCCCATGACCAGGGCACAGTGCAGGGTTTGCCTCTGGCGCTATGGGAGCATGGCCTGAGCGTCCTTAGCAGTCAGTGCGAGGAGATGCTAAATTTCCATTCATCTGATTTTTTTGTAATGTGGTGTTATGGGGTTGAGTCAGATTTCCTGTGCTTTCTATTCACTAAAGAGTTGCATAGTGGCATTTGATGTTTCGTAGATCTACTTACAACAGAAAATGGATGTGCATGTTCAGTGATTGCACTTCTCTGTGGCAAAATGTACAGAGGATATTATGTGGTTTTTACCTGCTTTGGGCAATGCTTTCTGCAGCCCTATAATCTGCACACAGGACACGTTAGACTTAGAGGAAGGAGTGTACAAACCCTCCTGTAGCCTGGGCAGAAGGACCAGGCAGGGGGAGTAGGGAAGGCTGGCAGTGTAGGGTGAGCAAAAAAGTCAATTCGTTGATGTTGACCTTGTGTAGCCTTGTTTATTCAGAATGATTCAAGTTGTTTAAAGTCAATGGAGCCATGACTTGATCCTTTCTGGCTGATTCGGTCCCACTTCCACAGCTTCACTTCTTGATAATGAATGAAGAGATCTGTCCAAAACGTGTGGGCACATGGGATGCCTACTTTGAGTGGCTGAGTGCAAGTGCTGTGTGGAGTCAGAGAAAAGGAGGAAGGGAACAGGTTTATGCTCCTGTCCTCAAGGTCCTGCTCAGGGTCCAGATGTGATCTGGGTCAGGCAGTGGTGGAGAAGGGAAACTCAGGTCAAGTTTTGCTGGAAGGATAAGCGCTGCCATACTCCCCGCTGGCAAGCAGCACCTGTGATGGATAGGTCTGAAAAGCACACTCTTTAGTCTCCTAAGGCATCTTGTTTTCAGACATCACCACATTGGCAAAGTGCCTCTTCCTCTTGTTTTGCTTCACTGCCTCAGAAACTCATAATGCAGCCAGCAGTGCTGAAATGTCTGTGGACTCAAGGGACCTCGGGAGGAACAGCAGACCCATGCTCACACTGGTGCCACATCCCGATGGAACAAGCTTCCTCCAAAGAAGGCAGAAGCTCTGCTGCCCTTGTGGGGTGGCCTCACCTGGGATGAGAAGTCCCTGAGCTGCAGGACGGGGCTTCAGTGCTGCAAAACTGGCCTTACTTCTTAAGAAAAGCTTACGTCTCTTATCAAGGACAGAAGCATGTAATCCAGAGGGCAAGTGCTAACTTTCAGTCTCCTACCAATGTGTTGAGAAAGCTGTCTGCTTAAAGCAGTGTGTGCACAACAAGTTCCCCATCCTCATGAAGGGAGACAGAAGTTTGCTGCCTGTGGCACAGAAGTGGCTGTGGAGGAGACGTGCCTGGAGGAGGTCCTGAGCTCTTGACAGCAGCACAAGTCACAGGATTTTTAGATTTTCTCAAGTTCAAGTTGCTTTAGATACACAATCTGCACTAATTTTCCCAGCGTCTTGATAGCAATATTTGTATTTTACAATTCAAAATTGCACGAAATCTTTGCTGGCCCTGGAGTCAGTAAAAAAAAAAAAAAAATCAGAATGCTTTGACTCATTAAGAAAACCCCAAAGCTGACTGAGGGAAATTCTCCTAAACCAGAATTGCTCCAATCTGCTTTATTACCCCTTTTCTTTCCTCTTTCATTTCCTTTCCCAAAGTATAGCATTAAGCCTGCCAAGTCACCAACAGATCTATAAATCCTTCCCAAAGAAGAGTCCTAATTCTCCCTCCGGAGATCACAGCAAATTGGTAACAGCCGCTGACGTGGAGAACTGCGGGACGATGCACTGCACGCTGCCCAGTGTGCCGGGCTGCTCAGCCCGGGCTGAGACCGCAGGGTCATGCTGCAGCCACTGCTTGCCAGGAGGGAGGCACCGCAAGACAAGTTCGTGTACCAAGGGGGGTTTCGTACTCAAGATATCTTTTCCTTGGGCTTAGCATATGTAGCATTCTATGTTTTGGATTGCTTTTAGGATTTTTGAACAGGTGAGGTTCAGCCCTGCAGTCTGGGTGCAGACCAATGCTGGGGTCGAGCCTACCGCACTCAGCAGCTGCGATGTGCCCGGTGTCATGCTGCCAGCAGCACAGAGCTGCTTACAAAGTATGGGTCCTGATGAAGTCCTGCACGGCTCACATAGTTGTTTTGGACAGGGGAGACGGGATCTGTGAAATTCAGCCTCATGCCATCTCTGTTCCCTTTTTCTCCCCCATCCGCCTTCATCCTTCCTATTGTTTAGATTCTAGACACCCCCAAAAAGAGTGTGACGTGCTGTGCGCTGCTCAGCAGGGCAAGTGAGTGCGCATGGGGTCACTGATTCTGATTAGAGGCTCTTTCCACTGTCATTAGTTTCTTTCAGAAATGCATTTCTCACATGTTCCTGCAGGAATTACTGCTACATTATTTTTTAATGTTTCCTGCGGTGTTTGATTCCATAAGAAAGGAAAGTTTCCTCTCTCGCTTTGAAATGTTTGTTTTCTTATCCTTTACCTTTCTCATTTTATAAACACAATTCTGCATGGAGAGTGACAGTGAAGGATGCCCTCAGAAGAGCAGGTCAGGCTGCAAGCACCTTGGAAGCATCTGTGTGGGTTCAGGTCTCACAGTGCTGTCGGAGCTCAGTCAGGCTGTTTTTAGCATCCACCGGAGCAGGCAGCTCGCTCGGGTTACCCTGGCACTGCAGTCACTCCAGGAAATGCCTTACATCCTGTGAAGCATGAGGTGACTGAGCTGCAAGGGTTTAGGCACCTTGTGTTTATGTGGCAGTGTCCTGCAGAACCCTCCCAAGTGGTCACTGGGAAGAAAAAGCCTTTCGGGTTGTCGGAGCTTGGTACAAAACTCCAGCCCAGGTGAGGGGGGAACACTGCCCAGGGCAGCCAGAGCTGGGGAAGGAGTGTTGCCTGCTCCCGGCTCCTTCCCTGCTCAGCTGCAGCTGTGCTCGTATTGCAAACTCTGCAGCACTGTTTAAAAAGGTTCTGTGACTTTCGTTGAAATAACGACCTCCAAAATTATTGGGATGAAGTTAAACATTCTCAAAAACCTTTCTCTGGAGTCAAAATCATCTCTCTGAACCTCACAGTACTTCTGTGAGGAAGCATACCAAAATTTTATTGCTATGCCCTAATTTTCCAGATAGATGCCCTTGAGGGCCAGAGTGTTTGAGAGATGCTCAACAGTAGTGCTTGAGCTGCCTCTCGTGGATGTTGGTTACTGTGGCACAGAAAGAGGGTGACTTGGGAGTAAAACATGCCTTCAGTGCTTCTCAGCATTATAAAAAAAAAAAAAAAGACATGTTTTAATTAGTTACCAACCCTTTTCTTTATTAAATAGTCTTTAATCTTTTGCGAAGGATCCCATTAAGATGCCAGGAGGGGCGGAGGGGAGTTACTGCTCAGCAAACGAGCCAGCTAGCATCAGTGGACATGGCTCAGCCTCTCAGCAGTCTGAATCAGTGGTAAATGCTCTGAAGGTAACGCCTCTCCGGTACAGTCCATGCAAAACGTCGTGTCTGTTACTCAACTTGTGTCGTACTGTCCTGGCAACATTCCTGTGGACACCACTGGGATGTTGCTGTCATAAGCGGGATTGTTTTTTCTGTTTGTCACTCATTGCATCTGTGGGCTGTGTGTTCCTCGGGGCAGGGGGCAGGCCGTCACCACGGGGGCGATGCCAGCAGTAGCTTCTCTCCGAATTACGTGCACTGACTTTGTTTGAAGATGAAAGTGGTGTTTTTCTGAATAAGCAAGTCTTTTACTTCGTCTAGGATGCGTATTTGTTCTCCAGTGAAGTACTATGGATTGCTGTAACCCATACAGAGAAAACCTTTAATGCAGAGATGAAGCCAGCATGCATGGTATATTCATAACAATAGCAGAGCTTTGGGCTGAAGACCATGCATTGTGATCCTGAGGTCTCTGTTGAAATTTCTGTGAGAGCAGCTGGGATTACTCTGAAGTCAGGGCTGGATTGCCCAGACCTATGTTGTTTTGTTAAACAGCAATTAATGCAGACACTCAGAGGGGCAAATTCACAAGTTCTTACCTATGTGAAACGTGAAACTGCTGCAATTAATGACACTAAAAAAGCTGTTCTGAGATGCAGTGGTTTAGCAGGTGATGGCAATCACTACCAGGCTGAGTTCACAGCCCAGTGCATGTGCATCAGCTGTGCCCAGGCTCCTCTGGGGAGGGATCCAAACCCCTGGCAGCCTGAGCAGGGCTCTGACATCATTGTTTTCTGGTGCTTCTCGCAAGTCTTCTCACCTGTGTAATCATCATTTGCTAAACTTTAATATTCATTTGGTTAAGTGGGTGTTATTTCCCACTTGCACAGACATCGTAGGGACATGCTGCTTACTAGGAGAACAGAGGTTTGCACTCCATCAGGGAAGAACTGGAAGGGGCATCTGTAGAAATTCGCTCTTTTTTTGGAGCTTCTTGGAGATGCACAGAAGAGCTCAGTAGTACTGCTGACTCACCTGGACATCCACTGGTGTGGATGGTGATTATCTTCGGGTAGGTGGGTGATATTGCCTTTTCCATGAAGCCTGTGGAAATAGGTTTATGTAGGTGCCCTGTGCACAAATTAGAGCAATCAGATCCTTTCCTCTAACATAAAACCAGGGTGCAGGGCTTCACTGCTGCCTCCTCACCTCTGTTAATCCGGCATCTGAGCAGGGGGAGCAGCGCTGGCCTTGCCCCAGCCAGGAGAGGTGCGACCCAGCTCCCTGCTGCTGAGCAGTGCTCAGCGTCCTGCCTGCACCTCCCATGTATTTCACCTGCTGTTGCCTAGAAAAAAAAAGCCATGCCAAGTAATTTTGCCAAGAGAGCACATATATCTGTTGGGAAAAGCCTTTTGTAGTTCTCTTAAAATGCCCATTGGCAAAGGCACTTTGCTGAAGGGAACATTTAACAACATGCTCTTGACAGCCTGTAATAGCTGGTTAGTGGAAGTGAAATATTTGAACAATGGCTGATACCTTGCTTGCTGAAATGGATTGATAAGAAGTACATGGAATTTAGTTCAATATGATGTGAAATCTCAGCTTTTAGTTTGCTAGGAGGTATTGCAGCAGGCAGAAATAGATATAAATGATACTACTGTTATATTTGAAATGGAAAGTGAGCTGTCAGCTAAACAGACTGCCCGACCTGCCTGTCCTCAGCCAGCAAGGAGATCCGGCTGTTTCCCAGTGAGGCACGGGGGCTGGATCCTGCCTTTCTGGGGAATGCAGAGCTGCCACTTGCTTCAAGTAACTGAATGAGATGCATGGGGAAGAACAAGCCCAAATCAGGAGCTGAGTTTTCTTTACAAATGTCGCCGGTTAGATTCTTGGGAAAAAAAAAAAGGGGGGGGCGGGAGGAGGAAGATGGTCTTTGTTACAAAACTTCAGTGTTAGTGCAGTCTCCTTACGCGCAGCAAGAAAGGTAAAATCTTAAAAGAAAAAAAACTTGCATGTAAATCTCTCATTGCTGGAAGCAAGGGTGAAAGAGCGCAAAGAACTGAACAGCCAGGCTGGTAGAGGCTCTTCTGTGACCTGATCCGTCACAGAGTGCTTGAAAGAAGAAATTGCCCTGAGTCTTGCACCAGGTCTGCGACTTGGCGACCTTCCCACCCTGCCGGTGGCTGTGGGATTGTTCCCTGTGTGCCAGTGATACCGCCAGGGATGGATAAGCAGCTGTTTGGTATGGCAGGGTATGTTTCTCTCTCTTTACGAGTTGTGCACGACCAAAGTGCACGCTTGTGTGTGGGGATGTGCGTATTGTATTCTGTGTTCTTTGCGGACCAGGGTCTGTGTTTATGGAGTGATGCCAGACGTCCTATCTGACCGCCGGAATAACCAAGGGCAAAGGCTTAGCTGCAAACCTCGCATCAGGTTTTCCTGTCCTGCGTTCAGCGTAGCCTACTGCAAGCTCCACTGTGCCATCTACAAATTAAAGGGAGGTGTGGTTTAATCAGAGGCAAGGTCTGAGGCTAAGTGTAGGAGTTGCTGCAGAAAAGTGAGTGTTCTGTGATGCCCAGGAGGTCAGGCAAGAAGATCTAATGATCTCTCCTGCCCTGAAATGCAGAGTACTGTAATCAGTCTAATTATCTTTAAATGCAATTGGACAGTTAAATGTGCATGTCCGTACTCAGGAAGGACCTGTGAAAGCTTAAATATACTACTGCTCTTATTTGTGGCTGAGAAACAAATTGGTACAATGTCTTTTTTCTTTTTTAAAACATACCCTTGTCTCGGAAGCTCAGGAAAACATAAATCAGCAGGCTGGTAAAGACACTTCTCACTACCTCCATGAGACAGAAAAATGTGGCTGGAGAAGTGTGCGTTGTAAGTTTAAGGTGTCTAATTTTGTATTCTATATTGAGCCCGGAAATACCTGAAGATACAAAGTAATTTAATTCAAATGCTGACAGCAAGCCCTTGAAGTTTTCATATGGAAATCAAGTCAATTACTGTTCTAGTAACGCAATTACTGTTTTAATAGGAACACAATGATTTTAACACGTTGGTCTGTATTGATTAGAAAATTCTATGTGTGGTAATGTATTAGGGATAAATTACTGTATGAGTCAGCTGACGTGAATTTATCCTTCAGAAGAATGAAATTTGACAAATATGAAGTCTGGCAGCCTCAGTTTCCCCATGCGTTTAAAGGCACATATCTGTTGCCTATGCTATTTCTTTGCAATTTATGGGTAAAAAGCATTTTCTAACTAATACATATTTAATAGTCTATAAAAGTTCTCAGGATATAAGTAAAGCCACTTCTAAAATGCTAGTAAGCTAAACTTGACATTATCAATTCATTTTTGTAAATCCCAAATATATACTTGTCCTTCTGCCTTGTCCCTTTGTTCCCCAGCCATCCAAGGCTCTGCCGCTGGCATTGAAACACTGCCTTTTCTTCCAACTTGTCAATCTATGTCCGATTTGACTATGGGTATATTATTAGACTTTTAAAATAGTTGGTTATTTCCTCCCTGGTTTTACTTTTTCTTATATTCATCTAGTCTCTGTTAAAAGAACAGTGGATTTGTGATGAACTAATTATAATGTTTTTCTCTTTTGCATTCTCATTACAGTTTCTTCCAGTTTGTAGCTCACTGTTTTCCTCCAGCTTCATGTGCTGCGGGTTTTTGTTTGCATGAAACATTTGCCACAGCATCGCTTTGCCTGTGAAAACAGTGGAATGATGACAAGTTTGATTTGGGGCTCCATAATTTTGGTGCATAGTCTTGATGGGTACCAAATGCAATTTGGATGCATAACTCATGTTGTATGGTTCTTTATGAACGTTTTATCAAGATAATGGCTGTGGGAATTTTCTCCTCAGGGTGTGCATATGGTACTTCCACCACCTCATCACGGCTTATTTGAGAATGTTTTTGCTTTGTATTTATACACTTGTAGTGTCTTAGGAGAACGTAGCAGTATATAGCAGCAGGCTTAGAGGTAGTTTATCATGTGTTAGTGAGTGTGGAGGTACTTTCACAGCACAGGAACGCCAGGATTAAGTATGGAGAGGAGTTCTTCGTGATTTTCCTCAGGCGACTGGTAAGTTTTGTTCATAGGGCTGCAGAAGGCTCACTGGGACTGGGAGCCGAAGGGAAGATGGGATATGCTGTGTGGGGCTGGTGCAGTAGCTGGGCAGAGGAGTCAGGGAGCCCAGAGATCTGCACAAGTATTTAATGCGGCACATGAAGTACTGCGGCCCTCAAATGCTGCCACTGCCCGCAGGTAACGTAGCTGCTCCTGTCTGCAGTTAGGGTGCAGGTTTCCACCTGCCTTCCAGGGAGATTTCTCCATCCTTTCACTTTGGTGTGTTGGAAGGAAGCCAGAAATGAATCACCATGACGCTATGGAGAATGTCATAGCTGTCCTTTATTCAGGAAAGGCTTCTGCTAAAATATTGAGTGAAGTCTTTGGTACTGAACTTTATATTCTGTCATAAGTATTTAAAACACATTCAGGAATGCTCAGGCATTACATTTTCTCTTGAGTGCTTGCAAGCACAAAGTAATTTCATTAGTGCTGCATGTGACAAGTCAGTGTTGAACTAGTGAGCTGAGAAGAAAGCAAGCTTATGTGCAAATCCAAAATGCATGTGCAACGCAGAGGCCAAACAAACGTGTGTGCAGGTGGCAGCAATATGTCCAGCTATCATGCCTATGCAAAGAACTGTACATTTGCTAGCACAGAAGGAGAGTTTGATGATAAATCTGCAGAAATTTAGCTTATATCACCCTGTGTTTCTGAAAAGGAGGCAAATAAAATTACTGTGATGCCTTCGAGACCCAGGTCTCTTGCACAGAGCACAAGTGGTTGTTGATAACGATTTCTGTTTCCTACTCATAAAAATGGCATGAATGTTTCCTTTGACCCCACCTTGTCAGTTCTGCTTAAGATACCAGTTTTTCAGGGCTGTCTTGTATGCCTTTGTCCCTTCCTAGCAGTCAGGGGTCACTTGTTCAGCTGGAAATAAAGAACTTTGAGAAGTGTCACCTTTTAGTTTATTTTTGTGTCAGCATGAGCTGCTTGGTAAATATTGGCTAATGTTTACTGACCAGGAAAATTGTTGAAAGGCGTATCTGCACAACGTGCCTTCTCACAAAGGCATTCAAGTGGCCTTACCTTTTGGTTAGAAGCCAGGAATGTCGGTGACCAAATGTCAGAAAGAAACTTCTGTCTCATCAAATCCAGCCACAAAGGGGTTACTTTCCCATCTCTTGCACAGAATAACAGTAGGACCTTGGGGTGGTTCTGCCTTCGCTTGTCAGCTCTAGGAACTGGGGCTTGTGTCTTTTCAGGGTGTCAGCTTCCCAGGATCCAGCTGCTTTGTGTTTGTTCAGTGCCAGGGAACACAGATTGTGTTTCACTCCTTGGCTTTAGGCACTGTTAAAATACACGTAATTAATAATGACAATGGAAATCAGTTTTTGCTTTTCTCAAGATGTTGTAGTGTTGCTCCAGAGACTGAGTGGTTTAGTAGTAGTTCTACTTTAGCTGGTTGCTAGTTGATGATGATTATTAAACAGAGAGAACGTTAAATCGCACTGCGCAGTATGGTGGTGGTCACCTCTCTGCTCCTGGTGGCCCTGGAGGAGGTGCCTGCTGATACAACACGAGCTGCTCATCCTCCTGCTTCTAACTGGTACATCTCTTTTTAAGTCATTATAAAACACGTTCCAGAATTGCTTTTTGATACGATTTCTCTGCGTTTTTAATTCCATAATTGTAAAGTGGGTGTTACGCAGTCATGAATGGGAGCAGATGTAAGAGGAAGGAAATCTTTCTAACAGATAGTCCCCGCTAAGAAAAAGGTGGATAACTTTTACCAAGTGGGAGATCTCATTCTCATTCAACAAAACACACAAGCATGTAGGGGACAGTGACCACATGCACAATTCCTCTGAGCTCAAGGAAGAACAAGTGAAAACAGACACTTTTAAAGCCTTGCTTGATTTTAAGAGAACAAGTAAATCCTTTGTAATGAGCAGAACTTCTCTGTGCTTATTGAACTAGAAATGTTTAGACTCCTCTGGACTGAGTTTTGTGCTTCTGAATTGTGTTCTGCAAGAGTTGTGGCTTGGGAAATGTGGAACCAAGTTTCAGTTGAGGCCTGTAAATGCCCTCAGTCTTGTGTCTGAAGCATAAAATACATTGGTGATGCACGTGCTACTTCATTCGTCTCCATTTCTAACCATTTTTAGAGGCATGTGCTTTCCGTGTTCAGAAAGAATGTCGTATCTCTCGAGAAACACTTTTCCTGGTCTGTGTCCCTCCCCTCTGTCCCTACCTGTGCTGCATGGTGTGTGCAACGAGCGTGGGGCACCTCCGCATGCATGTCTGGATCAACGCTGTGTGCCTTACCTGGTGGTAACGGGCTCTCTTTCTGTCCCTTCCTTTAGGTTGTGTGGAGGAAACTTGGAGATGCTGCAGGGTCGTGCCCTGGAATTAGACAACATTTGTCAGGAAATCAGTATAAAGGACCTATGTAACAGGCCCCAAGCACATCCTCACTCTGAAGAGAAAGAGTTTGATCTGCTGGCAAGAGACAAAGACCTGACTGTGTCCCCAGCGCTGTCCCAGCTGGCGACGGGGTGGCTCCATGCACTGCACGAGACTTCGCTGGGAGCTAGTGGAGATGCTGCACAGAGGTCTTTGGAGGAGCTAGGTTTGCAGTGTCCCCCGGTACTGCTGTTTCAGTGTACTGGCTAGTGAACTGCTGCCTCGTCATTGCAACGCGCCACATTTAGAAGCACTGAGGTATTTCCATTCCTAACTAAACGATAATTGGGATTCTGCAGGAGTTAAATAAGTTATTATTTTGGTTAGTTACAGTGAAACTCTGGTAAGTCTGAACAAATTTTCCACTAGATTTAACAGAAGTTTTCCACCAGACTGGAGAGACATTGATAAACTGTGCCTTTGGTCCCCGCAGTTTTGACAAAGTCACTTCTCAGCAACTCACACTTCAGTCTGTAAAGTATCTAAAGTATCAGCTAATGGTGCTTAGGCTTAGACGATTTACAGCTGGTTCTTTTTTCTTTTTTTTTTTTTCCTTTGGTAGACTACCTGCCTTTGGAGGTGCTAAAAGACCATACTGTCTCCTAACCAGCCAGTAGTGTAGCATAACTACAGTACTTGTAGTGAAACACAATTTCTTTCTAAATGAAAGTGAAGATAGCTTTCTTTTCAATTTACTTTGATACAAAATGTGATGTCTGATGTTCACAGCCCTTTAACAAACAGAATACTTAGGTATCACTATTATAGGTCTCAGATCAGAATTTCCATCGGAGTTTTTTTCAGAAAGTGTTCTCCAATTGCTAGGATGCTAATTTCTACTGTTTAATTTACAAACACGCTGGTTTATTTAACAAGACTCTATAAAAATCTAAAAGATTGCACTGCATTATAATAAAGCTTTTCTTGCTACTGTAGCATTCTTTGAAAGCAAAAGGTTTTATTATACTCGGAGCATGTCTTTCATTATTATGAGGCAGAAAGCTCTTGTTCGGATTGCCTGAGATTTGACCAGAAGGCGCCCTAGGTGTTCTTAGTTTATTTTTTACCTCTGTGTATGATATTAGTTGTGTGTATTGAACTGCAATGATAGGTATTTTGTGTATATCTAAAAGCAACGATAGTTTGATGTATGAATGTGCAACAGGCTTGTGACTGCTGTTGCTTAACTTTTTACCATAGCTGAGCATCAAAATAATTAATAAAAGTTTAAAAGAAAAATAGGAATGCAACAATTCCTGGTTTTCTTGTTTGTTCTTGGTTACTAAGATTTGAGCCCAAGTCAGAATCCTTTTTCTCTGAGCTTGCAACATGCTGTGTTCGTGAGCTATTTGCAGTGGAATGTAGCTTGGTTGCTGTACAATCTTTTGTTGTGTAGGAGTATGATGTAAAATCTGCTGTCTTCAGAAGAAGTGTGTTAATTTGCAGCAGTAGTTATATTGGTTTCTATTGTTATTTTTACTTGGTACCATTTGATGTGAGGCCTCTGATCCAGCATTGCTTTCTCGGGCAAAACTCCTGGTTGCTTCGTCTCCTTGAGTTGGAAATGCAGAATCCAGCCTTCCGTTTTTGAGACATTGCACTCTTGCATAATTTCTTATATGTATAACCCAGCCCAAGCAGTTGTCTGTTACCTTTATACGTTGTTTTCTCCCATACATATTGTTTGCATAGTTAAACTTAAATTGTTGTATTCCTATATATCTATATATATATGTATGAAAAAATATAAAACATGTACTTGTGCCTGCAGTACGTATGTGCAGGGGCTAATTTGAGGGACACTGGTCTTTTGACACTACTCTTGTGTAAATTTTGATACTGTATTAAAACTATTTTTTTACAGTTCCGCATACGACTGGGTATCAAGTATCTGTGTTCATCTTAGCAATGGTAATAAATTATAGAATCTCACCATCGTTTGCTCTCTTTTAATGACCGAAGCCGGGAGGTGCTTGTCTCGTGTGTAGCTTTGAAAGAGCTGTTTGAAATATTTCTTGCTAAGTTGAGAAACTACCTGCATGTGGTGGATTTTTGTTCACCTTCTCTCCAGGTCTCTTCAAAAATCTGAGATAAGTGGACACGCTCGTATCTTTTATGCTAAATGAAGTAGCTGCTGAATGCGTTGATGTACAGACAGTGGGGCTGCCGGGGCAGCTCCCAGGTGGGACTTGTTGAGTCCCCAGCTGTGCTGCAAGGGCAGCCCCAGGGCACCTGTGTGGGGCCATTCCAACCCCCTTCTTGTGCAGTGCTGCTTCGGGCAAGGACAGGGGAACGTGGAGCTCCTGGAGCCATTTTCCTCAGGTAAGTGGTGTAGGCATGTTGGTGGTGCTGTGGGAGGCTGGTTGTGTCCCACTGTGTGCCCGCTGCAACTCTGACCTGGGGACCAGGCCCCCTTGTCCCCCATGGGCTGCAGGTGTCGGGGAGAGTGCAGCAGGTGGCCTTCCTGTTACTGTGTGTGCAGAGAGCAGAGAACTCACACCAGCTCTCCTGGAAAAAAGCATCTAGTGCAATCAATATCTTGCAGCTACTAAATCCTGTGAGGTCTGCTAAAAATACAGCTTACTAAGAGGAAATTGTGGGCAGTGCATAGAGAAGAGGGTCAGTGCTGTTGGGGGTCCTGTAGCCTGCTGATATTTTTCTGCACTAAAGAGTAAAGATTGCTGTAGTAGTTACAGACCTTTGTCTTGTTTGTCTTGCTTGCTGCCCACACAGTTAGGTGTTTTAAAGTAAAATGTAAGCACGCCCAACCTCATGGATTCCTAGTTCAGTTGTTTTTAGCATAACTCTGTATCAGTAGAAAATTTGCACATGTTGTTACAGGGCTGTTCTCAGTTCTTGAGCTGAGCATGAATGAGCTATAAAATTCACTATGTGAGTGGCTTTTAAATAGCACTCGCACAGCAGATATAGTGAGTGGATTTTACTTGCTGTGGTGGAGGAAAGCTGTTTTGCATAAGGCTTAGAAAGTAAAGAATGGCAGTTTGTTTTTCAGCAAGTGAATGGTTTCAGTAGAGCCTGTTCCCCAAAGGTTGCAGCTGATGGACGTGTTTATGAACACAGCTCCAAGCCAACGTGCCCTTTTTAATATTTTGAGCATAGGCTGGGAGCCAGCCCAAACAGGCTTTGCAGCATGGAGACGGCACCCGGCCGCACGCTGCGAACATCTCAAACACCAAATGCCCCTGGGCTTTTCGTGTATCCTGTAACGTCCTACTTCGTGTGTCGCTATTGGGTACCTCCTCACCAAACAGTGCTCTTGCCAGGGCACTAGTTCATTTAATTCTTTATCCATCTCTGAAATAAGTCCCAGGAGACTGTGAATTCTTTATACTAATCTCACCAGTTTGATGTAGAAAAAGATAGAGATAATGGGGAAAAACATCTTTTCAAGACTGTCCTTTATTTTGAAATCCTGCAGAACAGACTAGCAAACAGAGCTGCCAGATATATAATGCCAAGACCTCTTACTGTTTCCAAATTCATGTTTTCCAGGCTCAGGTGAACCATGTGCCCTGGGATCCTAGCCATGAACATCCCCAGGCTGTGACTTCTGGTCATCCAGACACCTGAAGGTAAGAACAGCTGACTTGATAGCAGCCCTGCCCGGATTTAATAAATAGAGGCACTTCATTGTTTAATCAACCAGCAAACAGGTGTTTACTGGGCTGCCTCATGATTATGGTACTTCCTAGCACATGCAGTATGGCCCAGAAGTGAATTGCAAGGTGTGGGTTGCCAGCTCTGGGAAATGCTATCTGAACAATACAATAGGCTGTAAAAGGAGGAAAGAACAAATGATCTTTTTGCTATTAACGACTTTTATTTTAATTCCTTTGTCCCCTCTTCCTTGGTGATTCCAGACTCATCGTGATTTTTTTTTAACCCAGGAATAGCATGGTGTGGCTGCGATTTTCAAAACGTGGAAGAGAAACTTCAGTTGTTGTGAAAAGGCAAATAGTGGGGCCACTTCACAAAATGATCAGAGAGAAGGCTTAGTAATTGATGAAGGAGCATGAGACTACGTGGAACAATCCTGAGCACTCCTGTTAGCTTTGGTGTAGGGTCAGACAATGCACAAGTGGCAATGTGAATGAAAATCAAGTTTTAAATAGTCTTACAGAAACAAAAAAATATTTTTATCATGTTCTAAAAATGTTCTCTCAAGAACATGGACCAGGCACACAAACCTTACTTGAATCTTTTAGTTGAGAAAGCTCAAACACTTCCATGGGAGTCATTAGAAAACTGGGAAATATTCATGGGGGATGATGAAAAATAAAATTGTAGTGTCTTCAGATACTTAATTAGTTCCTGTGGCTGTCTCCTCTGAAATCAGACTGGAGGGTCTGCCTTTCTGCCTTTTCTGTTTCCCTTCTTGTATTTCCAGGACATGATGAGAAGCTTGTACTTTTCAGATATTTCACCACTTACCGTGATCATACTTACAACATTACTTCAGGCATTTCTCCCCAGGCACAGGAGCTGAGGTTGTATTTCCCACCTCTCATATAAATGTGTTGACCAAAGAATTATAGACCCTATTTAACATGACCTTTGCTCTTCCTTTCCACACTGTGCACACTTTCTGCAATACTTTCGTGTTTTATTCTGTGGATGTGGATTTTTTTGGTGTTTTTGGTTGGTTGGTTTGTTGTTTTTTTTCTGTTTGAAAACAGGAGGTTATGAGGTGGGGGTGTGAACATACCCTGAGGTTTGGTGAGGTCTTCTCTGGACAAACCAGGGCCAGGCTCCGCGTAGCTCTCGCCTTGTGCAAACATTAGTAATTCTTGTTCCACCAGCTGATGGGGAAGGGCCCCAAGGCTTGCTATCATCTCAAACTGCTTCCTAAACAGCAGGTTCACAGAGAAGTGTCAAAATAATAATAATGAATTATTGAATATGTTTGTTAGGACGTGATAATTACTCTTCACTTGAAAAAGAATTTGTCATAATTCTCTCTTCAATGCAGTGGCCTTGACTGTGAGGTTTGTTTTCTGAAGTTTGCTTGGTGTTTTTCCCAACTACTATGAATAGTGTGAAGTAATTTTTTATTTTTTTAATAATTTGCTTATAAGTCTTCAGATGAAAAAATAAAGGAAAAAATAATATTGGGAACCCATCCCCAGACTCTGGAAAGAAAGAGGAAAAAGAGAAGGTGTACAGGGAGCTGCCCTGCCAGGATGTGGGCTGTAGGTGCATCTCTTGCTGTGCTTATTCCCCCAGCGGTGTAACCCATCTGCTGGGCAACTCACCCCATGCGTATGCCGACAGTAGAGGCCCAAGAGAGAGGCTGTGTGAGAAAGAAGGTGTTTTCACTTGTGTGGTGGTATTTTTTGTTTGTTTGTTTGTTTTTTTAGCATTGCTCTTGATAAATGCTCAGGGTAGAGTTTGCCATGAGCAGTAGTGTTGGGTTCTCTGTGTTCAAATGCCTCAGCTAGAGGGGGGTGATGGCATCCTTTTTCTCAAGAAGCTTTGAAAATCCTTCATGACGCAAGTACGTCTTGGCTTGGGTGAGTACGCTGAGTGCTATCAAACCCTAACATCGCCCATGGCTTCAGTGTACAAGTCAGAGAGTGGGAGGAAAACACTCTCTGGGGTTTTGAGGTGGCCTTTCAGAATAGGCATCGGGTTTGTTGGCAGGGTGGTGGCAATTGGCTTGAACATCTCTCTGTGTCACGGGGCTGTCAAGCTGCTCTGTTTTCACAGGCATTAGACTTCATAAGACAGGAAATAATCTAAAAATATGCTATTTTTCTCCCCCTACTGAAGGGGAAATGTTCACAGACTCCTGCATGTGCCCATTTAAAAGGCACCAGAGCACCCCCAGAGCCCACCCTCCACAACCTTGAAAATCCCAGGAAAAGCACACCATGAAGCATGGAAACGTTTCCATGGGAACTGTTCCTCTATTCCTGCTAATAAAATGGACCTATAACACAAATGATAACGGGTCCCAATTTCTGCACCAAACTACAAACAGTGAGCACTACAAAGGGAACCAGTAAAGAGCAGAAGTGTAAATCAACAAAACTGCTAAATTGGGTACGTGCATGCCTCCCCACAAAAAACCACAAGCATATAAACAAAGCCCTCAGGAAAAGGAAAAAAAAAAAAAGATCATTTTAATTATAGCACATGCAGCCAACATAAACCCCATGGATTGTGTGAAATCAGTTTTGTTCTTCTGGTACGCAGCAGGAAGCTCTGTAGCAGATCAAATACGTTCAGAGAGGCTGTCTTGCTAATTGCTGCTCCTAGCTGAGCCAAAGCAAACTATTTAGACAAAGGAGAGAATTCACTTTTTATTTAAGATTAATTATGAAATAGCATGTCTGGATGGGCTTCACAATAACACTACTTTTCCTGGGGAAAAAAAATAGTAGTTCTAATCCTGTGAAATAATTGGAGAATTAACCCCTTGCTTCAGGCTGGAACCCCCCAAGATGTGCAAGATGAATGCTGTCTTGAATAAGGTCTTTACTTCAATCACAGCAGATTATGAAACTCATTTTAAAGCCAAATTTTATTCTTGTATGTTCTCACCTTACACTGATGTTAAAGCAATGTATTCTTTTCTTTCTGATGTTACTTTTATACTCCCTCATGTTGGTTTTTCTGTTTTCTAATTTTTAAGCCTGCTATAGCCATTTTGCATCATCCTTTTGGATTCTCACTAAAGATTCTGGAGTTTTGCACTGGCTATTTCAGGGCTTAGTTAGATATGTCACTTGGACACTTGTACTTTGTGCTGCTGGTAGCCTACCAAAGTTGACTTGAGGTTTTATTTTCCTCTTGTGCTTTTCTCCTGCAGCATGCAAGTAATGTGTTCTCAGAACAGCTTAGCAGAGGATTAGCGTACGTAGCCATGGCCTAATAAAACTGGTGGCAGGGAAGAAGTTGAGATACTGACTAAAAGAAGTGAGTTGTTCTCAGATTTGGTTTACCGATTTCCACACTTGGGCAGCAGTTCTGGAGTTGCTGATGCTCAGGTTGGGTGCCACCATAGAAAAGGGGGTGTGATGATGAACTTCTAAATTATGATGCATGAATTAAATTCTGCTACTGAAGTTTTGAACAGTATAGTAAAAGAACTGTACAAATTATTAGTTTCCTACTTTTCAGAATCAGTTTGTAGTGTACGTATGTAGCCATTTCTTTTGCTGTGTCTGCATGCAGGTGTGCATGTGCCAGGCTTTATTGAAGGTCAGTGAAACAAATGGGACTTAGGTGAGCTTGTGGTCTGGTGTGTAGTGCAGTTAGGTGGTGTTGCAGATGGGACCTTGCTCTCTTCTGAGCAAAGTCTGTTCTCTGCTATAGAGCCCCAAAGGCATTGCATTTCTCTTGGTAAGGCTCTCTCAGCGCAGTTTCTTGGCTTTCCTGATCAGGATTTTAATACCAGAACTGTAAAAAGAGAACCCAAAGCATAATCAAAAGTAATCAAAATCAAATAGTCTGTGGTCAGATTACTTATTTGCATCTTGGCATTTGGTAGCATCTGAATGAGTGATTTCAAAGTAAAGCATGCTACTTTTAAATGGTCTCCTCCCCACAGACACGTAGAGCACCTCATGTCCAGATGAGTAACCTGTAGCTAAAAGGACTCTAAAGCTTTTTCATTTGATCACAGTAAATAAATTATGTTAACATGTTAAAAGAAGAAGAGATTTTATTTCCCAGAGATGACTTATAGCTAGAAATTTTTTAAATGTTCACCTTGTCATGCTAATAATTGTACAAGAGGGAGAAAAGCATAAAATGATGAATAATTAGTCTTTGTCTCCACAGATCCCATCAATAACATTGGGAGAAAAAATGAAATAGGTGTTTAAGTCTGTATAGTCAGAGACAGCTTCATTAGAAGAGCAAAGCTGCATAATTAGCACATTACTATTAGTTTACATACAGGATAATATCCACTTGGTATTTCAGAGTGCTATAGACCGTCTAGGAGGGCCAGTCCACACCATAGCTGGGGCATACCCTTGCTGCATCCCATGGGGAGAGCATTGCCAGCTTATCCCCAGGCCAACAGCTTGATGTGGCTAAGCAGAGCTGCTGCCATCCTTCACCCACTTGGAAAGCGCTGTTCTTGATGCACTACACGTGGTTTCCAGTCATGCAAATTACTGGGCAGACAGGGACAAAGACAGAAAGGCACCATTATATTTCTGTAATCATAAATTATGCCATATGTTACCTGCAGTTCAATCTCTAAATTCTGTGTTGACCCCAATAGCATGTGGCTGTAATTAAGCTGTCTGTGGAGCAGGTCTGCCCAGTGATTACACATCAGAGCCTGGCTGAGCGTGACGGCGGAGGAAGGGGGTCAGGCACCTGAGGACCTAGACAGGTCGCTTGTGAACAGATGAGCTGTTACCACAGTTTAATCAGGCTGTGGAAAACATGCTGAAACGATTCATAACAAGTAAACAGGATAGGAGTGGCTTGTAATAATCTGCAGGGGAAGCTGTTGCTTTTGGCTGTGGCACGTGCTAGCAGCTGAGTGCCAGCGGGGAGCACTGGGGACCAGACTCTTAGAGTAGGCCCTACCAGTTGTTTAGGGTTCATCCCCACACGTTGCTCACTCATTACTGACAGCAGGGACACAGTGTGTTCGATCCAGTTTGATCTTCCTCACCATGAAAAAGTTTCCCTTAAGTCTGCCTCTTACCATTTTACTGCGCAGCACTGTGGAGAGGCACGCACCATGTACTCCAGCCCCTGTTCATCCTGGTGGCCTCCAATGGACTTGCTCCAGTATGTCCAAGTTCATCTTCTGCTAGGGAGGCCAAAACTGGGACCTGTGCTCCCAACAGCTCACTGGTGCTGAGGGGAAGGATCACCTCTCTCAACCCTACTTTATAAGAGTACTAGAAGTGTTTAAGTACCGTGGTGACAAAAACTGTGTCGGTACCTTGATAGAATGGAAACTGCAGGAATATTCATATATAACTTCCATAATCCGTATGTGCTTAAGTTAAGTAATAACTTTGCTGTGTCCAGCAAAATGTTTCTGCAAGTGCTAATGGAAAATTGAGATTGTTGTAAAAGTAGGTAAGTGCCAGCAGTGTGCAATAAACATTCTGCTCTGAAGCCATTTTGGAGAAATGTTCAGGTTAAAACAAAGATGGCGTAGGTCTGAACTACTTCAGATTATCCGACTAGCTTCCCTTGGCCCTTTGAAGCTCTTCCTTTTCTCAGATAGAGTGTATGGTCACATAGACCTTTTTTTTTTTTTTTTTTTTCCCCTGCTAATATTCCTTCCTTAACAGGAAAAAGGAACAATGGAGAGCAGATGACTTTTGATAACATTCACAGAGATCTGGTCTGCTACTGAGTGATGCTGAGACTAGTGCAGATAAGGTTTTATCTTTGATCTTGATGAGATAATTGATGCTCAGCATCCTTTAGTGATGCTTATGTGCCAGTTGAAAATTTCATTGCCTATTTTGTTCCAGTGCTTTTAAGTAAGGGACTGAGGTTTGTTTCT